>NW_026571447.1:21651314-22251314 GCF_026225935.1 Boleophthalmus pectinirostris | reverse complement strand
TTCATAAAACAGGACTAGTCTGGCTATAGGTCTCAACCTGAGACAATTCCATAATAAACTCACTTCTGTACAGTCATATAAAATACTATTGACAATGCACGCTTTCTGGTCTGTAGTCTGGCACAGCAGGTCCCGGGCTCAGTATGCCCTAGTAGACGCCTGATGACGGAGGAGAAAACCTGAAAAATGTCAGCTCTAATGGCCCACACAGACTGTATATCCAGACACACAAACAAGGCAAGAGCAGATCAAAAACACCAAAGCAACACACGTTACTCACACCATCTGGCAATATCTGGCTTTCTGTTGACACGTACTGCTGTGTGTCTCCGCCTGTCATGTGTGCGTGTCTCAAGAAGTGCGTACTTTGTGTAGGAGTGATTACTTACAAGTGTGTGCATGTGTGTGCTGTGTGCAAACAAAGCTCTCCAGGACCAGTCGAGTTTGGCAGTTTGTTTTGTCACTGGAAATCAAACTCGTGTTCATGTGTGTGTGTGTTTGTATGTGTGTGCGTCATTCAGGGGTCTGGAGGTGGCGTTAGATCAATGCTTAGGCCTTGAAATAAAGAACACGATGTAATCAAAAGGCTGATTTATCTCAAAGGTAAAGGAATATTTTAGTGAGTTAGTGAGCTAATGTGGCAAAGAAATTGTAACTGGTATTTATAAAAGTCTGGATGGAGTGTCTCATTTGTCTAACACAGGTAAATAGCATTATGAAATTAAGTTATATAGCACACAAAAAGACAGTGCAACATTCATTCACTCCACACTCAGTGGTGTTAAACCATTAATGTAGTCACAGCTGCCCAGGGGCAGACTGAAGGAAGCAAAGCAGCCACCAACACCAATCATGCACACACATATCACTTTCATACTGGGCAATATGGGTGAAATGGTTGCCTAAGGACACAACAACAATTTGTCTGTGATACCTGGAAGCAGTCTCCCATCCAAGTACTAATCAGGACCAACCTCCCTTCTGACCAGATCAGCCTTTCACAAGCTGGTATGGCCACCTAAATGTAAATCATAAACAACTAGACTGTCATAAAAGTTAGAAAAAGAGCCATCATCTGACCGTGAAGCTTTTTTGTGCTCTATATCACCCCGTCTTCCTATGTGACAGCCGTACAATATCATCCAACCCGACCTCACATGCTGATCCCCCACAACGAAATACTCTGAAATGCCCTAGTAGAAAAAAGAATGGCAGAGGAGAGAGCAACAGAGACGAGTGAAATTGACAGTATTTCCCAGACTGTCAGTGTTTGACAAGAAATGTCAATATGAAACTCGGCACAGAGCGATGTTTTGGCAGAGTCGACACAATCTCTGCGTGTGTGTATGTTTGTGTGTGTGTTAATGACAGATCTCAGAGGGGCCCGGGAGCATCAGATCTGGGTTCTCATTCCCCCACTGGAAAAAAAGAAAAAAACTCACTGCCTATAGATGCTCCCGTTTGATGTCGCCTCTGCCGCGCCACACACAGACAAACACATCATTTGGAGATGTTTATGTGCTATATAGATTCTGTGCAGATCTGGAACAAAATAAGATCAAGCAATTTATGACGAAACCCTACTGCTCGCTCTTGGTTCAATGTTATACTTTCACTATCTTTGTTTTCATTTTTTTGTGTTACATTTTCTATAATTTTACTGAAATACTAGTGCAGCACAACATATTGAATAGAATCACAATCATAATTTTTAGTTCCTGAAATAATAAAATCACAAAGGCTGCAGTTAATTAGAAAATGAAATGTCCTCTGCAATGTGAACAGAGTCTTACTTTTAAAGCAAATCTAATTGCAACACTTATCAGAAAAATATCTTTCCTGTTTGACTTGCTGCCACCGCATTAAAATGCGGTGATCCAATTCAAACTACTGCTATTGTCTTAAGCGGGTAATTGTCGGTTCAAACTTTATCCAAGTGCACTTTGTCATTGTGTCTTTGGGCAGGACAAGTCAAGCCTGATTCATCAAACCATCTGACCTCGCAGCATTAGGATTCGTTTGCTCGACAGTAGGCGGGTACTTTTTTTATTTAACCAATCGCTGTTATTTGGTTGTGACGTATGTAATGCGCCAAATCCCGTAGGAAGAAGGGCAATAACGTCTTTCCCCTTGATAAAATTCACCAAACGTTCTCTTTGTTCCAGTTTTAAATCCTCGATCTTGAGAATCGTTGCCAACACAGAATGTATGGCTTCGTCTGCATCCATCTTGACCCCTTTGTTTACTGTTGTGCACCACAAAAGGGACCCAGACAGGCGCTTGAGTTTGACATCATGGCTTCACAGCTCTTCGCTGACTGGCCGGTGCATGGTCTACAACTTCCAGGGTTCTTGCAAACCGTCAAGTATATTCCGATTCCTGACCTAGCCACTGAAGAGAAATTAAATTGAGGGGAGGCACTAGGTGGCGCTAGCCTGGCTAGGGCAAGTCATCCTCTAATCACAATATTCATATTCAATCACAATATTTTTCACATTCAAAATATAATAATTGTTCTGAATTATTAACCATATGGCAACAGTCCTAATTAATCATCATTCTGAAATGCATGGAAAGGGATGGATTTGGTTGATGTTTGTAAGAAAGGGCATTCAGTGTCACTTGATATAGCAACCCAGATCGAATAAAGAAAAAAGGAAAAAAAAAGTCTATAGTGAAAAACTAATATATAAGAAACATTATGTGTGTGCCTATACAGTTTGCTTCAGAGTGCGTGTTGCAGGTTTGTCTCAGTGCGCTATGTTCCTAATTGGGGATCCGATACAGCTGTCTTGTCTGCTACATTTCCCTCATTTCTCCCCCTCGCTGCCAGTTACACTCAAACAGACAGCACACAGCGAGCAGAGAAGAGAGAGGCAGCTTCAGAAGCCTCAGGATCCGTTCCCCATATGTAGTTTAACATCTTCAAGAGCCATAAAGAAATGAAGGAGTGTCGGGATATTTCTCTGATGAAAAGGCGATGTTCTGTGAATCAGCTAAAAGGGCTCTTCATGGAGTCTAAGTCGCTGTGGGGCAATCTGGTATAATGGTTAAGTGGGTAAATTACTGTATGACTAAAAAATTGGGTTCTTTTTTTAGGGAAGTTATCAGAGGTGAAGAAGTACTACATAGGCCTAAGTATGTGAGTAAAATAATAAGTTACTCTAGTATTCAGCCAAAAGCATACTCTGTGGATGAGTCCCAATCCTAAAGAAAGAATTGCAAAAGGGCAGCTGATGTAAAATAGGCAATACATGGGTTTCAGAGTGATAAAAATCTAACAATGATGCCAGAGCAATAGACAATTCAAAATAAAGTATTATATCCTTTGAATGAGCAAATGTCCTCAAATATAACCTATAAACAGTGAGTTGAGAAGATGAATAGGCTGACATTCCAGTAGTATGCAAATAGTTAATTGTGCAACTCACTAAAACAAAACTAAGTCTACTAACATGTTATAAAATAAAGAGAAAATTATACATTTTTATAGGCAACATCTGGAGGTTATTATAAAAGCTGCTGGTCACTTTCCGGCCTAAACTAATACTGTTTATGGAAAAATTTGTGGGAACTTTTGACACAGAGATTTATGTCATAACAAATACAAGCCTAAAGTCCATTTTTCATGTGGGGCTAAATGGGGTGTATGTTTGCACTCCACTGCACCCTCAGCTATAATTCTGCAGGATACACCCATTTCTTCCAACAATTTTAAATTGGCTCCTTGGAGTGTTACTAATTCCTGCCCACAAATTTCACCCATAAAACTGCTAAGATACAATCTGGATTTGTTGGAAAAGTGAATATCACATCACAGACTGTCGAGACAAAGACTTTCAAAAGTCTGTACTGAAGTTAAAGTATTGCTGTTGCTGTTTAAATCCAATGAAATCTACAATATAATTAACTGAATGAAAAGCCAGCTTTCTAATATTTAAATGCAAGAAGTGTAAGTTTAAAATATTCAAGTAAGTATAGTCAAATAAAGTAAAAAATATAATGCAAAACTACTACAGATCATATATAAATGTTTCCTTTTCTTTGTTCTCAAGGTAAGCCTATTTTACTACATCCATAAATTACTTATTTGGTCTTTCAAAACGCACTAGTATTCTTATGACAACTTTGTGGGCTTATCCAGGATGCATAAAAATGGTGTGCATAAGCAATAACAATAACAGTGAACTGAACTGACCTATGAACCTCCTACTTGGCAACCCCAATCTCAACAATGTTCATCTTCTAAAGAGAACATGAACGCCTCTGCCACTTGTCTTATACTCAGTCAATGCCTGTAAATCATGAATAAATGTACAATAAATTACAAATAAATAATGGTTAAGGTAATGTAATAGTGTATGGTATTTGACTTCAATGCTGCATAGGAAACCTGTCAGGAGCCGTCGGGACCCATTTCCACATCTTGTATTAAGCTTTGTCACAGATTCCTATTTGAAAGATTTTGCATGAGCATGTTTTGGATTGACGGGAGAAACCAGAGTACCCACCCACACATAAAACATGCAAACTCAACACAGAAAGGCCCACCCAGCTCGGGAATCAAACCTGGGACCTCCTTGCTGTAAGGCAAACACCCCTGCAAGTCAGCCAGTGTCTCTGCACTAAATATTAAGTTGGTTGATTTGTAACTAGTAACTTCCACTGCTGAGAAAGAGAGGAAGTGTGACTAAAGCTGGCGCTAAATTGCCCTTGTGGAGCTCTCTGAATTCCTCTCACGTTCCGCTCTGTCCCCAGACGTTAAAAGTGTGTCCATAGTTGGGGCGACCGAGGGAGTGATTGGAAATGTCAGCTGACAACAGCACTTTTCACTGACACTCGGAGAACTGGCACAGAGACAGGGACAGGGAGGGGGCAGAGAGAAGGAGGATGTACGGGCAAGACAGAACAGAAAAAAGGGGACGATTTGGCAAGAAATAAAGAAAGAATAGTAACAACAGGGGCGAGAGTGAGCACTGTGGGACTGTCCTTCTGTTACCCTGTCTAACTCTGCGCAGTGAATGAGTCAAAGAAATAGCCGATTGAATGCCTCTGTGTCTATGGGGCTATAAATCACATAATGTTTTCTTTGGGGTGTCTTCTGCATGGGCGCTTGCCATATAGTGTTGTGGACTCACAAATGGCTGTCATTCATGCTGCATTAACATGAGAACTGAATAGCAAGTAATACAGAAGACTACATGAGGGCTGCTTCTTGTGTCAATATTTTTTTGTATTTAATGCAGCAAATTTACAGGTATGGTGCTACAATATTTTGACTTATGTCTCATCTGAACCATAATTCTAAATAGAGTGCACCTGGATTTGAATTTTTTTCAAGTGATGACAAATTGCTTCATAATTATCAGTTGGCTTGCATAATATACATTTTATAGGATGAACTTTATTATCTTTTGTTTTTACATGATGTCAAAGCAAGTTTGTGTCATTTGCTTTATGACTTATTCATTCTATGCCTATAGCAGATTGCATGTAAATTCGATGCACGTTTTTCTCCTGGATTGAGTTGTGTAAACCCAATGCCAGGCCATTGCCCATGTGCCACACAGGCCCTCTCCCACTGACCTTTCTCAAATGTTACTGGCACTTGGCACACTGTTGGTCTCTCTAATGAAACTTTTATTGGACCCCATTTTTCAGCGTGTTCCTCCAGAAGACCTCCAGGGCAAAATCTGAAATACAAGGGGCTTAAACTGCAGCTGACGCACAGAAGGCCAGGCCATAGTGGACCGGCGTGTATCAGCAGCTTTCTCTTTTCATCCTTAAATCAATTAAATCTATTGGAAATGTCACTTCGATAATTTAACTGCTTTAGCTGAGGAATATTAAGCACAATACATCATTTTCCAATTACACTGAATAATTTGCCTCAGCAGCTGAAGGCATACGGGCTCTCTGAGGAGAAGCTGCTTTATAGCTCACATTACATTTGGTGCAGACTGTGTTTGTCCACAAAGTACAAGTGGGAATGAAATGTACTGAGGATACTTAGCAAAGTGTCAAACTCAAGTGTAAATTTCAGAGCGCTCAGAGTTCTCCCTGTTTCAAAAATCAGTCACACAGCTACAACTGAATCTTTCACTTATCCTTCTTTTGTGTTGCATAAAATGATGGTCGACTAACAGTGTTTGTAATAAATAAAAGTAGTTTATAAACAAATAACATAGTTGTTTCTGGTGTGAAATCACTTCTTAATGTGTGTCATTACTGTTATTTCAAAATACTTGCGCTGCCATTATTATACTAATATAAAAGTCTCCAATGAAGTTTGTATTGTAATTACTGCTAGGGTGAAAAAATATTTAGCCAATTTATTATTCATAGAAAGAGGAACGCTTTCTCTTCTCACATTGAGAATTTTATTCAAAAACAACTTTTTAAATTCACTTGAATAATGTGCTCTTGTTAGTAATAGTTATCTGATGTAATTTACCAGTAGCCGTTGGATGGTGCCTATTTGTGCCTATTTTACTGGAGCACTTGTATTATGCCTAATTCTGCTGCTATTACACTCATTAGAGAAGGGCCGGAGTGACCTGCTGCTAGCCTCTCAAACAGCCCCGTCCTAGAGAGAGAGAGGGGAGCGGATGGGATAGGCCCCGCTGGGTGGTGTTTTTCCTCTGAGGAAGTGCCGAGGAGGAACGCAGAGGTCAAGAGCTCACTGTTGATACTCATTAGAAGCTGTTGTTGGACTCATGCAAAACTAATTACCACGAGCAGAACAGAACTCAACAAATAAACCCAGGCTACTGAATAAGGCTGTTTAAGAGAATGGGGGAGGTGTGGTGCTATACAATAGAATGGAGAACTCACGGCTGGCACAGTTTGATGAGGTCTTGGTCCGTGGTGCCCGGGGGGAGGCCTCTGATGTACAGGTTAGTCTTACTAAGCTGCTCCACTAGCCCTCCTCCTTGACCTCCACCACCTCCTCCTCCTGTGGTACCAGGGCTGGGTGGAGCCATGGGCGGCGGGGGAGGAGCATAGGACTGCTGTGGAGACAAGAGCGAATTGTTGTAATTCTTCTGTAAATAGATGCTGCTGTGACTTCATTAGAGGCATACGCTGCACATAAAAATAACAATTCCTAAAATATGTTTCAGTTGCTTTCACACACTATATTATTTACTCCTCTTTCACAACAGTCATACCTTAGTGCAAAAGACATTATAATTGTCTGGCCAATTACACTGCCAACTGAGGAAGTTGTAATCATCCCACAAACCTGGTTAGTGGCGTAACTAAATCTACAGTTAAGTTAGGTGGATATGAATGATACAGGGAACGATGTATACACCATAAAAACTGCTTGCACAATGCATTAAGTGTATGTTTCACTCCACTCTTTCTCATTTTCACAGTTGTCAAGTGTAATCAAGAGATTAAAAAAGCATTTCCTTAGTTAAACAAATATGTACCATATAAACCTCACATAATGTCTTCTAATTTGAGCATCAAACCTATTGTGCAAAACCACAAAAAGCAGAATTATTATCTCAGGAATCAATCAGCAAAATGGAGGCTCTTGAAATCATGTTATTTTCACTTCCCACTGAGCTCCATGGATAACCAAAAGCTGTGCCAGTTAATCTGCCTCCACAGTTCCTCTGGAGCAGTGTTTTTGAATCATCTTTTTCTATTAAGTTTCATCTCCAAATTAAAAAGAAACACATGAATATGTGTAATTAGTGTCGCACATTTTAAAACCAATATTTATAAAAGAAGGCTGTTATTATTTCTATTGTACGCTAAGTTGTCTTTATGTCTCTTTTTAGTGAAGTGACAATGAAATTAAAGACTCATTCATTCACATTTGTCTCATAGCAATTGACAATTTTGGAAATCTTCAATAAAAGTCTTCAATAAAAACTTTTAGAACATTAAGTTTACAAAGCTCATCTGATAGTGGTGTATACTGTGTAGTAGGGCTGCTTGATTATGGCAAAATAAATTATTATTAAGTATTTTAATAATTTAAGTCTGGATTATTTCTAACAATTACTTCTTTTTTGTCAAAATGAACTAAAGAAAGTATATAGCTAATAAGGCTGAGAGTATTTAATTGGTTTTGACTTGACTTGCTCACCTCTAACTTACGCAAATGCTTCCGCTCCTCCTTCTCTGTTCAATTACACAACTCAATAGTGTTTAAATTACTGTTTCTGGTTGGAAGGATTTGGCAGTACAGAAAGAATGCAAGAAACCAAGATGTCCACTGCATTCAGTAAACCGTAAATTATGTTTAAAAGGGATTTTTAAGGTAAATGGATACTTCGATTGTGTACTTGAAATATCATATAAGTTATATATAATAAGTTCTATATAAAGACGATGTTGCGTTGCTGCATCTCTTGATTTCCCTTTATTGGCCTTTGTCTTCACCTGTCTACTAATACATACACTGGCCCCTCATGTACATGTCTATACTCTTTAAATTGGACCTGTCCATAAACTGTATATGACATATATGGGAAGCTTCCGGCTCCAAGTCCAGCTGACTTTACACTGAAAAATTGTTGCCCCTCTCTGCTGCTGTGAGTCTCGTCACTTCGGTCTTAAATGTTCGTATTAACTAACTCTACATGATCCTAGTAATATGGAACTTGGTTCCAAATTCGCTCCTATAACTGCTAGCTTCATTTGATCGGCGCCAAACACTGTAGGTGACATCACACTCCCATAGTCCACTCCTTCACACAGTCTGAGGGCCCGTCTGTGAATCTTGGTCACAAAATAAGAAACAGAGGCACTGATATTATGTAAATAAAAAAGATACAGCATTGTCTTGATAAAATAGGTATAAATCAATTGTGGGGAAAAAATGGACTTGCATTTCCAAAATAATGACTTAAAATAGCCTGCTGTCTGCCTTGTCGTATTTTGTAAACTAGATGCAGTGAGTTAAAGTAAACTGCTGCGGCTCGGGAAGATCACAGGCCACTTCCTGTGTATGCTCTAATGACAAGTGACACGGACAGGAAAAACACAGCGCCAGGAGGAGGGAGACAAGTGCAGCGGCGGCAGGAAGAACCGCCACCAACAGTGGATATCCATGAATGTGTGTGTGCCCAGGTATTTACCACTTTGTGGGGATTCAAATCTATATACAAACTTAATTCATGGAGACCTGCCTCGTTTATGTGGGACAAAATTCAGATCCTTATTATGAAAATCCTTTATTATTAGATCAGCTACATGATTTAAAGCTCATATATGGTTTAAAGTAGGCTACAGTGTGGGTTTAAAGTTTAAAGAGTTTAGCGGTTTAAAGTTAACCAAGCAGTGTGACTACAGTTAAAGGTGCACTATGTAACTTTTCTGATGGCAGGTCCAGTGGCTTTTTATCTCTAAGGAGATGTTATGGCTTCATTCAATTTATCTATCTCCATGGAGACACAGAAGTGGCACCACCAGGCCAATTTACAGGTCTGTTCTGCGGAGAGGAGAGTCCCCATTCACAGTAACAATAGATATTTTTCAAGGTATTTTTGAACAAATCACATATGCATAATGCCATTCTGTGGAATATTCCAGTCTAAACAATAACATAGTCATGCATATTCATGGAGAAAAGCAAGAGACAGACTTCCCACTAGAAAAGTGACATAGTTCACCTTTTAAGGTTAAGACCAGTCTCCAGGAAATGAATGTAAGTCAATGTAATGTCCCCAAGAAGCATGGAAACTGAACATGTGTGTACCAGAGTGCAGGCTGGGAGAGGAGTGTGAGAGCTGTTTGTGATAATGACAGGTTGTCAGCGAACTGCAGTGTAGAGCCGCGGCCAGCTCTGATATTAATCCATTACCTGTACTTCCCCCTGCACACAAATACACACAAACACACAACACACAGAACAGGGACAGTCTAACAGGATTCAGTGCTGTGGAGAAGTGTCATTCATAGACCACAGACTTACACAAGCCCCCATTGAGGTTTACTCAGAACAACAACACAGGACAAAGTGCAAACTGGGAAACAGCACAGATAATTATACTAACTAAGGCTGTGCAACCAATCCAATTTTAATGAGGATCAAGATTCCTTCTTTTCTAATAGTCAAGGAGAAAATTAGGTATTTTTTAATTGACAGGGCTACAGCCAATTCTCTATCAGTGAAAACATGTAGTTTGGGGGCAGATTTCAGACTTTAGAAAAAACAACTTGACTATTTTTGTACTAAACAGCAATGGATAAAAGTAGGTATTATTTATGTTTACTAAAACAAATAAAATGGAAATCAAATTGGAAAATAAAATCAGGGCATATGAGATTTTAAAAAAAGTCTTTGTCATAACACTTAGTCCTAGTAACTGAGGCGCAAAAGTTTATATTTGTGGTTTATTATTTTTAAGTGTTTTTAAGTGTCCCTAGTTACAATTCAATCATCAATGCAAGACTAATTCATAAATAAAGCAAAAGGAAACAATGTTCTTCTTTTTGCCTCCACTTAAAGCCATGCTTGTGACTGATTCTTCCTAGTGCAGTCAAATGATGCTGCTTAAAGACCATTAAGGCTGTGGGCTATGGACTGTATCAAAGATAGTAACATTTTTGAACCACAGATATCTCTCTTGTTTCTGCTTATCGTCAGGTTGGACTCCGCCATTGTCCAATCTGCTGCTCTGTTCACCCTTATATCCTTTTACATCGCTCATCCACTCACTCCCTTTCCTCCCCTCTCCTTCCTGCCTGCCTCCTTGTCTCCTCTCCGTGTTCCCTGTGCTTTCTCTTAAGGATTACCGTGCAGCAGTGTGTGGACTGAAGGTTGCCTCTCAGCTGGTATTGTTGACACAGTGAGTACAGTGGAGCGGCTCATGTAGAGGGAAAAGGCTCGGAGGCAGACACACAAACTGTCACACAAGGCAAACACAGAGCAGAATGATTTTGGGAGATCTCGTAGAGCTGAGAAAAGCAACAAGCTTCCTACTGAAATGTTGTATGCCACATAGTGAATAGGTACTCTACATATAGATACAGGATATACAATGTGTACAGTGTCTCATGGAGTCATGCAAAGGGTAGACAACTTAAGCAATGTAAAAGATGAAACAGGGTAGTTCTTTTATTGTAAATGTTTGCGTGATCTGTACCCACTAAGCTCTAGGGTATATTAGCTAGATTTTCCGAACTGGCTTGTCTAATTCACAAACAATAGCTTTAAGGCTGGGACATTATACCTAAAACAAGAACTTCAAATTCAGTTGATGTATATTGATCCCAACAACATACCACTGTGTTCCCATGAGGCAAAAATAAATACAAGTTTGAGGTTCAGATAGACAAACAAAATGTCAACAGCATAAATTCAGTGTGGTTTTAGTATGGCGATGGACCATAAGATCTACAAAGCAACAATGGGGAAGAGTGGGGTTAAAGCCACAATATGAAAAACAAAGAAGCCAAAAGATGAAAAACAAAATTATAAAAATGTAAGACAAACCACATTCATCAAGAAAAACTCAACAATACTATACTAGAGTGTGGGACATAGGAAGAGGTCTAAATGAATCAATAGAGGAAGAGTTGTTGTTGTGGCCCTTTCCTGAAATGCAGAGGAAAGAATGCAGACTATTTTTGACCAGACTGTGAGATTCTCTCTTACAACAGCGGAAGGAAGAGCTTATGAACAAATCAGACTGGAAACAAGGCTCTTAATAGAACATCTCTCTTTGCACATTACACCACAGGCTAAATTAAACCGGAGTGTTTGCCAGTAACCTTGGAAAAAATGTTTCTAGGAATTTACAGAAGTAGCTCTAAAAGTGGTATAAAATAAGTGAGAAAAAATATGATTAAACAGAGTATTTCATGTTTTTTTATTATACATTTGGATAGTGTATTACTGAAAGTACAATTTGTTATAGCTTAACCGAAATGCCATATTATATGGCAATATATATTTTGTCTTTAGGTCACCTATAGCTACGCTGAGAAGACATTTCCATGAGCTGAATTTTGCAAGGTAATAGCAAAATAAGTTGAGACAAGAACAGTTAATGCTCAGACTATTGAGAGAAGAATTTAATGAAATACAAAGTACAATGCAGTATAGGATTTCTCATAAATGTCAAGTTGAAAGATGAGTAGGATATAAAGATGTAGCTTGCAATTTGTCTGCAAGTTTGTTTTGCCCCCTGTGAGCTTACTTTGAGAATAAAACTGCAGGTAGAAGGGATGATGAAAGCTGCAAACGAAGGGCAGAAAACCACCAAAGTATCTGAGCCCGGACTGAAACTATCAATCTTCTAGTTCGGGAGTGCATGCTTTTTTACAATGAGTTGCAAAGACCTTGAACATAATAATGCCCAGGGAATAGCCTCGAATAGGGCTGGGCAATATGGTGATAAAAATCAAATCGTGATCTTATCCCTATGACAATATGTATACCATTATATTATGATTCATAATATAACTTTATTTTAATGTTGAACACAGGCACTTTTCCTATTAACATTTCCAGTGGGTTAGAGTTTGTGAGGTCTGAGTGAGTAACAGCTGGATTTAACCCATCGCCCTGAAGTGTGAACTTTCCGTAGACGTAGATGACTTAAAGGCAGTAGAAAAATAAAGTGTACCTAAATTGTGAGCTGGTTATTTTTTCCATTTTGCCCACTTCTACTTTCAATTAAATCACATCTTAATACTAGTTGGAGTTTTTCTACAATAATATGTTAATATGTTTTGGAAAAGTTGATCATTTTATGTGGATAGGTGCTGTGGAAAAGATATTGTGACAAATGGCATATACATCTACATTACATAAATAATTATACTGTAATTGTATGAGTCTACTACAGTTCTAGCCGTTTACTCATATTTCATTCTCTCCCTCACTTTGACCTTCTCCCTCATCGCCTCCCCTTGTTTGTCAGCGTCTCCTCTGGATCAGGTTGTCCTGGGTGCGTCGCCACAGAACCCAGTGCCCCCCTCCCCCCTTTTGCCCGCCTCTCTCTCTCTCCCCTCCAGTTAACATCCACGACAGCAGCATCAACAGCCCTCGGACCGCCATAAACAAGACGCACAAACATTCCCAGGAGGACTTCCACTTGGCTTCAAAGCGCTCTGACCTGCTGAGAGATAAGGAGATGATGGAGAACAACTGTTGGTCCGCCGTGAACTTTCGGTGAATTCCTGTGGCTATTTAGGAGCCAGTTTGAAGAATGGGGCGTAGGCTGTGTGCGGTTTCCAAGATGACTTTTTAACTTGGGACTGAACTGCTATTATTCTTCAGGTCAAGGCTCTCACTGCGGGGGAAAACGCACACAATGCCAATACAAACTAGTGCAACAACCGCAGTTACAATTTGGTTGGATGTGATGTGCATACTGTGTTATTGTTGCTACATCTGCATCTATTTACATCTCCAGAGCATGAACAGTGAAAAGCACTTAGCACGCAGCAAGAAGGCAGCATTACTTCGCCCGTTTAACAAGATAATTTCAACTGGAAAAAAAAGAATTATACAAGCCTCTCAAAGAAAGAAAGCACAACGTTGCTAGATGCAATAAATTGTACATTTACTTTTACAGTGTTTAGCGGCAAATCGCAAGGTAATGGGACTTCAACAAACTGTGCAATGGAGCGTGTAATGTTTCTCTGTGGTACAATCAGGCAGGCAGCTCTTAAGTTAACCAAAATAAAAATTCTAAGGTAATTATTATGCACTAGTTAAGCATAACATTATACATCCTGCCAAATGTTGGTGTTTGCTATGTTTTGCGATGACCACCTGTCTAATTAGCAGCCCCAGATGCAGCACACAATGGTACAGTGTATTCTGACACTTTCTATCAGAACCAACAAGAGACACAGCACAGCCTCTGATCCCCAAGTGTGCTTCATCTGGTCACCTGTGTTCATTTGTACTCTTTCTTTGGATCATTTTGATACTGACCACTGGGGAGTGAGAGCATCCCGCAATTGCAATGTTTCTGAAGATGATCTAACCTAACCCACTGTATGAACATTATCTTCTAACGTACTACTTCAACCACATCAGTAAATACAATAGCCTTTGTGGGTTGAGTGCCATCTACTAAAAGGAGCTATAATGAAAAGATAATCATAGGTACGTGAGAAAAATGCAATAGGCTGTTCAACTAGGTACTACTGAACCTCGTGCAAAATCTGGGGAAGGATAGCGTGGCTCAAATAGCAGAGTGACAAAAGCAGAAAACTATTGTACTTTCACGGACAATTAAGTATTTTAACCTTAATATATCATTTTATGCACCGCTACAAAAGGTACTAAATATCTTTTAGGTATAATATGATTACTGATGAGCTCAACCTGTGGCTTTGCAAAAAAATAAAAAATACACTGACTTAAAGTGGCCATATTACACTATTCTGATCTCTGTTATAATGCTTTTTCCTTATCAGAAACATACCTGGAGTTGTGGATTGTTTCATTCACAAATATTTAACACACAAATCCTGCATATTTAGCCTGAGTTCTTCTCTCAGATGAAAAACACCTTCATATGTCATGTGGTAATAGAGAAAGTACTCCTTTGTGTTTTTAAACTTCATACACCTTCACCTGAATTATCTGGATTATTTCAGCCCTGGAATTTCCAATCTCTGCTAAACTAAACGTAAAAGACAGATGTTAATTTGAAATCTACCACTACGTGACATCACAAGGTGGACCAGGGCATTTTGAGCTTTGGAGATGTAGACATCCTAATAATAAAGCCTTACTCAAACATGTGTGAATGCAAGAAAACACAAATCCGGATATGTTTTTGATGAGGTAACAATGTTGAGGTAACAAAATAACATGGTTAAAGCTCACAAAAGGCAATTTTATGTAATATAGGACCATTAACAAACTAACAAATGAGAAAATTAAATGAAAATTATTTTTATTGGGTCTGAGTGACATCATCCATCCAACATTTCACTACATGATATCTTAAGGGCACACAATGATTTGAATAATTCCTAAAACGATGTGCTACATTCTTCCTTCCTAATTGCATGACCTCTTCCATGTGAGTTACGAGAAGAAGGGAAAAACATGCATATTGAAGAGGAGATTTGCGCAAAGCTCCTTTATTATGTATATTTATGCAAATGCGGTGAGTTTATTCAAGAAAGTCTATTTTGCCCCGCCACTTGATGCCCCTCGGTCACTGCTTCCACCTTGCTGTCTAGTTAGATGAATTTAGCTTAGTGGAGACTATTGCAATGGATATGCCTTGTTTTTGTTTTGTTTCTTCCTTTCTTTCATTTAAGTGCAGTTAAAGAACATTTAATACGCACAAAAAAAACTATTATATAAAAAACGATGTACTAAAATAATAAATGAAAACAATTAGGTATTTGTTTTTCTATCTAGTGTGTGAAGGTTCTGTCCCTATCAGTCAAAAGCAAAGAGAAAATCGTAAAAAATAATAATAATAAAATAAATAAATAATAATAATAATAATAATAAAAACATTGATCTTTTGTGATAATTGAGAATTAATACAATTCAGAAAGCCTTCATTAAAGCCAGGATCCATGTCAGTATATTCAGTATTTGTGAAAGCAATTTTTACATCTCACTATAACTTTTGAGCCACACTGTAATGAACAATCTACGAAAGCTTATCATGAGCTTTTTTATCCTGTTTCTCTTATCCATCCTCTGTATGTATTAATCCTCCTTGCTTGTCCCGCCTCTCCCTCACCTTCGCACTCTTCTTGTGAAACATTTTGCTTTCCTCCACCTCTTCCTTACCTCCTGCCTCACCCTTTTCCTCAGTTTCCTCTGACCTGTCATCTTTTCCTATTGCAGCACGCTCTCTCATCTCTTCTCTCTCCTGCCCTCCTTCGCTCCAGCACCGAGCAGGAGATTAAAATATGAGGAAACAATCAAGCACTTCCTCATTTGCATATGAACGGAAGGGGCCGACAGGCAAGTGCACAAATGACAACAGAGCCCTGGAAATCCACCGTTTTTTTAATCCCAGGAATGACTTTTTAGCGTATTTTGTTGAATGAGACGGAACAATCCAGCACCAGTTCTTTTCAGACATCCAAATTACCATCAGAATAAGAGGCGAGACAGAAAATGCTTATATAGCGCTAGGTCAAAGAATGGACACTATAGAAATAAGTGTGCAGACGGAATAATGTTTCTCCACGGCAACAATGAGGAAGTAAAAAGATAGGATTTGGCGTGCGCTTGTGTGTGGGTGGGTATCTCCTGACGGCAACAATGAGCAGCTAAAAGGAAAGGAATTGTTATGTGCATGTATTGTCTACTCTCATTAGAGAATCAATTAAAATGTGTCTATAGACGAGGCAGTACCGGAGCACTGTAGATTATTTGTGTAGATATGGAACAACAGTGGTATATTACGGCAATATGGCAGTCGCATAAATGGATTTAGTGGAGATGGATGCTAGGAGCAGCCTGTTTATTCCTACTTGTAGTAAGGAGTGTAAGAAAAAAGGGTGAACTGCATTATGTAGAGAAAAACAATTTAGCTGAGAAAATAAAATGTGCATATGGCATGTTGTGAGGCATTGATCATGGCTATTTTAAGAGACTATGTTTTCGCCCACATTCGTTTTCACATTTGCGTATTTGCTATTTGTCAGGATAGGAACTATTCATGTCATTTAACAAGGGATCAGGAAAGAAGAAAATTTTGTCTTTGTTGTAAATTTGTTACATAAAGATACTCTGCTGTCCACAATGTTCCACAGAATAGATTAAACCTAATTCTATCTCAAGGGAGACAAGCAGATTAAAGCACTACGCTACATTACAATTCAGATCTGTGGAGAGTCACCGGTATTCACAGAATTATTGTATTTTTGACCGATAGAAACACCCGTAAAGCATAAAGCCTAGATGGAAAAGTCATACTGTGAAACATTCCAGGCAAAAACAAAAACATCTCCATGGAGACAAGCAGGTGACAGACTCTCCACCAGAAAAGTTGCACAGTGCTTTAGATTGTATGGGAGTAGGTGCTAATAAACAGTTGCTTCAGGATACTCCTTTTGAGCTATTTATGCTTCTATGTGCGCATGTAATTTAAACTAAACTAAGAGACAGAACAATTTTGAACACAATTATGCAGACACTGCCTGATGGAGATCTGCAAATAGCAATTCTGAACCAATGAAAAACACATAGGCTCTTTAGCAAAATGATAAAAATGTGAAATTGTGTACACAAAACAAAATTATTTCCTAGACGTAAAATGTGTTAATCTGTTATTTGTGTTTTTTACTCACTTTTCTTGTTGAAACTGCTGCTCATTTGAAAACAGCATTCAAAGTGCTAAATGCAAAACTGTTGCTATGCGGCGTAAAACTAAGAACCTGAAGCTCTGAATGTGTATTGTTGTATATTATAGCAACAGATGTCAACTATATTACTACAAATTATGTAAACTCTTGTAAACAGACCAGAGACCATTATGCTCTGGCGCTCTCAACTGTGTGAAATAGTCATTATACAAGGGTGCATCTGAACTGATCATGCCCCATATGTGGACATAGTTCTGCTAAATATTGTATAGTCTGTTAATGTAAGTTGAGTAACAAAGCTGCTATTTAAAGCCTAGTGTAACGTAGTGACATAGTTCAATATGTCTCCCTCCTTCACATCGACCACGTCCAATTTAACTACTCTTATCTCTACCTTGTCTCCTCTTCGGGTCACTGACCATTCATTACAACTGTGTTTCGATCCCTCACTCGCCCCCTCGCAGCTACCTCCTGCTTCTTCTCTCTCCCTGCACTAATCAAATTATTTCATCAAATCTGAGAACTGAGCAAATATTCAGAGGAGAGGAGAGAAGAAAGTAGGAGGCATATGAGGAGACGGCGAAGGTGAGGGCGGGCCAGAGAGATCAGAGCGGAAGAACGCAGCGAGTGGGATCCAAGGCCTTTGACTGAAATCAAAAGATGACCTCAGGATATCTGCAGGGAAAATCCATAATAGGCCACGGAACAAAGGCAAGATGAAGTGAAGTTGTTATATTTTGATATCTGTGAGGTGGGCTATCAGACATCAAAATGGAAACGATACAGTGGAGTAGGAAATAGATGTGCTGTGACAAACTGGGTGAAATTATTTTGTTACACTGTCAGGCATTTTAGCACAGAGTCACAAAAAGCATTCTTCTGTACCTGCTTAGATAGAAAGTGTTTCTTAGAACTACACAATCCACGAACATGATACACAAAAGAGAAAGGCAGGCTATTCGATGCTTTAGCTTTTTATATTGGACAATGGGGTCATATAATATACTAACTACTTATATTGTATAAAATAGCAGACCTTTTCAACTAGTCCTTGCAATATTCAATATTGTCTTGGGCCTAGAAATTAAGTGGACATGTTTTAGTTTGGTTGTGAAGAATGATGATTCTTCTATTGGCCCTCTGCGGCTTTTTCAATTGAATAAAATGTGTTAAACAACAAAGAGTTTAATCTAGTTTAGGCAGCAATGAATACATCACCTAGTAGTTGTACAAGCTGAATAGGTTTTTCACCATTTTGTCCAGGAAATCCCTTTTGTCGAATTGTTAAAAGACAGAAATAACCCCAGTGTTAAATACAGCTAGGGCCTTGGACCGTTTGAAGCCTCTCGTCTCCTTTGCGCCTCTGAGAGATGACACATGGCAGTGCACATTTATAATTCACAATCCAGTATTGAACCATTCATCCAATCAGAGGGAGACATGCTCCAGTCGTTTGAAAAACAATAGCTTAACAGTGATGTATTCACCGATCATAACCCAGACTCTGTGTGTGAGCCTCGATTGATTTAAAGCCCTTATCAAATTACCTGGAAAAGGTTAAAAGTATCCATTACCGGCTAACATGCTTTTGCTATTGAACACTATAGGGAAAAGGGGAAGGCAGCTGCATAGAGCAACAATCAAGCTGTATCCTCAGGCATAAATATACCAAACTATACAGTCAGGGAAAACACATCTTGAAAGAGAAATATAAGACTGCGCTCCAAGTGGAGAGAGGCAGCGGAGTAAACAGAATGAAAAGAAATGGCCCAATATGCTTTGCTGCTAAATCATAAACTTGGACTTTGGAGCTTTTTTCAATCTAAGGTGAAAATCGAGTAAAGGAATAAATCTTCAACTTTTCAAACATCAAACAACTCCAAAAGAACTTCCATTTAGATCCAAAAAACATTCAACTTCAGGTCACACTAGGACAATAGCAGCATTTTGAAAGATGAAACAGAGAATGTATTGAGAGACAAAAGACCACTAGAGGTCACTTCTGCTGTTAATAATTCATCCCTTCGAAAACCAGGTCCAATGCTTTAATTGGCACAGTGGCTTAATTCAAAGACACACACACACGGAGGTACCTCGGGGAGCCTCTTAGCAGCTGAGCTCAAGCTAAATTGGCGACAGTGTATCATGGGCAGCCCCTCCAGGTGAAAGGGGGACTTGCACATGCACATGCCAACGCTGTCTTCTCCGATCGGGCTGTGACACTCCTCTGTCTCAGGCTCCACTCACACTCTCCACAAGGATCGAGACGACAGGCAGACAGGCGAGATGACAGGTGACCTCAACCAAAACTCACGGGACATTTACTAATCAGCAGTTAGCAAAGGAAGGGACAGTTATATATAGTAGGAGCTTCTTTGGTTCTAAGTCTAGACTTGTAAATGGAATAGGAAAATGATGTGGATTATAAGCAATAAGCAACAGTACTGTAGCAAGTATAGCTTAAAAATGTCTTTCCAAATGATTATGGGAATGTGAACTTTTAACACTGATGTCCTCTCTGCAATATGTCACCAACTAATTGCCTGTCATCACGCAACCAACTGTAGGATGTCCTTGCCATCAGTAAAAAGTACAAGAAGATAATATACAGTACCAGTCAAAAGTTTGGACATGCCATCTCATTCAGTGTTTTTGTTCTATATGTTTACTACTTTTTAGATTTGATAAACATATAGAAGACATGATGTAAGATATATGGAATTACGACGCAAAAGGAAAAACAGGTTAAATAACGCTACTTTTTATTTTTAATGCATTCAAATCCTCAAAGTAGCTGCACTTTGCTTTGTCGAAAAATATTTAGTTATTTACCTTTTTTTCTTTACTATATAATTTCATATATCTCACTTCATATATTTGATGTCTTCTGAATGTATATCAAATGGAGAAAATAGTAAACATTGAACAGGGTCCAAACTTTTGACTGATACTGCATGTAAAGACTAATGTATGTATTGCTGGATAAGTAATGCAGGAAAAGAGTCAAAGCAGAGGATTTTTTTGTTTGTCCTGCATTATAACCTTAACCTGACAAAAGTAGAGGCCCACTGTGCTGTACAGTAGTGGATAACATAAGCTTTGAAAATGTAGCAAACAAATTCTAGTGCTACTCAACTTGATAACAACTTTTTTGCACTTGGTTATGCCACAATCATCCGTGCCCTTCTACTATAACCCCGGGGCAGTAAACCACACTGAGAACTCCCATGTTCACAATGACCAAAGACAGACAGACAGACTTACCTCCCTGCCGACACGGAGATATGATGGATGGTGTAACATTCTGAATCCAACCACACCTCGTGTGTGACGCAAACTGTCGCAACCCTATCTGCGGCCAATCCCCTCACACAAACATCTATTGTTATGTCTAGTCACGATCATTGAAGAATAATGAATTCTAAGCACGGTTTACAGTGGCAGAGTGGTTAGCGCTTCTGCATCTTAGTCTCCACCTGTTCAGACACACTGAAGATTAAAGTAACACTAAAAGTTTAACTAAAAGTACTGTGTCAATATTAAGTCAAATGTTTCATGTAGTGTTAGTGTAATGTAGTACTGAACACCAATTAAGGCCCAGATGCTATTCACAAAACTTTAGAATGGTGAAAAGTCCTCAAAATGTTGCCTATAACTCAAATGTGACACCCATGAATATAATAGTAGGGGCTGGACCATAAGAGAAAAGACTACTTCTACTCACAGAGCACTTGAATTTTGTTGCAATTTACAATAGCAAAATGTTTACAGCTAATCAGCCTTATATTGTAACTGTCCTTTGAAACTGATAAAGAAAATCAGCTATATAATCTCATGCGTGTTATTAAGCTGTTATCTTCTTCTACATTTCCTGCTTAGGGCTTTGTCCAGCTGACGGCATCTGGCAGCAGTATACAGCGTATATGAGCCTGAAGGTTCTGAGCACGATCCACCCCCACGCGCTCCTCTCACATCAGCTCTGTTTGTGAGATAAACACTTCGGCCTTCACACCAACCAACCAGGCAACATAGCTCTCTGTCATCATTACACCTCTACCTGAGAAAAGATTCACACGTATAATTGGGAAGGGAAACTTTACACTAATATGCATTCTGTTGAAGATATTAAGTATTTTGAGTTAAATGAAAAACTAATTAGTACGATGTTGAATGGTCCATTTAATTAGTGGTTTATTTCAAGTACACATATCTAGATTCAGTAAACAGAAGGCAATATTTAAGCAAAGTTTAATATTTTACAGTAATTGCCATTCTAAACATTTACTTGTGAATAACATATATTGCATCCTATATATATCCACTATCTAAAACATGGCCAGCTGCACAATATTGTTGCCCACTTTGTGTATATCTGCTTCTCTTATTGAAATATTTAAATTTCCCATGATACTTTAATCCATTGGTGTATGCTTGCACAGTTACATGCATTTACACTGTAGTGGCTCATCAGATCTATAATACAAATTTACTTCTCCTTTGGCGAGCTGCTTGCTAGAAACGAAAGCACAAAAATCTTTATTTTAATCACATAGGATAAGCTCTTTTCAACTGTCTGTCAATATGGGATGCTTGACAAATGCTCCAACAGAGGCGACGCGATCCAAATGTCACATTATGGTATTGCATGTGTCAAACTTGCACAGCACAGTTAGCATAGAGATGACCCAATCCTCTGTTCTGTCACAACCAGTGATGCTAAATCCATTAAATCGATCCATGCAAAATTATGATTTCTTATTAGCTATGGACAACAACCAGAGGACAAAATAAGGTCATTGCGGTGTATTGACATTGTGCCACAAACAGTGAATTGAAACATCACCTTGAGAATTTCCCAAGTGAAATAAAACTAAAAGTCGTAGAGTTGCCGCAGTCCACAGTTACCCCGACAGACGCAGGTTATCAGGCAGACCTGGCACCATGAGAATACAGTGTCTCCCAAATCCTATTGTAGCATGAAATGTCACAGCACATTAGCTACAAGAGGGATTACCCTTCCTTGAAAGTAAAGGGGGGGGGCATTCAAGTGTTTTTACTTAGGAAGCCTTTGGGAATATGTATGTGAACATACCGCAGCTTACAGGTAAGTGTGAGGAATATCAAGTAACTTGTGTGCTGGCATATATATCCAGGCACATGCTGTCAAATACTTATAAGTTATACTGTTGTGTGTACAGCTCGTATAGAGGTCTATGATTAATCTTACAGTTGCATACCAAAGATATACATCACATATTTTAAAACATACAATAGTTTAGTACACAGTTTTGTTTTGCTTTTTAACCAGCACATAAGGGTTTTAAGCCAAACGCAATTTCTAATTACTTAAAGTAATCCAAGTTTTTCAGTCCTGTTGCAATATTTTGGCTTCAAACAGCCTGTAACCAGACATCAGTCATTACTAGAGTAGAGCAGATATCTATTTTTTTTATATTAAACAAAATTGTATGATATGTTACTGTTATTACTGTTATTACTATTCCTGCTACTAATTGCTCAGTCAAGAATGAGATACTCACTGCAATATCATCAAAAGCAATAAAAAGAATTTGACTTAAACTTACTAATACTTGGCTAAAAACTTTCATTTAATGTAGACATAAAATATGCGTGAGAAACATTATCCTGTGGCTTCAGTTCTGCCATTACGCCTATGGACCATAAATTATTTCCCTCGTAGACACCTCATTAAAACGTGAGGATAAGAAGAACTTTAAACTGCCTATAAGACACCAACTTCAACAACCGTCTATTATACTGTCAGAGCATTTCAGAGACCTTGAAATTAGCATTTTGAAAGATCTGCATTTTGTCCCCATACGGGCGCCAAGTGACAAGTGTGTAAACAGATTTAGATCCATATGACTTAATAAATATATATAAGAAGTGGCACAGTTGGATAGAGATTTCAAAATATTCTACAGTGGAAAGTGAGGAAAGACTGCCAGGCATAACTAGAGACCCTATCTTGCAAATATAAATAAATTATGAATTAGTATTTATGAAGCCAATTTCTCACGTTTACAGAAACATTAAAAACATTACAGGACAGGCTAAAGAAAGGGTCCCCAATAAGACCCCCAAAACTAGACCACAGGTCTAGTTTGGTACCAGGTCCCAGATGAAAATACTATCTGTGTTTTAACTGTAATTTTAAAATATAATGTAAACCTACAAAACAGAAAACATGAGAATTAAGACCATAGGCTGGGAGTTCATACAAGTCCAGGTCCTTGAAAGAAACCCTATGTTTAGTACTGATCCAAGAAAAAAGGTTGGGGAGTGCAGATCTAAAGCTTATCTCAGTAATGGTAATCATATAACAACAAGTCTAGTCAAATAATTCTGGCTATGACATCACAAAAGTACAACTACCAACAAAAATACATCATTTATCAGAAACACCATATTTAGCCATTTCTTATGTGAGGTCGATGTAAGATCCTCTCTATTTAAGTTATCTCTCAGCACATTGCATGTATTTTAGAGAGTGGATATACTACAGATAACCATTATTTGCCTATTTAAATAACTGATTAGTTGTAATTATGAAAAAAAAATTGGAAGACTACTAGAAAGTTTTATCTGTAACTCGCTGTGCCTAGAATTAATATATCACAATGGTATAGAAACATTGGAAAAATAATGAGTGTGGAGTGTTGGCTCCAAGTTGGTAGATCCATATAACTTAACAAATCGAAGACATCTCACACACAGAGCCAGACTCACGCTTATCTAAGGCTGGGCAGTGGAGCGGGGCTGGCACACTCAAATGGACAGCTTGTGGTGGTGCTTTGGAGGGAGGCGCGAGTGTGTCTGATTCCTCCACTACTCCCTTCTGTCTGGGCTCGTCAGTCTCCGCGCGGTTCCTCTGGACTTCTTGACTCTCGATGACTGTGGGAGAATCCAGATTGTGTGTCTGGAAGTGAGGCGCGCTGTGTTTAAGCAGCTCCATCTGTAACAACGTCTGGTCCGGCTACCGATTATCTGATAATATGAAGTGGAGAAATGGGAGTTTTGATTGAGTGAATTAGCTAAGGCCAGTGGCTGTTTTAATAATTAAAAATGAAACTATAGCATATATAGTAATTTAAATTGTAAGCCTCCACTTCAGTAGTAACTGTCTGAATATGCCATTTGATTTAAACTTCAAAGTATAAAACAGGAGGGACAATTATTGGCAAAGTTGCAATAGAAAATATATCATATCCAAGTCTCAAACTGGCAAGTTCGAGTTTGAGCTTCAATTCTTTATCTATTGAGGCACAGAAACAAAGACAAAATGCAATTACTGCCACTGCATATTACTGACAAAAAGTCTAGCTATTACCAACAATCAGGTTCAAAGAAACAAAAAGAAGTGTAACTTAAAATGTCAAAGTAAAAAAGGTATTTCCAATTCCCCAGGTGCTAGAATGATCCAAAGCACAGAATCAATGGTGTTCAGAAAGGTATTGTCTTCCACATCACATTCAGCAACATCACTCAGATAAGGAGGCCATTCCTGGTGGTAGAACCTTTGATCCAAACAATTCAACTACAAAGCTACTTTACCCCCCCTTCTTTCTTCTCTTTGTCTTTGTCCAAGCTCATTGTGTATTCTCTTCAACTCCTCTTTTGCTAGCGATGTTCAAACATGACTGAAACTCTAGGCTCCTGGGATAGAGACCTTTCTCTAACATAATGTGCATCTTTAAGCTTAAATTACTATCTAATACTGTGGCTACATTTGTCATCTTTTTAACTGTTTGTCCTCTGACTGACTTTAATGGTGTTTTTTGCAATAGCACTTATGAAATACGAGAAGATCCCACCAAAAAAATAGCTGTGTTTGCCTAGAACTTGTTGTCCTTTGTCCTTTCTATGTCCTGTCAATGGAAATGAATGTACTGTATATTTATGGCCATGCCCTGAACACAGTAGCCCCTGCAGTAGAAGATATCTATTACAAAATACATTGAGTTTTTAGGAAAATAATCCCTTGGATCAACTTACCACGGCGCAATAAGAAGATTGGACGTGTTTCACCTCTGTCTCCCTGCTATTTAATCTAATATAGAGCTAGCGAGGTAATGCAAAACAGAGGCATAAAATTCAGTCATCAGTGTGATCATTTTAGCATACAGCTCACAAAACTGTCTTCTCAGTGGAATAAATTATCCACGGTCATTGTGCGCGGCGTATGCAGGTGGGTCCCTCGCGCTGCACTCAATGAAAGTCCCTCCAGCCATTGATTTCTGGTGGTGAGAGATGGTGAGGACTGAGGCGGGCCGCTGCTGAGAGTATAATTCCAGGCTTGGTATTGGTGAGAGTGCTACAGACTGTTGACCCAGCTCCACCTGCTCTACTCCCCCTGTCCTCTGCATTTTAGCCACACCAGTTGACCCATGTTCAGTTTGTTGTCAGGGCGTAAAATCAAACATATCATATTCACAACTTTGCTTTTCCTTTTGGCTTCTCTCCTATAAAAGTAACTCTACCAAGCAGTGGTTTAAGACTACTCTACTAACACTAGTCTATTACATCGACATCTTGTACTTCACGACATCGTGTACTGTTAACTACAACTGTAATAACCTCAACACTCCCACACCAACCTCTATGCACACTTCTACTACAGTTTCTTATGCCCTGTCTATAACTACTACATTAGAGTTTTATACTGCAACCAGCCCTGCTACAACTACAACAACTACCACAACTACTCTGAGTCACTCTAGGCCCATATTTCTACTATGAGAACTACCATTTCACTACTGGCAAACAGGACTTCCTCTTGTTCCCTGTATAATTTTAGTCTCCATTCAACTTTTCTCTCCTGGGCTTGTTGTCTGCATCATTGTAACTTAGTGGTGGGCAATAAAAATAATATTCACATATTTTTTGGCAGGATTATCACACATTATATTTTAGTAATCCGTCCAAAATATTCTTACCATAAATCTAAATGTCTTCTCTCTCAAACAGTGAACAGACTAAAATTAATCACAAAAATATGCAGAAATTGTTCTGCATTTTTCAGTATTTTTACTGCTTTTTAATATAGACAATATACAAAAATTTTTAATTCATCAACAGATTATTAGATTATATCTCCCACCTCTGTGACTCATATCAAGCAGTTACATGTTTATTTATTGCACAATTATGCTTTAGTTATGCTTGGGACTAGCACAAATATTCCTTGTGAATCTCCATAAGGTACTCTGTCGAGATTACTTGCTGTTTACCCTTTTATGAGTGGATGCACACGTTTAAATTTTGACATTCCAGCAGCTCCGTTGCTTAACACTGTGGTTACTGGTGCCAAAGGAACATCCGGAATAGCGACCTTTAGTGCATTCCTTGTATTCCTTTTTCCTGTCATCTGTCGACTTTGCCTTCAAAAATTAATGGAACATCTGGCTTGCTTCACGCACGAAGCGCTGCCGCAAAGGGAGTTAGAATCCAGAGCTGACAAAAGATCCAAAAGTGAAAATGTTCAATAAGAGAACTTTGTGAAATTCTTTGCAGCTTACCAGCAACAATAGCCCTGGAACAAGTCAGTAACACTAAAGTCAAGGGACGATCCAAAGACAATACAAATGAAACACCCTCGCAGCCAAAAATATGCACTGTCCAAGAACAATGTCAGGCTTTTCATAAAACTGCACTTTCACAATCTGCTCTAAGGGCATCTTAATATAGCAAGTACATTTTAATCAACGTCAAAATGGCCTCTGCAAATTCAAATACATGTCCACTCCTGTTAACTATTTTTGCAATTGCACATACTGTTATATATGCAGAAAGTGTGCTACTACAACAGAGCATCTGCATACAAAGGCTCAAACATATATGGCTCCCAGGGACTTAATTATTCATACAGGAAGTTAAATCAATGAAATATGCAGATTGCTGCTGTGCCACACACAGACAAATGTCTTTGCTGCTTCTGATGGTTCAGCACAAACGACAAGCAACTAGAAGCAAGCGAAAGAGTAATTATGAACTATTAATACAGCAATGGTTAACTGTTACTTTTATGTGGTACATCTAGTTAGGATGAATGAACAATGTAAAAACTGAAGATGTTTAATATTTAAGAGCAAGGGAGTGCATGGTGTTATACAAGCAGACTTACCATTTGCCATGCTGCTTCTCTTTCAGTTATAGAAAGCTTATGCTCATCAACTTTTAAAATCCTGTTTCATTGTTATTTTTACCACTGTCAGTCATACTTTTCAAGGGACACTAACACAGTAAAGCAGACATTTAGATACTGTAACTGGAGAAATGTTCAGTGTATAGCTGGACCTTTGATACAATGTGTATATTCAGACAAGACTGGATAGCAATAGCACAAATAAATATGTAAATATGAAACTTCAAATTCAAAGTATAAAAGTGATCTTTAGTCTTTAGAGGCAAGAAGAAACATAATCATATGCTAATTTTAACAATGAAATTAAACTTAAAATATAATTGTGTTAGACAGTCTCATATCACGTACTGTGGCAGTGTACATACACAGTGAGGACAAGGCTGTTTAGTGTCTTGTCCATGGACACAACAAAAGTATTCACCTGAAGAAGCTAGGGTCAAAATGCCAACTAGCTGCAGTGGATCTAGCTGCTACCAATGATGTTTGAGAGCCACATTCAAAACTGCCAACTCCCAGCTCAGAGGACAAACTCTCCCAACTGAGCTGCTGTCATTTCAATCACCCCAATAAAATGCAACATAACAATGTGATAACATGTGATTAGTATTCTCAGTACAGTCAGTAAAGCAGTTGTATTTTAACTGCACAGCTGCTCCAATAATATGAGCAGCAGACGTACTTGTACATCCAACATTTCCTCACACAAACTCCTCACCATTGTCGCGAGCACAAGAGAAGTGCTGAGAGGCCACACGGTACAGCACGCCTCGGTACTGTCTGCTATGCTTTTATCCCACTTCCACTTAAATCAACACTCCACTACAAAGCTGGCTGTACCCTTGACATACGAAGACATGCACATGCTCACACGCCCGCTTACTCCTTCTAAAGCGTGTTTATCTCTCACTTTAGCACTGGAAGCGTCCTCTCTTTGTGTCTCCGCCAGCACAAGCCCAAAACTCACACGCACCTCCAGTTATGTGCCAGAACTTGTAGGGAACACGACTTTGAGAAAGGATAGAAGTCTCTGAGGGAGCCAGTGGTGTGAATGAAGAGAGGCTTAACAATGTGTGCCTCGTCGCTTTGGACACTGCCCAGACTGCAAGATGCTATCCCAAAAAAAATAATTATTCACACAGATGTAAAGCAGAATCATACATCAATCTAAGCAATGTACAGGAATGCATGTGTAATAACAGTGGGCCTGTTCCAGTAACAAAATCTGAAGTGCAATATTTTGTACATACAGACGTGCATATTGTACATATAGATGATGAACAATAATACTGAAACCAAACCAGAATTATCCCCAAAATGTATTCTAAATATACAATATTGTTAAAAATACATGAGCTGCAGAATGCAACACTTAGGTAGTTAGTTTGTATCTATAATGAGTCATAGAAGTTCATAATTCCACACTTTATCGCTCAAATCTCATCGCAGTACAGAACAATAACCAACATTTTCCCACTTGTATGAAGTTTATATTTAAACTATTGTTCCATCTGTCATGTACTGAACGATAAGTGAAAGATAAGCAACTACACTTGTCCTATCCCTGTCTGTTGAATTGGACAAGTCAAGAGTTACAAAGTATTTTGTGCTTTTCACTTCACCTGTCTGTGGGTATAATGTATAATCGTATAAAACATTGCCTTGCAGGATCTCTTCAAACTTGCGGTATGAAATTTTAACTACAACTGTAGAAGAGCCGAGTGTCAAGGGAAGACAAAGTTTGGATTCGATAAATGCTCTGAAGCTGTGGAAGTCAGCTCTGCAAGCAACAAGATGTCAATATCCTTTAGCAGCGGTGATGGATGGGAGATATACTCAGCAAATACGCAGAAAGTATAAAATTAAAAGGTCAGAAAAGCCCGGTCGGCACTGGTGAGTTAGTCCATTAGCAAGTCAAAGGTTTCCTTGATTTAAACACTGTTACATTGGGCCAGAGATGTGCAGTATCCACTTTTAACAGCTAACCACATAATGGTTCCAGATTTTTTTTCTTGAGATTCCATATCATTGCAAATGCATTAGCCACAAGATCATGTTAAAGGTTCTATATTACACAAAACTAACTCTTATGAGCTTTAAGCCATGTTACAATGTGACTTCATGCAACACTACCCACGCCAGTTTTCAAATTAACAGCTACCTTTTACCTTTAGTTCAGTGTAGATGGGCAATTCCAGGGCTAAAATCATCTGATTGATTCTAGTGAAGGTGTATAGAGAAACACAGTTGAGCACTTCCTGTATTATCACATGAAATCACAAGGTTTTCTAGCTGAGATAAGAGCCTGAATATGCAGGATTTGTGGGTTAAACATGAATGAAACAAAACATAACTCCATGTATGTTTGTGACGAGGGCATTATAACATAGATCATAAAAGAGCGTAATATGGCCCTTTTAACAAATAAATCATTAGTATGTATTTGAGATTTTGGGATGAATGCTTAATACAGTGAGCAGCCCACCTTGCTGTTGGTGAAGGCTGGTACTATTCCTGGATAACCGGTATAAAAATAATGAGAAAAACACTTTAAAATATTACATTAGAGAACATTTGTTTTGGCAGTAACAGTTTATTTCTCATTCAGACGCCTCTTTTTGCTACCTCATGTTCTGACACTTAATTGGCTTAATTTTTGCACTGAATTACTCAGCCACTTGACCTTCACTGCGAGAGGTGTTGCTCTTGTCAAAATCTGAAGCAGGTCCTCTGAACGCCTGAACCAGTGACCCTTTATTAATGCAGTAATACAGAGCTTTCATAACGTTTGGACTGCGGAGCAAAGTGCAACCACACAAGTGCAACTAAACTATGTTGATGTTTGTAAGTGCCTGTGCCCTTAATCACAAATGTCAAGCTGAAACGCCACAAACACCACAGCGTCCTGCCAACACACTACTTTGAATGAGTGTGGAACTATCTTTAGCGATTCACTGGCATGGGTAAGTAGACACACTCACCAACAGGGAAAATGCACACAGCTTATTTTCAAGTGTTTTCAGTGACCATTCACATTGGATGGACTCCCTGTAATCACAACAGCCTATATTTGAACTGAGCTGACACGCGCGCCCGCACACAAACATTAGATAACTCTGATATAAAAAATAAACGCTCGCTCCGAAAAGTAATTTGACTGGGACCCAACAAAAGGAGTGTGTTCACTGGATAATCCTCCCGCGGGATGGCAGAGGTTGTATGTGGGTGTGAGTGTGTGAGAGTGTGAGTATGTGTGAGTGTGTGGGTTGGGGGGGTGTCAGTCTATGCAGGGATTTCATTAGCAGGAATGGGAGATGTTTGGCCTAGGCACGCACCTCTGGCTTGGAGACAAGAGTTTGTGTGGATCTCGACTAAAGTGTCTGAGCAAGCAAACAGTGTGCAGGCTTTACAGACTTTAACACTGTTTTCTTATGTACTTTGTGGAAACAGGGAGAGAAGAAGGGACTATTCACCTCTGTTACAGTTTTGTACAGAGGATAAAAAGGGCATTGCAAATGACTGAAGTTTATCTTACAGTTTATGTTTATGTTACACTTGATCCTTGTGGTACTGCAGTTCTAAATTTGCTTTTGAGAAGTCTGAAATGAACACATACACATATCTATTTAACATTTGCTAAATAATTTACTCTGCCTCTTGGTAGTTACATAATAGCTATTGTTGATGCTGGAAATAGTTTGCCTGAGCAGTATTTTGAAAAATATGAAATAAAATGCATTATTGTACATCATCTACAAAAACACATTTTTTGCCTTTTTTGCCTAAAATATACTATTACTAGATTCTGCAGTTTCTAGATATGTACTTTAAAGGTGCACTATGTAACTCTTATAGCAAAATAAACATCTCCATGGAGACAAGCAGGTGGGGTAAAATTCACATAGTGCAACTGTGATCAGGGCAGTACAATTGGCTAAACAGAGTTTTTCCATTGGAGAAAGCATGTGGATCAATAGGCAGAGCCTTTACCCCTGAACAAGAAACTCTTCTTGATAATAAATAAAAGGCTGGAATTGATGGTTGATTCTTACTGAGAGTCAAGTGTTCATTAAGCCCTGATAAAGCCCAATAATGTTCCCAGCATGCACCATTATGTCTGATGAAGAGGTGAATTATCTCAGTGAAAGGCGAGTCTCACCATCTACTCTAACCTCCAGTAAAGAAAGAAGGCAGGTCCAGCTCTATTGACAACATTAAGTGGAAATATAAAGAAAGAAATATAACGACTTTTGTGAAGGGCACGAGTTACTAACTGACTAGTCGGCTGCATACTCTGATTTAAGACCTGAGAGTGCGAAAATAAAAAGGATTGGAGATTGAATGGAGGAAGTCTGAGCTAAGTCGCACAAGGAACAACATTGTGGGGCAAATCCCTCTAGGCGATTCTTTCAATTATCTGCCTGGTCCCTGGTGTAAGGATCACTCGCCCACCAACGCAGAACTGCCACAGAACCACGGGGGAGCTCACACAATGAATGAGAAACGATAATAAGAAATGCATTCGCCAAATCCCCACATCACTGACATCATGGATTAACAATGGAGGACAATGGAAAATAATAGAGTTTGGTTTATTCATAGATTATACCTGAAAAAATACTATATTTCAGCATCGCTATTCCATGCAAATACTTAATAGACTGAGTATTACACATTCTAATTAATTATGATTATGGTGCTATACAGATTAATTTGAATCCTGAATATGGGTTGTTGTACCAAGAAGCAAGAAAAGTCACTCTAGAGACAGAAAGGCCAAATGGTAAGAATAAAAAACATTTTAAAATTTCATATTTTTGACAAAAACAAAAGTTTAAAAATGGCAGAAACCCACTGCCAAATCAATATTGTAAATGGTACAGTAAGTAAATGCAGAACAATGCAATACATGTTTTCCAAGTAAGGTTCATAATCATCCATTTGATTAAATATTTACAACATCTTGCCATTCTCCTCCAGTTCAAAAAATTAATCAGTGAATGTTCATAAGCGATGACGGCCTAATTAAATGCTGAATTCATTACAGATCATTAAATTGCAGAAAGAGAGAGATGTGTGCTATAATAAAGCAAGCAAGCTCTGGTGGACAAAAAATCATTTACTAAGAAACAAAATCAGCCTCCTCATTATACTAGGTTAAATTGTGTATAATAGAGAGGCATGTGTTATAATTCAGAGAAGCACCCACTTTTAGAATACTTATTGAGCACGACTGCCTCGAAGACAAAGCAAAAGATAGTGTGCTTAAATGTGGTGGTAATTGCGGTTTCTTACAGTAAAAGCCTAAACTAAGCCAATTACCTTAACAATGGATAAAATGGCCATCAATCACTATGTCACCAATATAAATATTTAATCAGTCAAAGAAGAGAAAAGATATGGACCTCATTACTAGATTTACCTAAAATGGATTGTGACCACAAATTCGAGATTTTTTTGTTCCCATCTTGGATTGTTTGATTTCACCTGTTTATCTCCATGCAAATGTGATTCCTTTACCCAGATTGTTCAGCAGTACGCCATAAAACATACATAAATCTATGGAGACAAGTAAGTGACTCCACCAGCCTAAGTTACAAGTTGGATCTGTAAAAAGGCAAGTGCACTCACAGAAATAATGCATGTTTTTAAAAGTATTTTAGCACACAAAAAAATCAATTCAATTACAACTTCAGTCACCTGTAATTATTCAGTTACTTGAATGGTTTATAAAGTAATGTCATACAGTGAAAACATTACAGGCAATGCAATGCCATGGAGAAAAACTGGTAGCAGCAGACAATTCACAAGAAATGTTCCTTGAGAATAAAAATGTAACGTAATAAATAAGTAATTCCTACCACACACTAGGATGAGAAACAATATAAACAATTCCTCAAAAAATTTATTCTGACTCACTTCTAACCTTTGAAACATTCAGACAAACCCACAGTTTCCAAACTAGTCCATTTTCTTCTACTGATTCGTGTTGCTTTAAAGGTTGAAATCAATATGATCTCTCCCTATCTCCAAACACTAACTAGGCTTCTTTTTCCTGGCTGCACTAAATTACTCGGAGAAAGCCTTAAAATAGCCAACGGCTAAAGGTTGTGCTCTTTGCCAGTTACTTTTATCCCACAATAAAAGTCTTTGTCAGGCACTTAGTGTGTTGTTCTAGAGGCTAGCTCACTAATACAGGGATGTGTAATTCTTAAGCAGTCGTGACATGGACATTTTTAAGCCTCTGGTGTTTTATATTTGTTGCTGAAAAATTCTATTTAGCTCCAAGGTGAATTCGCCAAAACATCTGCGTTACAAACAGGAATTATGTTCACTGCCAGACATTATTAGTTCACTGGATGCTGTACTGGGAAGAGTTGGAGGCTAGCTAAGATCTCAGTATTTTTTACAGTGTACTGGAGGAGGTAGAGGGCTCTGACAGGAGCTTTTAAGAGGCTGGGAATCCATTAGACAAGGGTCGCTCCAAAGTGGCCAACTATTAAAAATGCAGCAGCACCATTACTCCGTGACCCCACCTCCAACTCACTCTGCTTCAAGTGTCGCTCTGTGTTTGATCTCTTTTTGTGCTGAGCTATTTCTCACTGGACAACCATATGTTCTTTTCTTTTTTCAGTCTCTGCTGTGAGTTCTATAACAAATCAGCTTTCACCTTTTGGATTTTTTAATATTAGGCATGGGGCTCTTTATGGACAATGGACTGGCAATACAGCTCCTATGAATAATGAGTCTCAAAGCCAATTCAAAATCATACATTGATATAACATTGCTATCATAATGTAAATATTAAATTGTAAACAAAATGAGATGAGCAACAATACTGGTTTATAATATTATTGCCTGACAAAATATTACATATAGTTGAACCAATATTTTTCTATGCCTCTAATGTTTAAATTAGGACTGCTTTTGTTTTTTCATTGTTTCCTTCCTGGGCCTTTAATGTATATCAAATGCTCAGCGTGTGCAGTGATATTGATTTGGTTTAGGTTTTAGCTCACATGCCTTTCCCGGCACAACCTTCTATCTACTATTCTATATTTGGACAACTCTTCTTTTCATTGTTTTAAAATTTTCAAAGCTTCACAGGTTTAAAATTATCTCATGCACTACAATGTCTATTAATAACCTTGTTCTTATTGCACAGCTTTGGTCAGTATCCTACTACTGCTGTATGAGGACAAGAATAGCACAGCCCACAGAGAATAATAAATGAACATATATGGGTGGTTGGGAGAGTCCCTTTTAGGCTGTAAAACTACCCAGGCCCGGCATTGTGAACAGATGGCAGAAGACAGGCCGAGAGTCAGAGCCCAGAACACAGTGGGAATGAGGCAAGTGTATTTGGTCAGGCATTAGAAGAAAGAAGCATAAGGCCATTGTCGTATCTCCATTTTGGCATATGACGTTATCAAGCACACCGACAGAATAGCTGGGTTTAAAACAGCAACAACCAAGCCATAATAAGGGAGGCTGTAAAAACTAAGGGGCAGATGTGTGAGGAGAAACAGGGCATGAGCTGAATGCATGCTGGCATATAAAACCTTCAGACCATGTTGACTCTACACACAATAGCTTCAGTAACAAGTACATGATGAGTACCTTTGCTTTATTAAAAGGTGCACTGTGTAATATTTCTGGTGTAGGGTACGTCAAATGCTTTGGAGGTGTTATTGCTTTGTCTGAAATGTTTCACAGCATGGTACTGAACCTTTCTATCTTCACTGGGACCAAACCAGACCAAGTTACAGGTCAGATCTGTGGAGAGGCATCCTGTTTTTCTAGGTATTTTTGAGCTATAAAACCACCTATAATTGAATAAATGTAAAGTAGAGTTGTTTAATTTAAAATGTGGAACATTCCAGGCAGAGCAATGATCCGATGTTTCTATGATATCCATAAAAACAAGCAGGTGACAGACCCCCAACCAAAAAAATAATAATTACGTAGTACATTTTTTAAAGGTATTGTGAGTAAATTGATTAGATATGATATTAATGTTAACGGGCTATAATTTGTGTTTTATTTTATTTTATTTTTTATTGCTGAAACAAGATAGGTATTCAGTGCCCTTAAAATGTTTGCTCTTTTTGCATGTCCTTCCTTCAGTCAACCTTCCCTAGTGTTTACTCACTAGTGCTAAGCTGAGTGCTGACCGCATTTATCTAGTGCATAATAGAGAGTAATTGAATGTGAAAAGCTCATTTTTGAAGTGATTGAATATTCTATTTAGATGTCCAGGCGTGTCCGCATGTGTCATTACTTTGATATCAGCTGAATGCTGTTTCTCATTAGCCTAATTAAAACTCCTTGTGTGCCACTGAGCATATTAGCACACTGATCAGCAGCAAACTAATGATCGCTCCGTTGATAATGTGACTTTTTTTTCCTTAAGCTGCCTCTTATCATGCTCTTGGTAATTATCAAGAAACTTCCACATCCTTAGTCAGTCACCATCAGAGGCTTAAGGAAAACACTCAGCAAGCTCATCATCAAGGACAAAGTGGCATGGTTTTAAAATAGGCAACTACAAAAATAAATAAAAGAAAGTAAAAGGTGGAAAAGAACTTCAAACATCAAATCGATATAAAGCATGTGGCTTTTGTGCCAGTAATATCCTAGACCTAATGGATAGATAAGGGTCACTGCCCGTGGATTAGTCTATTATGATCTACTTAACAAACATGATCATTGCAACAGCAGTCACAGCCCACATTCATTTGTTGCATTTTTATTAGATCTAATTAGAGGTTTTAGTGGCCTTTGACGAGCAGAGCACCCCCAGTGGACAGCTACACCATGCAGATGGACAACACAGAAGCCAAATGACAACAGTTACAAAGTCTACTATTTGAATATTACGAATAGTGCGAGCATCACAGATTTGCCTCCTCAGGCCAAAGTCCCAACCAGTTGTAGCCTGTGGTTACATTTTAACAAACAGAAAACACAACTGTGCATCTGTGCCTGAACATTAACCCAAGCAGCGATCCCCTCAAACCCTCTTACAGCATGATTAAGAGCCACCAGGCTCACATAAGGGGCCCCAGCCCCTCCCCTCACATGGGCTAATGTACACTAACTGTACCTATAGCCTATTATGGAGGCAGAACCAAGGCAATTCTCTGTTTAATAGCCTCACATTCACACACACTTTGTCATGGATAAGTATTGTTGGTTTAAGCCGGTCATTTCATGGCTGGCTTTGTGCAAAAATGGGCTGTGTGGGCTTACATATTAAATCTAAGCGTGTTCATAGAACCGCTGTGTTTATATATATACTGCAAGATTCAAAGAAGAGCCAGGCCCTTAAAAGTAAATGATTAAAGCAATATGGCCATTAGGTCTAATTATTAGGATAATGACATTTGTTATTTGTCTAAATGTGTGTCAGTGTGTAAAGTGAGAGCTCATTTAAGGAATGCCCTAGGAAATGTATGCAGCAGCTACATACACACTTATGATTGATTTCAAAGAGGAGAGCCACCACTCTGGAACCACGATTAATCAAACTCCATCTCAATCTTCTATCACATCAGTGAACACACACAACACCTGTGAAGGCCACATAACACATGTACTGCTATTGTATGCTCCCACTGTGCAAAAGAACAGCCTGAAAAAGTCACCTGCTGCCAACAGCCTGCATTCATTAAAGAGGCTAGTTGCTTATCTATGCATTTTTATGTGTTTATGAACCAGTCTGTACTCTAAATTGTATTTAATATGTTAACATCTATAACACTTTAATACAATGTATACCAATATAGAGACAGTAGAAGAGATCTATACCACAAGCCCCATGTATCCAGTTGACAGTGACCTGCACTGAGAGAGGTCAAACCTGCAGCAACCAGCACACAGAGCAAGAGCAGTTATTGACAAAGTCTCGGATGCAGTCACAGGTTGGAGCAGACACACAAACACCTTTTATATATGGATATGCGCAGGACAAACAACCACATCACTGATGGGGGACACACATGGGGGAAGCCAGGATCCAATTTGATTTGACCTTGACAGAGCTGGAGGTTATGGGAAGGTGGGAGGGATGTAGCAATAGATGGCAAGGCAGAAATGAAGAGATGGTGTGGGCCGGTTGCCTGTTGCAGATACTTGAGAAATGACCTTGAACTGGCAGAGATAAATCATGGAGAAAGAGACAGCACAGTGACACGGTGACATCTGTCCACATAAAACGCTTTGACGCATGTGAATAAAACCAGGGAGTCAATCTAACATAGATGTGTGTGAGGCATGTCAGGAATTTCAAAATCTGTTTTCTGGTGGGGAAAACAACCGGTAAATCATAGCAAATAAAGTTGTATTTTCAAAAACACCACCATGAAGTCTCAATCAAACAGAATAAAAAATGGAAAAAAGATAGGAGCAATACTTTTTTTTGAATAATAATATATAGAGAGAGAATAATACATCTATGATTTTGACTTAACAAACTGTTCCACCAGCCTCCAGGAGTGGAACTGAATCACTGAACTGTGATCAAGCAAACAAGTGGGTACAATTTTAGTCTAAAAATAATTACACATTTTTGATGCCACTCTCAAATATATATAAATGTAATAAAAAGACAACATTACATACATGGTACAGTTTGTATTATGAAAGTTATCAAGAAGTGAAAAGGCTGTTATTTTATATGGAAAAATAACAACACTCTTTAATAATGACTGTAATTTGTGAGGTGACAGTCACAATGTTTTTTTTTCAATGTGACACCTTTTTCATTGGCATTGTTCCTGTCTGAACAATACACCACTTTATTATATTGTTTGTCAAAATAAATCCATTGAATGTTGGATGACCTGTAAAACTACATCTGTGGTAGCTCAGTCTCTGTAAAAAGTCTATATGTCCTCTCCTGTTCCACCCTCTAGACCTGTATGTGTGAGGTGAAAGAACAAATCACATGTAGTGGATTAATTTAAGACTGAAAGGTTATCCATCTATGCAACAAACTGACACTGTCAATGGTGTACTAAGTCTGCCTATGAGCCAAAATTACAGACTGCAATCACCTGTGACCCCTAGCATTAGCAGGAGATAAGGTGCACAGTGTAACTGTTCTGGTGGATGGTCCGTAACATGCTTGTCACAAAGAGATAATATTGTTTTGCCTGGAATGTTCCATAGAATTGCTTCTTATTTACCTCTATAGAAACAAGCAGATGACCCCACCAGGTCAAGTTACAGTCTAGATCTGTGAAGAGGTGAGCTCACAGTAAGAATGTATGTTTTTCAAGGTACTTTTGAGCAATGAAACTGAATAAACACATTATAAATAAGTTTAATGTCATACTATGGAAAACTGTAGGAAAAGCAAAATGATCTCCTCTGATAGAACAACCTACCAGAACAGTTACATGGTGTACCTTTAACTATAAGAGTGTAAAATATTCAATACATGTGATTAATTCAGTGTACTGGGTGAGAAGTTCAATTAGGATTACTGATTCCTAAAAAATTTACTTTTAGAATTTAGTTCCTGACATAAAATGACCACACACAGTATCTCATCTGCATCATGCAACAAAAAAACAGTTTCTGTCCTTTGAGCATTGATTGTCTTCTGAAATGCCACATACCACCTTCATACACTACTGCATGTATAAAAACTAATGAATCATGACAGACAACACAAATGGATGACCATACAATAAAAGCATGATCAATGCAACCTCAGCGATCCATTTCATGTTTCTTGGTGGTAAAAGGTTCAACTGTAAGAAACATCTGTGCGCACGTACATGTAAGCACTAAAATAACACATATTTCCTTTCAAGATCGCCTTTCCCAACTCTATGTGATTCATATCTGCAGCTATACATTACACTCAAGTTTCATCAATCATGTCTATAGCACGCCATCATCGCAAGGGGCTGTGGGAATATGGGGTGGGGATGGCCAGTGATGAGGGCTGTAGTGGTGGTTGCATGACAAAGAGGCTGAGGGACGCAGAATGAGAAGAGGAGGGGAGACCGGGCCCCATTGCCCTGAACTTGAACCTAAAGCTGGTGGGTCAGAGAGGGGACAGAGGGGTCAAGTGCTCTAAGCAGAAAATCACAGAGTAAAGCTACATGAATGACAGCAGACTAGGGTTTTAACCATGTTAAAAGGACAGGAACTGTGATGTTGTAAATAAATAGTATAAAAACTGCATTGTTTGTAGTGCATAGAGAGCAATGAAATAATTAAAACACTCCATCAGACTAATTGATTGTTTTAATAAAATGAAAAAGAAGGGAAAAACATATTATTCTGGGGTCATTTTAACACCACAAAAAATACAGTGATTTGCATATTGCTTCAATAGTTTTGGAAGCTCTCTCTGAATTGATTTTATAACCGCATGTGACACCTTGTGATTTTGATAAAAAAGACACACACATCTCATTTCTGGGGTTGCCACAGCAAATCTTCCACATCACAACTTAATGTTTTGCCAATTCATTTGTGAAAAAGCCTGCACAGCTCTGTTAAGTGTGTCAAAACGTCACATTTTGAGGGGTACACACAGTTTAATGACAAATCTTTTTAGTCCTGCAGTTGAGGCCTTGGGATGTGCGTATCTTCCTCTTAAACACAGTTCTTTGGTTGTCATGCCAATTGTCCCTACTTACACTGTTCCTGCATTTATCCAGGTTTGAACTGTCACAAAGAACTGACTGTTTGATAACCGTAGTAGCTCAATTTGCATACTGCCTTGTGCACAAAACATCCTTCCACCTCTCCACTTACCCAGGCTTAGGACCAGCACAATTGCTCCACTAGTTTGTTATCTGAGTATACAATAAATCATTTGGGATGAGCATGCCTACCTTGGTCTGGAGATAGTGGGGGTAGTAGTAGGTGTAGTGGGGGTACATTGGCTGCTGTTCCAAACGTTTTCCCATGTAGCTGGAATCCTCTTGAAGATCCTGGATGCTGGAGATTCGGAAGCTGGAGGACTGGCTGGCCTGGATCCTTCAAGAGCAGAGAGGATGCCGAACAAAAATCCTTCTTCTTCTTGCTGGTGTGAAAGAGTACTGTGACAAGAATGCACACAGTGATGGTTAGTATGGCAGGATTTGGGGGTACACTTTTAGCCAGTCTAGTCGTCTCGTACTTCTTTTAAACCATTCTTCACTTGAGTCCATCCACAAATACAAGGTGATCCAGAGAGGTAGGGAAAGGGCATAGGGAAGATACAGGAGAAACAATGGAGGTAATTGAAGAGAGAGGAGGAAAGCAAGGATAGAAGACAAGAAGGATGAAGGGAGGAGGAAAGGAACGATCCAGTTGCCGGTTCCTTGCGGACTAAAAAACAGACTTGTTGTTCTCCTCCGCTGCCCCGAGCATGTCCCTTGAAATGCTTCCAAGCGTGTTTATCTTCTTCCTCTCTTCAGTTCCTTTACCAGACAAGAAGGAGATCCCACCAAGAGCTGTATCCCAGCCTGTGATTTATCCTGCAAAGACAACTCAGGATATGAAGAAAAGGATCCGGAGCTATAACTACCACTGTCTTTTGTTAAGCTCCCGCGATGGATAGATAAATAGGTAGGTGTAGATAGCTGGTGTGAAGGATGAGCAGAGGAGAAAAAAGTCCAGATGCCACACGCAGCAAAAAGCCTACGGATCCAAAAGATGCCTGTTTTTCCCAAACTCTTTCACAATCCGTCCTGTTTCTTCTTCACGGTGAGCTCCCCGCTTGTAGTCGTCAGTTTGGTGGCAGCGGCAGTGGTTGGTGTGTGACCGTGCATGTAACTGAGAAGGGAGAGAGTGTATGTGTGTGTGTGCGGCTGGGGCTGTCTGCTCCACTCTGTGCGCCTAGACAGAGGGGCTCGGCTTCAGCACGACTAGGCTCCTCCCATCTCCAGCTCGCCCCCTCTCTCCCCATGTGTGTGTGTTTCTATGGGAAGAGAGAGAGGGAGAGAGTGGGGGAGTGACCGGTCCTGCCCTCGTCCGAGTCGCTGGAATAGACAGGAATGGGCGGTCGTGCTGGCAGAGAGGCGGAGCTGGCAAAGGGAACGCGGAGAGCCAGAGCTGGGGTAAAAGGTGAAAGAAGGATACATGAGCAGTTAGAGTGGAATTTGGATAGAGACAGAACCCCCTACTGGCACTTACGAGGTGCAGCAGTGCCACTCTGTAACACCCAAAATCATGGCTGAAAGTCTGTAAACAAAGGTGCTGAAATGCAATCATGGCATGGTATAGTCACTTTAATTTCTATTAATACTAGGCATTATGTGAGTGTCAAAAAATTGACACTCACATACTAATTTGAGGAAATTTTTATCTTGAAAAATACATAGATAGGACAAACTTGAACCTTTAGTTTTTTAGAATCAAGTAAAGCAGGTTGAGTGTCTTAAAAGGTGCTGTGCAAATCAAATTAATTATTATTATTATTATTACTATTATTTTGTGTAGAAAATGACATTATTGTTGTGGTATAAAAATCTGTATACAACAAAATGGAGTTAGAAATGAGTCAAACATGACAATACTAGTTAAACGCTTAAAAACTGAAGGACTCTTAGTGTATACTTGTACTTCAAGAAACCATGGTCAGTTGAAAGATTTTACACGAAGCAATACCATATCTAATTCTCATAGAGGATACAGCTTGTGTGCTGTTCATGCCAGCACACATGACTGAGTAGGTGTGTGCATAGAACAAACAGAGCAGCTCCAAAAGCGCTAAAGGGCCCCACATGCAGCGCGATGTGTGGCACAGTGACCCACTGACACACTGCTGCCTGTCTGTGATGTAACCAGGTTTAAGTAGTGCTCTTACATAAGCGCAGTGAGCCATGCATGGAGAGAACGGCCTGCCCTCCGACTGCAACAGACAAGACTTGGCGCACAATGCAAGATCAGTGTGCTGGAAAAGAGAACACAGCACACAAAACCTCCTCCAAAGATAAGAGCAACGCTTCTTGTGGCCAATTAACGCAGGCTGCCATGCATACAGCAAATCACTGTCTTTGTGCTATTGTGTGCTCATCCGAGAGTTCTCTCTGTACCCAATCTATTTTTATTGCATTCTTCTGTCAGCCAATACAATATACACTGTAATCAAACGTCAAGCTAAAGGTTAACTCACAACACGTTATCTTCCAAAATACAATGGACCATATTTAAATTTTAAAATGAGAGATGTAAAAATGTACTTCTAAAATGAATGTTCTTGTTTGAGTGTGCGGTCTGTGCTAAATTAAATTAAATTGTTTTTTATCTATTTGTTTTCTTTTTTTTTGACTTAAATTCATATTTTGTTGTGCATATTCAATTCAGCTTAAAATATATAAGTAACAGCACTGTGTCCCCACATTTTGCAGTGCAGGACATTGTTTTAGTGTGTGAGCCAGAGCAGCCACAACCTGTAATGCTGCAGTTATTATCAGATATCATCATTATGCCTGGAAGTTAGTGGTCATTTTCATTCACACCAAAATTGCTTATTAACTATAACTGTGTATACTCATGTCCATTCTGTGAAAACAATCTTCTTTTAAATGTTTTTTTTTATATTCTCCCAAATTAGCTTGTTTGTTTTTATTTTTCAGTATCTGGCTAGAGCTAGGGAGTTAAGTATGTACTAGCATCTCAACTGACCACAGAGCACAGCTGCAAAAGTAGCTATTCACAGAAAAATAATGGCGTCCTTGTCTCATAAAGGTTAGAGCTGCAATTGTTTCTGCGGACCCTTGTTCCTATTCTAGACACTAGACACTCAATGTGCTCTTTGAGATACATTTCATAATCCTCCACTTGTTGTATGACCTTAGCCTGCAGAAAGTTTAGATTTAACAGCTTAAAACTAGAATGTGTACTAAGAATCTGTGAAGGTGCAGCAAGCAAAGCAGGCTGTATTGATTTTATTGCACTTGTAGTTAAGGCATGTACGCTCCACAACCTTTGCAGTCAGAAGGTTACACTGTGAAGAGGAAGGTTATGAATTCAATGCACTGAGAGTAAGTGGAATGCCATGTGCACTATAAGAACAGTTCTGTGATGCATGAAAACACACCAGTGAATGTTAAAAAAAAAAATCAAGGCAACGCTGACAATGCAGTTTGGTGAAACAAAGAGAAAATTGATTCATCTACACAAGATACAATAGCACTGCAGTCACAAAGCAAAGGCAAAACACCAATATTTGAGAATATATTATTGAATACATACAACTACCTACAAAATACATACTACTAACACAACAAGTACACACAAAGTACTACTAAATACTACTACTGCATAAAGGGTATCCATCGTAAAACTGAATCCCATATCTACAAGCTATTCAATTCATGCCACAGTTGTTCCCCAGAGGATGATTAGTTGTGGTTACACCAAAAAGGAAGTTGAAAGGAATGAGGAAAGAAAGTTAGTGATTTTGTCATTAACTGTTATTAGCCGACCAATTTGTTGCACCTGACTTGTTTTCATCAACTTAATTTGCCTAAAAACCCCATTGAAACCATAACTAATTATCTAAGAGGAGAGGATTTTGTAGCAGGGAGCAGCACAAATACAAGACAGAAAGTGGCAGCTGGATCAAAATATCAAAGTGTTTTCATTGACACTGTGTTCTTAAAGGCCCCAGTCTTCAAAGCACTTCTCAAATGGAGCAGGAAAGGCCATGCTGTGACTCAGGGATGTCTTCCTCTCATCGCCCCACACCAGATGTATCACAAACACTTCTTTAGCAAAAGGCTGGAAAAACAAAGATGAGATTCGAATTCGGCAAGACTGCTATTCAAACAAAATAGTGTCCAGGATGTTACACAAAAGCACCAAGATGGGTATTTCCACATTTACAGTTTTAAATGGGCTATTACATGCAATTGCCACACGCAGCACGAAGCAAAGTATCTGTGTGCAATCCCCCTGAGATATGAACAGAGTGCTGCATGTATGTCCTATGATCAGGAAAATCTAATAGAGCAATTCAGTTTGATACACATTAGGATAACACAGGGGGTATCAGCAGCAAATGTGTTTGAATAACACTATACCATCAAATTACCCTTCAGTTACAAGGCCCAACATCATGGCTGACTGTGGGCAGCAGCTTGGATTTTACAAAAAGGACAAATAAAACATCAATAAGAGGGTATACTTTGATATTTCTTTTTTCAAATTCATTTTACAGTCCATTCACCTTTTGTGAAATATTTTAACCAAGACATTATAGAAACACATAACATTTCTGAAGAATTCCCATAAAATATTGTAAATATATAAATACTGTAATCAATATAATACTAATGACAAAAAATCAAGATGTTATTTTTGTCAATAATGTATACCATTAATTTTGTGTCATGTTGCATCAGAAGTGGCTGGGTGCTCCTACTTACATCAGCTGTGTCCTTGAAGGATGTAGTAAATTGGAACACAGATTTATAGTCATTTGCCCCCATTCTAATATTATTGTATTATTTAGCAATTTTGCTGTGTCATGAAAAAACAAGTTTGGTACTCTCTTAGGCAGTCAGCCAATCTTTGCAGTTGTGAAATCGGACCTCATTAGGAGGTCCAAGGTCATCATTTATCTTCTTAATTATTTTCTTTTTGTTCTTTCTCATTCTAGTGGTGGTTGAACCCTGGATCCCCACCTTCTCACACTGCGATTCTTGAACCACACTGTTTGAGGTAGCTTCAGCTTCTGTCTGTGTTGAGTTCTCATCTGGCCCTTTATTTGTATATTTAAAGCGATCATCTGTAGTCACCAAAGTATCCTGGACCTTGTTTACCTTAACTGCTGATGTCTTGTGGTTGTCTTTGCACTTGGCATTCTGGGGTTGGGACAGTTGGGAGGGGATGTTCAAGAGATTACTTGCATCTCCATCTTGCATATCATCTGGGTGGCACACAAAGACAGATTATTCCTTAGTTGAGATTCCAGGATATGAGTCTCTTCTGGGACACGTTCATTGTGAGGTCTAGTATCTTCCTTCACCAATGGTTCAGAGCTGGTGAAATAGACTTTAAGTCCAGTGTTGGTCACCTCCTCCTCAGCCTATGTTGCTGGTCCTTCTTGAGAAATGACTTCAACCTCCCCAAATTCTGAGTTAGATGGACCTGAGGTCTTCTGATCTTCAAACTGGTTGTTCATCCTCTGGCAGACTGCAAGTTTTTCCTCCCAGAACATCTTCTGAGTCTACTCTTTGCCTTTTTTGCCTTTCCTTTCTTCATGTTCTTTCTCTTCTTTTTATTGAAATTAATGGCTCCATCCCAACTTGCCCCTGATCAAACTGGGGAACTTCAACCACACTGATAAAGGTAGCAACAGGTTCTCCCAGTGTTGATTTTTCTTCAGTGTTTTCAGTTACCTGAATGACATTTTCTGGTTCATTATGAGGACTTGTACCTTCAGTTGATAGTTTAGAGTTAGTGGTGTCTCCTTCTGGATCATCTTTGATAATTTTAACTTCTTCATTCTCAAGTGAAAAGACTTCTGCAAACTTTCCAGAATTTTTCTGGACTCTTTATACTTCTGCTGCTGTTTTCTCTTCTCTCTTAGTCTCAGTCCTACCACTCAAAATCTCCAGTGGAGTAGACTTCTCCACAGTTATGGTGCCCACACTGTGTGAAGCTGTCCCCTGATTGGCCAAACTCGGTGAGAGTTACATGGTCATTGAGGTGATTTTGGGTTCCAGACCTGAGACTTTGAACTTGAATGTCAATATAAATACTGGGATTTGTATTTTCTTGGCGCAGTTTCAACAAGAGCTGCTCCCTGGACCTCCACTCATGAGCGGCTTTCACAAACTCCTGCTGCTCCTGTTCATATAAGAAATTCCAAGCTTCTTCTCTCTCTTGGAGACTCCTCTTGTCCTCGACCACCTTCCTCCCCTGCTGGACCTGCTCCGTGGACAAACTCTTGTCTTCCTCATTCAGAAAGGCATAGTTGAAAGTGCAGTGGTTTTGTACCATTGTTCCTATTGTCACTGAAGCTTGTTCAAAGCAAATGCAGGAGAATTTCAAGTTGGTTTTAAACTGTGTGAGCCTTGGTGATTTCATGGCTAATAATCTGCAATGATGAAAAATCCATTCAAACTTTCGTATTTGGACAGATTGCCAACAAACTTAATCATGTTTTTATTATTAGGGGAAAAGAAGCCCATGGATTAATTAATAACAATTAAGCTATGAGGAGTAAACCACCATGTTTTCATGGCCATGGGGACTAAACACTTGGCCAGTGTAGCTTGTGGGCAAGGTAACATATTTGTTCTTGTATTAATCTTAAAAGACAGTTTAATTATGTCTAAACATACATTTACTTGTAAATTACATAATATAAAGACACTAACTTGTGCATTTAACTGTTTACAATCCCTGAATGTTTCAAACTGACAGACTGTGGACAGACGGTGTTAGATTTAAGATGGACAGTATTTTAACACATTTGTGCTGACACATTCATGTTGATGCCTGTGTCTGTCTGTTATGCCATCATATTGGCTGACAAGAAGATGCAGGTGATGCAAAAAAATGGCTCAAACACAGATGACAACAAAGTGAGCTTCACACTACACTAGAGGAGTGCTGACCTGCCTACTCCCCCAAAGAAATGCAGACTACTGCCACTAATTAGGTATGTTGCAGTGCCTATTGAAACACTATGGCAAATCATCACTTGGACTTGGAACAACAAACACTAAGTGACTTATGGTTATTAAAACCATGTTGATGCCACAGCCAATGAGATGATCTGGCAAGAAGAAAACATCTGATAATAAAAAGAAAACATCTGATAATAAAACGATTGCACAAACTCTACGAAGCAACTGATGCATGTAAAATCATTCCAAACCAATGATACCATATAGCATGGCACGCATCATTACTAAATGTAGTGACAAATCGCAATGTTTATTGGACAAATCACCCTTCTAACTTCTCACTCCCACCTTCCACCTCAATTTCCCAACACTAACCCATGCTTCACTTGATTAGGAGAAATATAAAAAGAATAAGCGCTTCACAGGCTTCATTTGGACAATTATGCAAATGAGACAGGAGATGGAAACTTTTATTAATGTTGCGATGTTGAAATGTTGCATCAGATAGTGCTGCTGAAGTTCATTAAATTGGCCCACTGAAGATGAATGTATTCTAATTAGTTTGTAGTCACTACGGTCTGCGCTGCATTATTGTCAGCCTATGTCAGCAGAAAACTACCTCTACTATATCCTTGGTAGATATTAGTAACACCATTATCTAAGCCTAAGGTGCACTGTAATGATAATTAGACAAAAAGGCAAGGACTGCAGGTGGATGCAAACTACCAACTTAATTGTTCATTCCTCTTCTTAGCCTTAATAGACGTTCATGGTGCCTAGCTGGAACTTCTCAGTGCCACTTTGAATTTGCTGTATGTCTGGTAAGCAATGAGGTGCTCTCTTTATCTGCAGAAGTGAAGTCACCAAGTAATTGGGTAACTCTGTTCCTGTGGACAGATATATTTACAACTATCACTGTGCTTGCCATTTTTGAGCATGAAGAGGCCCAACAAGCCAGTAGTACGGTAACTGCTATATTGAAAACATGAAATGCTCATGTAGTCAGTTTGTTTTACTAAGTGAAGCATGAATGAGCTACTTTTTAAATGTATTTTTTAAAGTGATTTTAAGTGGCTCTGTATTGCATCATACTTAATACAAAAAAAAACAAACAACAATATTTCACAAAGATTCTCCACTATATTAGACTGTCACAACGCTCATATTGTCCTGCTGCTGTATTTTCTGCAGGTATAGAGGCTGATGGTGGCGGACCGTGACTGACAGACTAGCGCCCGTGCTTGCCGCTGCTCCGAGGGGTAATTAATTTCAGCAAACGACCGGCACGTCTGTCGGCTTTTATAAACGAGCATTTACGCGCTATGGACAATTTAACCACTCCAGTGCGCCTGCCTTGACAGACATGAGAGGAGAGATGGGAGGGAGAGAGCCAATGGGAGCGAGCCGGGACAGGAGCGCAGCACTAGGTGACTGATGGGGGATTTAATCAATAGAGTAAGCACATTTACTCTCTTGATGCTCACCCAACATCCATATTCATAGTGTTAATTCTCCCAACGCCTACGCTGTTGCACACCACAAAAAATGATAATGCATGAAGGATTTCACTACATCTCATCAGACCTCATCAAAGGGCAGTATCATCAGTGCTAATTATGTCGAGCATCATGGACTAAATATCATTTTGCTACACTAGTCAGATGATTTCACTCCTGAACTAAACTTAATTTTATATGGTAAATAACACCCCATTAAATTTTGGCATACACACCTTAACAAGCAATGGTCCTGTTGTTACCATCAGTGTGTGTAATTTGCCCTGTGTTATACAACAGCCATCAGCTTTAAAAGCAAGCCATTAGCTATAAAATGTTTGTATTAACAAGGACTATGGCGTCTCATAAACATCCATTACATAGGCTGGGAGACTTTCAACAACCACCCCTTACTTATCAACATTTTGGTTACACACATTTAATATAGCTTCAATCATTGTGTTTTTCAACATACACATTAGGGCATTGTTTCAGCCTAGATGCCTTAAGGATGTAATTGGCTTGTGGTTCTTTGTGAATGACCTGCCTTATGTCAAATTTTATTACAGCATCAACACCTTAATATTAGTTTTCTTCTATTTTTATTTTTCTGTGGTTTGTCAAATCTGAGCTGAATTTCGCTTCAAACTTTCCATGACCCAACATTTGAAAAGCTGCACCCCATACTGTGGCTAGACTTGGCCAGACGAATTGTGAAGAGTGTGCTCTTAAGAACACTATTAGGGTGCCAGACTATTAGCAAAGCAGCCCCACTCAGCTTTGGTGCTCCTGCCAGAACAAGTTACATGGCTATCCCTTGAAGTCAGTGTTTTCACAGCTAGATATACATTCAAGTGTGACATGGAGCCCGGGGGCTTATAGATCTGTTGGATTGTATGACAGGACCTTTTATAGCTTTTGAACCAATGTATGACAGCAGTCTAGCTCTCATAGTGCTTGGCAGGGCTAACTGTAAAGAAGTGTATTGTGGCGAATGGTAAAAATGTCTCCATAGTTATAGAGGGCTACAGAGATGTTTATTGCTCCTCCACTAGAGATTAATATCATTGATTCATTATATTTATGGAGGCAGTTTCACAGCTGTGTTGGTCTTGAGCAAAAGGTGTCAGAGGTGATACTTTAATAGTACTGCAATGTAGGTGTACATGTCTGGAAAAAACTGTAATAGTTCTGTATTTGAATGTATTCAGTCAGGCTTTAACCTTTAAGATTGTTATTACACTTTTTTTAAGTATAGTAATGTAAAGAAGGCGAGGCGGGATGTGTAGAGATGTAGTAAGAACGTTACCTCAAAGATTTACCTGGAGGTGTGTTTTGTTTCACTCAAACATTTGAATAAACCTTTATTATTAGTCTACATCTCCAAAGTTCAAAATGCTCTGTTTCACATTATGATGTGACAAAGCAGTAGTTTTAATGTTAACAGCTACCTTTACCTTTTAGTTCTATAGAGGTTGGCAATTCCAGGTCTGAAATGATCCAAATTATTCTAGTGAAGGTGTATGAGGTTTAAAAACACAGTGGAGCACTTCCTGCATTACCACATGACATCACAAGGTGGTGACATGTGGTAATGCAAGGAGTGTTTTCCATTTGAGAGAAGAACACCACTTAAATATGCAGTGGTTTGTGTGTTAAACAGTGTGAATGAAACAAAACACACTTCCTGGTATGTTTGTGATGAGGAAACAACATTACAACCATTATAACATGGATCAGAAAATAGTGTAATACGGGCCCTTTAAAAAAGGCTAAAACAGTAGCTGCTCAAATTTGAGTTAGTTTAGTTATTTGCCAGAGATACATCAAAGTGCAGTCAGTTATAAAATGATCAGAATTCAGAAGTGAACACAAAAACACCATGACATAAATCGTACATCTGTCCAAAAACATTATTTGGAAAAACACTTTACTGAAGTTTTTTATCATCTGTTACACTTTGCTAATTGCCTATGTTGACTGTTGTGTGTATACACATTACTTGCTTTGAAAAAGGTCATCTTCTAATACGCATGATTATTATTATAGTGTACAGTAGTGTTCTCTCAAGCTAATTAACAACAGATTGGGTAAGAGAAGTGACATTTGGCTGCGCTGGTATGCTAATGCTGTATGCCGTTTCTTTTAGTCCCCTGTGCGTTGAGTCCGTGTGGCGGTGATGAGCGGCAGGTGTTCCCCGCATTAATGGGTGGTTTTATGTCTAGTGCAGTTTGTCCTAGAGGTTGAGCTACAAGTCGCCTGATTGATAGTTGCAGGTCTGTCGCTGTAGCCATAATGATGACCATAAAGGGTTTGATTTTGTTTATTAGCAATCACTCGTCTTCTCTCGTCTCACCTCTCCAGATGGCTGCTCCTTAATCAATCGCACGCAGGGGTAAACACATTACACTGGCCTGATTACAGTGACTTGGCGAAGCGTACCTTGTGAATGTGTGAGAGAGGGCGGTGCTCGTGTGCGGTGGCTAATGCGTGCATTAGTCTAGTATATGGAGGAAGTGGATCAATGCACCAAGACTACCCTCCTGGGCCACACACAGTCGGAAGTAACTACGGTAGCAGCAGTAGTAATCCTGGCAGTGGTTATTATATCAGTAGCAAGGCTGAATTTATAATTGTTTTGCTACAATATTTAATGTCATTTCTAAAATGAAATGTTATGTTTGCAGAAGGCTTGTGAATATGATATGATGTGAATATGATTTTTTTTCTGACCCAGGTGACAACAAATGGTGCCGCTTGAGGACATTTTGACTGGGCAAAAATGTGCATGTTTCCTGGGTTATTTTGATGTAATTACTGCTCCCTATTTCCCCTGGGCATGTTGTGGATATGTGAATGGACCAGATAACACATTTCATTATTGAAATACTTGACAGTTGTATAAAAAATCTATTTGTTGTAAGTATTCTGATTTTGGTATTAGCTTGCATTATAAAGTAGCAGTTATTGTAGCAGTAATATTAGTACCACAGTAGTATCCAGAGGTGGAGAAGTAATAGTAGACCTAAGTCATTTTTATATTTACTTGGACAAATTTCACTACAAACACAAATAATCGTCCAATATTTTTACTGAGGTAGGCTCTCATTTGGTTTGATTATTTTTACTTCAACATTATAGTGATTATAGTAGATTGGGAGTACTGCTGACTCACATTTGCATACTTGATACTCTGCAGACTCTGACTGCAGGAACTTTCCAGTATAATGAAATAGAAATATTCAGTAGCTGTCTAGGCCTAAACATAAGATTCCCTTTCAGAATGTAACCTGTTTCCCTATGGTACGTGACAGCCTTAAGTTGCCCTCTGTCATTACTTCTACTATAGCCTTCCTGCTCCATTAAACTCTACAAGCTTAACTCAATGGCCTTCATCCCTCACTCCGATGGCTGCTGCTCTGTACCCTTGTGGCTTTTTTAACTGAAGAGGGGCAATTTGAGTTGGGGACAGCGTCTCCCTTGTTAACACAAAATATGTCACGCATTGCTCTTGTTAACTTTAAAAGAAAAATCTGCAAAAACAATATTTTCACATAGGCAGCTGTCCCTGTTGGTGAATTTATAAAGATATTGCTCACAGGGGGCTGAGACAAGGGGCCTAACAACTGCAGTAAAAAAGCTATTAAGTTATACTGTCCTTGTCCTGCTGTGGCGTTTAATCACAGTTTTAATATGCAAAGGGAAACGACCATCCACTTACAGGCCAATATCACCTACTCTGACTCAGCACTTATTGATTACACAAAAGAGACAAGAGAAGTCTGCTGTATATTGTAACTGGCTCTTAAATGATACGTCTAATTGTATAAAAGTTAAAATTATATAAAGATTATGCAAATATAAATTGAAAGGTTAGCAAGTAGTCTGTATTCCGATTAAAATAAATACTCTTTATTTAAAAAATGCAGTAACAAGTCGAATTTCAAAATGTTGAAACAGGTTTATTCTAATGCTCATTTTATTACTGTGTACAGCCAAAAATATTACCAATATAATAAATCTAATCATAAAGACCCAGGTTTTCTAAAATTGAAATTGGATTCATTCCTAAGATCTGGTGTCACAATGTTTTTTTTCTTTGTTTATGCTGTTTTTTATACATTTTCCCTCTTTATGGAATTTTGTTCAGCTAGAATCTACAGAAACTATTCAAGTGTCTGAAAGCATTTTGTGAAAAATGACACACAATAATTTTATGCAGCATCAGAGAAAAATGTCTCTTTTTGAGAATAATTGCATAATGTACCATATTCGAAAGTGGAAAATCTGCAGAAATATTCAACATTGCACTAAGGCAGAGAAGAATGAGATCAGTGGAGATTTGAGCTGCGAGTCAGACAGGTACATTATACTAAAAAGGCAGTCTTTAGCTTGGTCTCTCTGAAAGTAATAACTCCAGCTCAAATTCATGAATGTGTATCTAGGACACATAATAAATATTTCATGGCATATTATGAATAGATTCTTTGTTTAATTAGACTCAGTGCAATGTCCCCTTCAGCCACTTCTGTCACTTTTAGGGTGAAAAAATATGATCCTTACCACTTTAATTATAAAACTTCTCTGGGCCAATATGCTTCAGCGTAAATCATCTATCAACTTTAAAAGCAATGAAAACATCTGAGAGAGTCATTAATACTGTATGTTCATCTTAATATAAATAGTGGTACTTTACGCAAATGTTTGAAAAGTGAAACAAGAAACTGCACATGTTAATTGTTTTTTCTAATTATTAAGATAAGTTTTGTGCCATAATAAAGTTTCTGTTGTTTGCCTTAAAACTATTTATTTTTGGTCACATCACCCAGCTCTACTTTAACTGTACTGTGCAGAAGAAGAGTTGAATCTCAATGAACCTACCTGGATAAATAAAGGTTAAATCAATAATATAAGCAGCTCATTTATTCTAGAGCTAACCACCATGCACTTCCTAGCTATTGTCACAAAGGACAAATCTGTTTGAAATGGAGCTTATGGCCCTGTGTCTCAGCCTGTTTGTCTTAGTTCAGATTTAATTGCAAAAAAATAAAAATAAAACAATACTATGGTATTGGATATGGTATGCTGGGGAGGAAATACTGGACACAGCTCTAATGCTTTTCATCTTTCCAGAATTGGTTCTTGTTTTTCTATTGAACCACTAATTAGTATGGTCACAAATGCATGGTTTAGATGTACTAACTATTAGCAAAGAAGCATACAAACAAATAACACAGACAATTGCCCATAAATGACAACTGTTCAGCTTTTGTTCTGCTAAATGTCAGTTCACTTCACACACACCAGTGGAGAGGAAACACACATATCAGTTTTTATGTATATTTACTTGCCTTTGAAGCACTTTCACTAAATGACTTTTTCAATTCTCTATAGGGTTCAATGCCATGGAGAATTGCTACCACAGATGATAGGCACCACTTACATTCAATTATCTCAGTCAGTTCAATTCACAACTCACAAACGCACGCACAAACATACCATTATTCCAGTGTGCAAATGTAAATTGTTACTGTATTAGTGAACTGTGGTGCATGGCGAGGCTTTGAAACGTGAAGGCAGCAGCTCACATACGTTAGTTAAAAGACACACTGGGATCCTGTGGGAGCAGAACATGATGGAAACCAACTGCTTCATTAAACACCAGTTATAGTTGCTCTTTCCACAAATGTCGAATGATTTTTCAGAACAAATGTAAATGCTATACACATTGTTCTCATTTATAAAACTCATTTATTAAATCTAATGCAAGTACCTAAAGCAGTGTTTCTCAAATCACTAAAACCTAAAGAATATAATGGCCTTCCAAGCACCACCAGATCTAAACTAAGTCTATAGCAAGACTATTATAGAAATCTATCTGATCTAAAATGAAAGTTTAAAGTTTAAAATAGGATTATACAATTTCTATAATATTTCTAAGGAATAATTTATCAAGACGAGGAGAAAAATATGAATAACACTGACACTAAAGTAAACGAATATTACAACAACAGAGGACAACAGTTGAAACACGTACCACAGTTTGAGAACCACTAGCCTAAAAAAGCTATTAATGTTGAATGAGTGTTGAAGAGATCTAAGTGCTTAGGGCACATTAGCAAATATGTATTCAAACCAGGAACTAAGCTAAAAGTGTTAGCTATAAAAAGCTATAAAATCAAATGTTAAAATAGCTTGATATTTTAATGCATACACATGCACAAATAAGTACCAACCAAAACCAAGAGCACTTGCAAGTTGCAAGTATAATTACAACAGAAGCAATAACTTCTGGTTGGGACCACTAGTATCACTTTAGCCACTTTGGTAGCACTTGAACATTCAGGTCTATGTATGTGCAAATACTTTCTATCGATATATAAATACATAACATGTATTTAAAACCAAGAGTAACCTCGAATCTAGTCCAGTTTTAAAAGTGCAAATTAGTAAAAAGTTTCTTCAAACTTCAAGTCTTTATCATACACTTAATTTGTTCATTATCCATAAAAACTCATGTTTGTCCTAATTTTACCGAGATGATATCAAACACAGCAAACACTTTCACCCTGACTCATTCTCACCATCTCAGCGAAGAGACACCAACTGGACAGCTATCACCACAGATGTGAAACTGAATTAAAATGACTGCATGTCTGAACTCAGGCAGTCTGCAGCAGCCCCTCTCCATCACCACTCCCACACTCACCGAGCTCTTGGCACCAAACAGGAATCCAGCCGACCGGAGTTCTTGGATTCTGGTCAGTGCTTCATCACATCTGTGCTGCTCCGCCTCCTGTGGGGTTCCGCGGGAAATACGTCTATAAATCTACAAGTCATATTACGGAGGAAATTGAGATGGAAGGCACACCAGCAAAGAGACTGAGCGTAAACAGTATGTCCAGGTCTGAAAGTTAAGAACTGAGGACAGACAGTCGGGTATTTATATAACAATGCCAATGAACAAAACAGTATTGCAGGAAAGTAAGTGAATGTAAACACATAATAAGAAGCACCTTCAACAAGAGCCTTTCATAATATGTTTAGACCAAAACACTAGTTCAAAATCACACTAAAGAGAAGCATTAATGCATTTGTGGTTCTTAGAACTTGCAATATACTACTGTTTCTTATACTGAATTTCTTCTGACACAACTTCCTTAGAGAAGTCTCTACCAAATGTAGCATTTTAGTATTTTAGTCAGTAATTATAATGTGATGTGACCAGTGACTAAGGGTAAGGCTTAGTTGTGCATCTGTAGTTTGCAGGCATGCCTATTAATGCCAGCCTACTGACTCATTCTGCACTCAGCCCACTCATGAGAAAACACAAGTTCACTGGTGTATCCATTTCTCTACAAACTCAGAAGACAGTCTGCAAGTGACGCTCCAGACAGAGCCACAGTCCACAGCAATCAAACACATACTAGAGACAAATAGTATCTGAAATTTGACCTTTGTAAGTAGTAGTACTGCAGGTAGATACAGTGAATGGATGATTAAATTTAAATGACTGATAACAGTCCCAGAGAAAATTACATACTAAGTAGCCTCAACCACAAACGTCTTTTGAAAGTGTCTGTATATGCATAATAAACTAAGTTGCTGGGAAAAAATGCATCCCACAACAGGAATGAGGAGCATGGGAAGGTGAATATAATTTTACATAATGTGTTGCAATAATACTGAGAGCAGCTTGTATTTTATATCCTTTAAGTGGCTGGTAACTGTGCTAGCTGCTTTTGGCCACAGTGACTGAAATTCAAAGTTGGAATGTACATGTCATTTGTCTATTACCAACTCAAATTAAACTTGCACCAAGCCTCAGACTTCAGACTACCAAGACTAAAACTTAACAAAAAATATTAGAAGTAATACAATAGTTCTACCAACAGTTTAACTAGTTTTTAGAACAGATTTTGCATACAAATTTTAAATCACCCTACCCATTGATGCAGTATTTTTAATATCAACTTTTGAACTGAATACATTTGCACCTCTTTTTTCTTTTCACAGAGTTCCCATCTCAATGTCCCAAGGTACCTGTTACCCCAGAGCCTGCATCCCAAACTTAATCCTGGTCTGTGTATTATAGTATATAGATTTACAGTTCTGTATGTGGCTACATTAAATATTATTTCTTGGATAAAACCTGTATCCATTCCTCCCTGTAGTGTCGTTTGCCTTTTCTTTCTCTATCTTGGAAGCAAGGACAAAGACAAACTTACTAAAAACAGAGGTGGAAAAAATGAGTGTTTTGTGAAAGAGACGGAGAGTGAGACATCAGGTGGTCTGCTGGAAGTGATTGATGGCGTTAAAAAGCTGGTAGTGTGCATGTTTTGGACATACTGCTCCTCTGTCATAGTCCCCCAGGCTGCTGCAGTAATAGTAGTAGTAGTAGTAGGCGGATGGAGCAGGAGGAGTGTGCGTGCCTTTGTGCATGTACCTCGAGTCTGGGGACCGGTGGGGGCTGACGGATTATCTGTCCAATAGCACATCTTTCTCTCTGCGTCTCTTCTCCTTTCCAGCTTGTTTCCTTTGCTACTTCGCTCTGCAACACTCAAGGTCACTAGAACACTGCAAAGTTTGGAAGAAGGGACATGATACGGGGAACTGAAGGGTGACTCAGCACTTTCTAAGGCCGCTCAGTGTCGCTGGCAGTCAGTCTGGCACAAACACCAGTGGGAAGCCTTCTATATAATTCATTATTTCAGCTAGGACTGTATATCAGATTTAAATGGGCAATGAAAAAAAAGAGTAGAATTAATACTAAGATTTAGTGAAAGGGTCATAGGAATACAGTTGGTTTTGTGTCTGTGCCTGGGCTGAAAAAAAAAAAAAACTGCTGGATTTGTATTGTATTATGTTTCAATCCAATCCACTTTATATAGCACATCACATTTCATAAACAAACAGTTTCCAAAGTGCTGCATAAATACATAATAATAACAACAAGTTAATTACAAGTTATAACAACTCAGATTTAATCATACTAGTCTTAAAACAATAAAACCTGTAAAATAAAATAAGAGTAAAATGTTGCCAAATGAGTGGCAAGTTATACATATTTGGATTACTGGTTTTTTTTTTTTTATTTAAGTAAGTAAAGTAGCTGTACACATCTTCCAGTCTTAACGTTGAATTAGTATAATAGTAGTGTTACAATTAAATTATAAATAATGTTGCTACAATACTGTCTGTGCTAGGACATTGCAGCAATGGTTACAACTGGAAACACAATGGACACTTAAGTCATTCTTTTCTGGAAAACTGTCCTGGTCAGGCTTTGGGATAGATGGGAATATACTGGATGTATTTTGGCAATTCCTGGATTTAATCAAAGCTCTGTGTCCCTCTTTTTCTTCCTGTCTTTCATACTCACATAACACATTGATATGCTCAAACTTTCTTTCATGTTAAGCCAGTTGTCCATCCAGCTCAAGGGAATATTTGGGAAATCTGATATAATGGACGATATGAAACAGAAGATGACTCAGCCGCAGGAATCTGAAAAGCCTGAGTAGTTGGATGGAGAGAATTTTTTGGAAGATTAAAAAGTAAAACATGTTTTTAAAAAAAAGACATAAAGAGCTACAAGATTGTGCTTGTACTACTGTAAAAGGTTGTTATTTTTAACAACTTTAAGTATGATTGAAGTAAGTATAAATCAACATCTGTGCTTTGCAAAACTACATATATTAAAAAGAAAACACCAGTTTATGTAAATTGTTGTATAAAAAACACATTACCATTGATAAATATTTCATGGCTTTTCGCTGTTGACTGAAATAATATTCTGTGTAAAATACTAGAAACAATGGGAAAAGCAAAGTTGTGGTGAAATCTTTCAGTTTGTGGTCTGTCAGAGGCACAGCTGGCATACATCTGCCTTTTAGTGTCGTAAGCCTGGCATTTTCAAACCAATCTTTCAAAAAGAAATGTTAGTCAAAATGATGTATTAGACATAAACCGTCTCAATTTCTAAACAAAACTGTTAATAGTAACACAATGTTTCAACTATCAGCTTAACTATAACGAAATATGCTAATTTGAGCGAACTCTTTCTTGAAATATATACAGTACACATATAACTTCTAAAGCTCCCTCTTTCAACAGACACATATATACAAATATTTTATCAACAATGTAGTCCAATAGTATTTTAATATCAACTTTTGCACCTCTCTCTTTTGTTTTCCCAGGGTTCCCATCTCACCATCATCTACCCCACTGTCCCGGGCCAACTTCTACATTACCCCGCACCAGAGCCTGCATCCCAAAGCTTAATCCTGGTCTCTGTAGTCATTCAGTCGCAGCCAAAACCGCAGATGTTTCAGCAAGCTGTTCCCACTCTCTCACAGTTTGGGTTAAGAAGGCCAGCGTTTTGACAGACTACTTTCTTTCTAACGGTGACTCGGCTGCCAGTAAAAACTGCATTTGAAATTTGAGCACTCACAAAGTAAACATGGATGTGGGATAAGGTATGTAGTGATGAAATCTGCAGAAATTTAAGAACAATAACGATAATTCAGTTTATCTTTTGTATACATTCAATCAACACCGAAGGTTGAATCTAGGACTATAGCCAGTTTGTCAGCAATTCAATACTCCACTGCCAGTAAAGGCTAGACAGACTTTTCCATTGAACCTGTTGCTACATTCCTTTCTTGTTGAGGTGAGTCAAGGAAGTTAGTCATAATAACAAGGAGCTTTTAACTTGCCTCCAAACCATTTTGCACTTTCAAACACAGGCTTTTACTTTAATGAAGCGGCTTCTTAATCTTCCAAATGCGGCACTTGCTCTTCCCCAAAGACAATATGCTTCCATTTGAAGTCTTGAAAAACTAAGTACTTGCAAATGTTCCAGAAGACCTTTGTAACAACAAAACAATGCTACCTGCAATCTACTAATGCATTTTCAACAGATACGTACATTTAAAGGTCTGGACTATTTCAGGACTAAAGGGATGATAAAGTACCCTAAATGTTGTTACATAAGCGAGATAACATGATCAGAGTAAACTAACTTTTACTTCAACTTGTCACTTTTTTTTTGTATAGTGTACAGTATATTTGATCCCCAGGGGATAGTTTTTCCTATAGTCACTCAGTTTCCCCCATCAACATATAAAATGCACATTAGACAAAAAAAAAATCCAGCTAAGGTAGTCCTGACCGAGCATTTGTGAAGATCTGGAGATGAGTTCCTAGGTGCTACAGTGTGATAGTTGAGTAAGTTTAATGCTGCCATAGGTATACTATTGTCGGGTCAAGTTTTCCAAATGCCTTTTTAAGTTAGATCAAAAGAAGACTTCATGATATCAATTTGTCTGCAACACAAGGTTAAAGAATGTCTCACTGCAGATGAGAACAAACTGTGTATGAATCTAAAATTAAACTGTCGTTTTTTAAAACACAACACGCTGTTTTTAAATGAGAGCTGAAGGTGAGGAGAAGAGAGATTGAGTAAAAGCGTGGAGAAACAGGAGCAGACCCGCTGAGAAGAAAAAGATGTGGAGCCAGTGTGAATGTGAGAGGGAGGAGAAGTGAAGAGAAATGAAATCAATAATGAACAGCTCCATAACAGGAACTTAATCAGAACAGCAGGTCCCTATATTGCTCCTGACTAGCACACGCATCAACGCCGTCGATTCAATTTACTCCCCAAACCCTGAAAAAATAAATAAAACATGGAAAATAAATTGAGACGCTCATTCAAATTCATTAGAACTCGTCCCTGTATGCCTACAGTACATAATATTCCCCTGAAGAAGAAGTAAAACTGAATAAATGAAAATATGCCAACTACTCAATATTGGTTTCTCATATAGGATGAAGACAAGTGTAGTAAGCCATAACAGCCTCCAAATCCAGGCTTCATCATAAAGACATGTGTACATTAGTGTGGACTGTATACATATTTTTCCAGGTATTATAATAATAAAGCATATATAATCCCATTACAACACCAGGGCACACACAGCTCACCTATACTAACACTGGCTGTATTAGTATAGGTTTATATTCCATCATAAGCCACAGAACTAATACGCAGACACCAGGATCAAATTACAAAATTCAATGTAAATGGACTCAGAAATATATATTTTTTTTATTAAAGGATCTATCACTACTGTGTGGCCCATAATAATATCTGAAAAATATTGTAACCATAATTTAGCTTTTATGTACTTATGTATGTGTATACCTGTGTTGTTTTATTTTTTACAAAGATTTATATAAGGCAAGTTTGTTTTTCATTTTATTCTGTTTTTTAAATTTCATTAGGCAGAGTTTAGTATCTAACTTGTAGTTTTGGGGTCCACTTTTAAAATAAACATTCCAGTTTGACTCACACATTCTCTCAGGGATAACATTGTTAAAAAAAAAATAAAGCAGTAGCATCTCCATTATTTTGCTCAAATAGACAGCTCATTGTTTCCAAGCAATCTCAGAGTTTCATGATGCAAAAATAAGTTCAGTCTATAGAGCCAGAGGAAAAGGGGAGGTCTGAAGAGCACCACAGGAGAATGACCACCACACTATTAGAAACTGCTCATAAGCAACACAGTTTAAGTAAAGGGATTGATGTAGCCTACTGGGGCTTTTGCCAGGGATCCCAGGAGTTGAGTGGCACACATATGGGACTGTGGCCTACAAATAGTTACATTAGTCCCATATTCCAAAACTATCTGCATAAACAGGACTGCAGTGCATCATTCCTCTGAACTGCAGAGCTCACCTTGCAATAGCAAACACTGGAGCTTGAGGACAACTTTAAACACAGCCTGACAAGCAAGCTACAGCCAGGTTTAACCAGAGCTGGAGTATACAGCGTCTGTCTCCGGACCACAGGTGACTCAGGAGGTGGGAGAGGTCAACCCATGTAAAAGACTCAATTTTACAGGGCACAGTCTTAAATGGATTGGCTGCAGATGTAGGGCGCATGAACTCATCCCACTATTGCCAAAGCACTGACATCTCCAAGACAACAAGCATGTGGCAAAACCTCCACCAAAATGCTGCATATTGACTCTTTCAAATATTTTTAGTAATCTATTTTTGGTACTATTGGTGCAAAACAATGGGCAATCTTTCCCATTTTGTAGCAGTGACATTGTAATAATTGGACTTGTACATCCAAACCCAACAAACACTTTTACATCAGTTTGTATAGCACTATTCTATAAACATCTCTCCATCTTCACCATCTACATGTCGTCTTTTTCTTTGCCATCACTCCCTGCGCTCCCAGTCTCCCAGACAGCTTCATAATGGCTGGCACCTTCTCAACACTGGCTCTAATTGAAAGATGAACGAGTTTATTTGGGGCTAATCCATCACCCTGTCACCTGCAGAGAAGAGAGAGGAGGCGCGTGAGGGGGAGAGGGGAGCAACAATGAGGCCAAAGGAGAAGTGAAGAACAAGATCAGAGAAGCACAAAGGCCAGATAGGATCCAAGAGTAACTACGGCGACAGAAAAGACAGGGTTTTTTAAGGTTTTGGGCAACTGCTCCATCAGTCGTCAACCTTTGTTAAGCTGTAAGCAGAAAAAAGCCACGCGCAGCAACCAAGGCAACAAGGGAGCTCATTATCTCAAATTATGTGTAAGTATAACAAATATTAATATAAGAGGAATGAGCTGTTGTTTGGCACAAGAATTTAGCCAGTGAAAGAAGAAGGAGCACGGCAAAATGGTTAAGAACACTCTACAAGAACGCTGTGAGATAAAATCCTTGGGCCAAACCAAACTTCGGTGTCTTGAATTATTGGGGAATAGGGATAATCAACAAAATTATTTCCCATGCCAGGAATTTAGGCTTTTTCTATTGTATCATTGCCTAGGATCCAGACTACACATTTTTCCAATACTTTATGTAGATGTGAGTTTGGTCACCGTTGAATCAATCTACCTGAGTGCAGAATTGACAAGTGGATTAACAAATGGATTAGCTAAACAAGAACACATATGGTTTATTCATATCAAAATAAATATAGCTGCTTACAAGGAAAAAAGAAAAGAAAAAAAATATGACAGGGGCCTGAAAAACTCTGCATTTTTGCAAAATCAAACCACTAAAACATGTTAATCTCAAGGGAGAGAAGTTTGATTTTTTGTTGAAAATGACGGGTGACCAACGAGCACATTTCAAAGAGTGAGGAAATTATGTCCATACCACTGACATCCCTCAGTATAAAAGTTATTCTGAACTTGCCAGGCAAATTTGATCACAAATCCAGGATCTCACATTAATTACAAATACAGTAAGTCTTTATTATTTATATAGCGCTTTCCCCAAAGATGCTTTACAGAGCATTATTCAGCATTATTCATTCACTCTATACCCTGGTGATGGTAAGCTACTATTGCAGCCACAGCTGCCCTGGGGCACACTGATAGAAGCGCGGCTGCCATGCACTCGGCACCATCAGTCCCTCCGACCACCACCACTCACACACTCACACACCACCTTCATACTAGCATACTTCATACTTGGGCTGATGGGGAAACCCATCCAGACATGGGGAGAAACACGCAAACTCCACACAGAAAGGCCCGGGCAACCCAGGGATCGAACCCAGTACCCTCTTGTTGTGAGGCATGAGTGCTAGCCACTCAGCCACCGTGCCGCCAGTAGTGTATACCGCATTCGATATAACTGTCAATTATCAACTGAACCTCGTCTGAGGCAACCACCATTAATCTGTAAGCAAGAGATAAAATAACTAACTAAAACTATATCTGACTCACCAATCTAATTATAACTTTTAAACCTTTTCAGTGGACAAAGGCGTTTTTGACTACTAAGGAGAAAAGGCTTGGGAGAATCTGCCTACTGTGCACGCTTCCTGCTCCACTTCCATAACAGCATTGCAGGCATTCTCATACAAACACTTTCAGTCAGTCAATATTAAAGGAGCATATTGTAGAAGGCGCGTCTCAAATAACTGCTGAGATTTCTGCTTGCCTTGTAGATATTAGTTGCTTATGGCATTAGAGGAAAAAATAAGGTATTAGCATAAGAGCGAGTAGCATACTTTACATGTCAGAGCACTTCTTTTATCTGAGGGTGTAACTGTATATGGACTTAAGTAAGTATTTCTAAACAAGAAAACATTGCTTTTGGCTTTCTTCTTATATAGGTGGTTTATATGTAATTTATTACAGAAAAGTGGTGATATGTCACACACAAACCGTACTTTTTACATTTATACATGCTTTAGAAACTGGAAGACACAGAGCCAAGGGCTACTTTTTCTTGCATTTATTCAGACAGTGCTGAAACTAGTGTGTGCCCTGTGGGTGGTTCTTTGTAGCTTTGAGAAAAATGGGTATCAAGGCCAGAGTCAGGCTTGGCAGATTACATAACCAGCACTTGACACGCGACGTGATCTTCTAAAGCAAGTCGTATTTTCTTACTTCAAATGTCATTTGTGCACGGTTAAGAGCAAAACAAGTCTTGGCATCGCTTTTTTCATATACTATAGTAGAAAGTGATGATGTGACACTCTAATCCACAATTGCTGAACCTGTTTGAAAGTAATAGTGACAGCTGGGCTGTGCAGGTAATTGAAATAATCTATTTAATACAATGAATACATCCATCACTTACAAAAAGTGCATAGTGAATTATTTACACATTACAAATGTCTCTACTGTCCTGTCAAAAAAAGTTATAAAGAGAAACATACAGTCAATATAACGGTTGACAGTCTTAAAATGTGCCTACAAATATCAGTATGTACATTTATGAGATAAATCTGTAACTGCTGTTGCCCCCATTTTTGTGACTGTCAATCTTTGGTTCAATTCATTGGGGTTCGCATGGCTCACACTTGTGTATCATCCCTGTTGCTTGTTTGTTTTGGCTGTGAGGTATTTTTAATAATTAATTATTTTCTTTGGATGGGTAAAACCTGTTACAACAAATGCATATTAATGTTGTGTCAACTAAGCAGACAGAAGTGCTCCACATGAACTTTGTTGAACCCCCCGCTACTGTGTATTCAGCAGCTCAACGGAGGAGCAAGTTGGAAATCTCCTGAGTCTCTGCTAAACACTTTATCTCCTCCTTTGCCTAGCAACCAGTTATAAACACACACACATATACAGGGCCATGAAAGAATAAACAAGTGAATCAAGCATGCACCTGCACACTTACACAGCAGCCCGTGCTTCTGCTGCACCAACCCATAACCCAAATATGGTGGAGGTAGAGGGACACTTATTTAATTATCTTCCCAGGCTTAGACATTTATTTGATCAAATGGTGTACTATGTTAATTGAATTATCTAAGACAGTCAGACAGGGGCTGTTTCAAAGATAACAGTCAATAACAAGTAAGGACTCCATTTGCAATAAAAAATGTTATTTGCGAAACAGGAGATGTTTGCTAAATGAAGAATAAAACAACAACAACTGCTAAACAACAACTAAACCCACATAACTGAGATTTTATACCGGTAAATATACATATATGGATAAAAGATTTGAATTCTGTCATTTGAACATGTTTTTCAGCTCATCCAAGCAGCTTCTTTGGAACTGAAGAACTGCCATTCTGAAAAACTACCCTACCTGAACAATTACACTTATATAACTAATGACATCATTACAAGAAACATTCATTCACACAAGTGTTAAGTGGTCTCTTTAGCATGACAAAAAAGGGACCGTATAAAATGAAAATGAGGAAGTAGTGCAGACAATGTTCATAATAATAGACTAAACAAGAAAAAAATAAGCTAATATGTTTGTAATGTGAACCCAAAAGGTTATGTTGACACAAAATCAGACCACAACTGCTACTCTAGACACAATGTAATGTTATGTGATATCATGAACAAAAACACATTTTGCAGCAGTGTAGTTTTGCATGGCTACAGGCTACTATTCCTCTCTGGCTCGCTCTCAGCCCTGTGTTACTGATGAACAGAGAAATGAGTTCCAGAAAATAGGATAATGTACAACATAAAGATCAGCTGGCTCCAAATAGTGTTTGTATAAGCCCCTCATAAAACAAAAACAGAAGAAAAAAAACTGTCGGTCACACACCATAAATCCACTGGTGCACAGTCTGCGGCTATGCATGCAAGTAAACCAAGTGTATGTCTCTAAGCACTGAGGGGACTTTTATGACACTCCCAGCAGCCACCATAACGGAAACCCAGCGTTTGGCTTTGATGCATTAGACGTAACTCTAGAATAAGGATCATAAAAATGACATTGGGGCCATAATTTTATGTTAAGCAGCGGACGAGTTGCACTGCGGCATGAGGAACATGTGAAGCTGGATGTCTGGGATGTTTGGGGCAAAGATGGCCTTGTTCTGCCCCATTTGTGCCTGGTCAGCTGAGGGCATTTGGCACTAAAATGGTTCAGCAGATATTAGTAAATCCCCTTTGCCTTCTATAATTTTAAAGTCTCATAACAGTGGGCAAGTTGGCAAACGGTCACACTGTCATAAATAACATGTCTAAAGTACTTGCCATAGAATAATTATGTAGAGATCTATACTGCCATATGTACAGTGTAAATAACAACTCACCCTCAGAGAACCAGCTAATACATGATGTGTTTGCATGGGGCTTTGGGCCACAACAATAGAAATAGCACATTTACACTCATTTAAAAACCCAGATAAATCTCAGCGACAAGCCTTAAATGGAGTTTTGCCCACACATCCTCTGACATTTCAACACAGCAACATAACAGCGGCACAATCGTTTAACAAATGGAGAGGGTCGTCCCAGCAGACCTGAAATGCCTCCTCAGAGTTTGAAGACTGAGTGGTGCTTCAGGATGAGCTTAGTTTGCTATTTACTAAAACTGCACAGGACTTTATCTGCTGCCTCTGATCAGGGCAGCGTCTTTGTCTCACTTAAAAGTTTCTCTTGCACCAACCACAGAATTATCTCAACTTAAGCACAGAGAAAGTAAATGGAGACTGCTACTTGCACTCTGGAAAACATAATATTAGGCCAGTGCAATTACTACAGTTTGAATCAAGATCAAGATTGATTTGTATTTCTCAATGATCACATGAGTCTTTTAATTGCAATGTCTACAGTAATATTCTTTCAGTAATAGTTCCCACTTTGGAGGGAAACTTAGATTTTGTATCAAAAGGAAATGATTAAACGCCTGCATTGTTAATGGAAATTAATATCAAAAGCCTTTTTGTTTTTAACGAGAAAAATGTATTGTCTTTTTTTTTTTCTTTACATTGCCCAGGCCTACTTAATACAAACACAAAGAAATATTATATTATTTGATAGAACAAGATAGTTCTTGTTTATTTCTATACATAATGTGAAACATATTTAGTTTTGTGAGGTTAGTTATATTGTTTAGTTTTGCCTACAACATGTAAAGACAAGTCATAATCAAATGCATAAACTTTTAAGTAGTACCGGTATTTTGAGTGCAAAGTCACATGGAAACCAGCATGTTTTGTATTTGTACTTTTTCCTTTCCTTGCTAAAGGCAAAAAGGACTCTTCAAAAGCACTGCTAAAGATGTGGGGGCACAACACTTTAAGGTGCATGCTGTTCCTCTTTGTAATTACCTTGTCTAAATCCTGAAGTGTGTCTTGGCTTGATGTTTGAACGAAAGAAAGTCTGTAATTTTAACTAATTAAAGACAAAAGCGACATTAAGAGGATAGTTTATCTCCGCCTGTCTCATTTTCTTTACACGACACAAAACCATGATTGAACAACTTATCTGTTCTATGCATTTTCTTTTGAGTTGATTATATCTAATAAGTGACATTCATCACATAGTAAATGTCAAAAATCTAATACTTCTTTTGTTCTTTTGTTTCATAACTTTGTTGCAGGCATTTTGATCTACCGTGATTGGAATGTGCAGTTTTATTAGTTGGCCAGTGCTTGCACTACAACAAACAAGGCCAAATTATTGCAGTAATTAAGTTTGAGAACAGCAAGGGGAGTGAGTGGGAGATTAAGATGGTGGATGATTTGGATGCAGACCTCCTTTGCTCTACTGGAGGTAAGTACATTCCAAAGCTTGAAAAATCCTAAAACAAAAATAAATTCAAATTATGAAGACTGAATACTATTTGCTGTAGTACTGGCTTTGTGGTTATCTGCAAGTTGCTAAATTAAAAAATAGTACAAGTATAGGTTTGTGTATTATATCAGACAGAAACTCCAGTTGGTGCAGTTATTCTGTATAAAAAAAATAACTTTGTTAATTGGAGCACAAACATTATACTTTATAAAAAGGATTACAAATGTTAATGAGCATGTGTAAAATGTGCAGTGATTTGAACCTTCATTTAAAAATGTACTCACTTAAACACTATTAAAATTTTTCCCCAAAATTGTGCATTAGTACAGTCTGAAGTATTCAATTTTGACAATATCAACAACCCCAGTTGAAAATAACCTTTTCCATTTTAAATACAAACTTTGAAGAAGAATGTACATATTTTGAATACCTCTTCTGACTGTGGAATTTCATAGGCCATTGTTAATGTAACTGAGATTTGCCTCTGACAAATTACTATGTCTCTCATCTCTTGAGTGTCAGTTCCCCCTGCTGCTGCCATCCAAAAACTCTGTCCACGTTTCAGTGAAGCACCGATTTCCAAAACGCTGTATTTACGAGACAAACATAAAATCGATAGCCGCCCAACACAAACACAACACACAGGCAGTTTGACAGATCTGCCAATGACGCTGGCTCATGCCCTGCAACGGAGGGAGAAAACAGAAAGAAAAACATCCCATGGCTAAACTGGTTCCTCAACAAATACCGAGATGCTAGGCTATAGAAGAGATCTAATAAATCTCCCTTCAAAAGCTCTGTGACAAGAAAAGGATGCAGCTCCAGTACAAATTCACTTCTACTTACTACCTTATATTTAATCAAGTCTGCGAATTACCCATTTGTTTACTAATTTCTATGGCATGGCATATGTATTGTCTTTGGGTAATATCCAACATACTGATAAAATCTGTTCTTACTAAAACCTGTGTGTTGCCCATGAAAAATGTTTATTACCAACAGTAAACAATACAAATGTTTGTTTTGGCCTCTCTTTGGTCTTTGTGAGCACTAGTGGCCTACACAACTCCTGGAAAAGTTTCTGTTGACAAGGCAATTTCCCTTGTGGATCAAGTTTATCCAAGAAGTTGAATTCTGTGACAATTTTCATGAAAAAACAAAATAACCTTTTTTGGATTTTTTTTTCTATTCTATTTTTCTTTTTTTTTTACAATGAATTTAATTCAGCCTTTCTAGGTTCCCTCAGCGCTCGTCTGAAAGCAGCAGTCAATACTGGCTTGATCCTGCAGAGTGCGCATTGTGTAGCCAGAACATCCGCGGGGGCCCATAGTGAAGAAAATGTGCCTGTTTAGTGTTCCTCCAGCTGGGGCGATCTGAAGCAACAGAAATTCAACCAACCGCCAGAGAGTCTCTCAGGAGACAAGAGGCTTCAGATGTCGCCACAACCACCATCACTGCAGCTGTTGAAATGATCTGGATGAGAATGGCACTAATCTACTACTCTTGATGGGGGCTTCACACTGAATCGGACCCACAAAAGGAAAGAACAGGCGGAGGTGATGAAGGAGGGGAGCACAGCGCTAGAGGTAAAAGGGTGAAAATTCAGGGGGCATCCAAGGAAACACAAACAGTATAACAAGAGCACTGTAGCTGGCTGGGTGTAAACAGCCAAGGAGATTACTACAATCAAGAGATTTCTCATGTTCCACCTGACACACACAGCTCCACACCTTCTGAATTAAGTTTGATGCTCTCCTTGTTTTCCAGCTGTCTCCGCTGGGGAACTACATCAAGTATTTCTTCTATGTTCACGTGAGGGCTGATGTAGCAGAATCCCCACAGTAACTAGGACACAAAGCTGCGCTGAATCCTTTTGTTCTTTAGCCCCACAACACACAAAATCCATTGATCATTTCTCATAATTACACAGGAAGTGGTTTATAAATCTTGTCACATTTCTCACTGTGTGTTTTCCTAGGGCTAAACTGTGTGGTTTTTAAGGCTGATTATAATAGCTCATTGTCACAGCTCATCTCTTCGAGGTGCTGCAAATTTCCTCACAAATAAAACTTACCGCCATAAACCAGGAGGGATTTGACAGCAAATCTAGCCACAAACATCAATAAATGCCAGGCATCACATATTTATGAATAATGTTTCATCTCACTAAACTCTGGAGCTATATGGTGCATTATTGCAAAATGTCATCTTGCTTTTCAATAGCTCGTCAGACCGAACGGGGGAAGTGTGTCATCACGTATGCTTTTCAGTGGTTGTCTCCCAGCAGACTGCAGATCTCCCACTCTCTGTCTGTGTGCTGCTCTGAGACTGCCTGACATTTAGGCAGAAAGAAGAAGGAGCGAAGAGAAAGGATGGGACAGAGGCAGCTCCAGTCTCCGAGGGCACGACCCGGTCATCGCTGTCTCAAATCAAAATAGTGAAAGCTGCGCTGTCATCCATATAGGAACTCTTCTTTGTTATATTCAGTGGAGCCCCTATGTGCAAATGCTTATTGTGGACGTTTCTGCAGAAGCGATGTGGAAAAATTGTTTTATGGCCTGAAATACAGTTTATATCTAACTATGAGTACAACCAAAACACTATATAGCACCTGTATACTTTTCTTGAAAATAAATCTTCAACACATTCACTCTATGGACTTAAAACATGATGTTCTTTGAGTTATAGCAAAGCTGCGTTTTAAAATTATGTAGGAATAGCCAAGAAAAATTCTGTATAAAAAGTACATGAGGGACACATTTACAATGGCTGATCTCCAGTTTAGGTCAAGGAGAAAATATGAACTGTACTCACAAAAATGGAAATGTCAGAAAGAACATAGTGCACAATGAGAGCTACGTATACTGTTGGAAAGTGGTCTGATTTAGTTTAATTCAAATTTAAGAGAACCTACCTATGTTCTTTAGGGTCACGTTGTACAGGCTACGGTATAGCCTACTAATTTTTATTAAATCTAGTTTCAAAACTAGACCCAAATGAAGAAAAAAACATTATATTGTATGCAAAAAGAGTGAAGCGAGTCTAAAATTGCATAGAACCATGACAAAACTAGTAGAGCAGCAGAGCTCAGACACTTACTTTCTCTAGGCAAAATCCTAGTGTGTTTCCAAGACAACCATAGACACTCCGGGATGTCCTCCCCAGGGCCTCACAAAACTAAGGCATCTAGGAGGTACATGGACCACTAGCACCTCTCTATGTGGAGGAGCAGCGGATCTAATCTGAGCTGAGACGAAGGCTCTTCAAATGTCAAACCAAATGTCTATAGGAATATGGAAACAATAATTTTGGACATATTTTGTCCTGTGTTCATGGCCTACAGGACAAAATATACAATATATAAATGTAAGACAAACTATGACAGAATTAGAAATAAACAGCTGCAGGAAGGACAAATCATGCCTGACTTCTGCCATTGAGAAGTACTGTATGTTATGTTCATTCTTCAACATCAACTTATTTCTGTTTTTTTTCACCATCTCAAAAACATACGGGCTTGCACCGCATTCTCAGGCGTCACTTCTTTGCTAGAGTCTGGTACAGTGCAGTGTGTTGCAGTACTGCACACTGCGGAGCTCTTCACTGCAGTGGTGTCCGATGGCCTCCGTTTAACCAGTGTCCATCTCTATCTCTCTCTCTCCTTCACTGCATCATATTCCTGTATCCCTCCCTCCTCCTACTATCTCCCTACACTCTCTCCTTTTCTCTCCATGGCCAAGAGGCATCCAGTTCCTCATAACTCTTCATTAGGGCCTTCCCGCGGCTGCACTGTGTAGCTGAGCAAAGTCCAAGAGCAGCCAGAGGAGGGAGAGAGAGAAGTGAGCCCCGGAGACAATTAGGTAGGGCTGGAAAATAACATCATACTCCAGTCCTTAGTGTGTGGGGGGTACCAGCAGGAGAGCAAGCTTTGATTAGCAACCACATATAGAAAACATAGCAGAGCATAGCGCCCAGGGCAGTAAATGACATGCAGTGAAACGAGAGCAGAGATATATGGTTGAGCAGAGATATCATAATCAAAAGGTAATTTAGAGGTGAACTTAAACGGCACTCTCATTAGCCTTGGTTTATGAATAGGATTGATTTAATTTGGGGAAGTAAATACAGAGCCAAGAAAACATACTAGCATTTTCTGCATAGGTTTATGCTATCTTAGTTACTTCTTTTCATTTTTGCTATTATTAGGCAGTTTAACTCATCTTTCAAATAAGACTTCATGAGGAATGAGATTTTAAGAAATTCTTGTCTAGTGATTTGTAGAAGTAGACTACAGTACCCGAATTTCTCACTCAAATTACTGATGGATCAGTTCTCCCAAGGGTAAATGGCACAAAACTTTGCTGCACTCAATTGGACAGAAAAATACAAAACAGCTGTTGAATTAATCTAAAAAATATATATATTTTTATATTTGTATAATGAAACAATACCCACAGACCCATATTTTACATATTCCTATCAATGAAAAGGCAAATCAAGCAAATATTTAAATGTACAAAACCTCTATCTAGAGTATGTAGTGCCATATCCTTGTTCAAACAATTATTATACAACTATTATTCACCAAATATTAGTGACTGAGACTAAATGCACTATATACTTCCTGACAATTTTTCTTATTATTTCACATTGGATGGATATGTCATGAAAGCTGACGTCTAGGAGCATGCCCGCGACCTAACAACAAGCCTCTGTCCAAAAGTGTGCAGAAAAAATAACCTTCTGTCACTTTGATATGCCTTTGAGTGCCAGTATAAAGTGTGTGCGCATGTATGTGGACATGTGTGTGCCGCATCAGGTGTCCGCAGGGTAATTCCATTGATACAAATATGAGGACTAGGGAATTTCCTCCATCACGTTTGTGCGTGATAACCATTTTATCCCTAACCACATGAGCCTAAATGTGATTGCTATATCATTTTCAGAGGTACAAAGCCACACAGGTTTCCTCTGCGGTAACGATCACCTCTTTTCAGCACTATGATCAAAGTCTAGAGGTGAACAGTAATGGGTTATATGTGCAATTGGGCCACTGGGCCATACAAGGGTTATTTGGGTATTTTCTTTCTACAAATATTTGTTTAATGAACACATGATTTATTATATTATTTGTGTATTATTAATTTAACTATGACTTATGAAGAGTGCATTGATCTTGATATTTTTTTGTGCAAACAGTTTGTTCCGCTTTTACTGAAAATATTGAATAGAAAGGTGCACTGTGTAACTTTCCAGATGGAGGGTCTGCTATCTGCTTGTCTTCATGGAGATATTAGTGCTTTTAATCAGTCAGTCAAAATCACTTCATTTGTCCTCGAGGGGCAATTTAATACAATAATAACAGAAAAGCTCAAACAAAAGTCTCAGAGCAGCTACATAAGTCGGGTTATCAAAGACAGGGTCAGGGCAGTCCTCAGGACAAAAGTGTCCCTCCTCTGTGCTGTGTCCTATGGCTCTTTTCAGCCTCACTCCACTCTGGTGTTTCAACTGGTAATAAGACGGGCCTGACTATATTTGGTGTAGAATGCCCGCTGCATTATTATATAAAGTCTGTAGCATTTCAGTGCTAGATGGCTAGCACAGCTATCTCAAAGTAGGGTCGTCACTAATACAGGAAAAACAAACAAATTAAACTATCCAACAGTCCTTAACTTCTGTCTTTTGAACTGTACAAGCTGCACTTCATAGTTGGGCACAATCCCCAATTACTAATTAAAAAGTGTAACACTTTTTTTTTTAAAGTTTATAAACTGCTCAGTGTGACAGCCAGTCAACTACAAAAGCAGCCACCCTGGACCATGGTAACCACAAAAGTCCTCCATAGTGGCATTACACTCTATTCATTCACCATGGTAACAAGCAAATGACTCAACCAGGCCACATCATAGGTCAGCTGTGTGGAGAGGTGAGCTAGGTCCCTCACACCAGTATTTTAATGCATTAAAAACTTGTAATAAAATAAAGGCTAGAGAGATAGGTTTAATGTCATAGTGTGGAACATTCCAGGAAAAGAAAATTCCCTATGGAGACAAACAGACAGCCTTCTCTCCATCAGAACGTTACACAGTGTATCTTTAAAAATAACAATGACACAAAAAGTATGAACTAAATGTTTTGATCCATTTATTATAAATAATTTCATATGTTCTATAAACAGCATCTTGCTCTAATGTGCCCACTGCCATGTCTTGTCTGGTAGTGGAACTCTCATACCACACCAACTTGATACTCTCCCCACCTCAGTCAAAGTGCCCTACGATAGCATCGAGTAGCCTGAACCTATGATGTGATATACCTTTCCAGTCACACATTGTTCTCTCATATGCTCCGGCATGACTTTCTTTCAGCCAAATGTTTTATTGAACAGGTACCACTAAGACCGCTCCCACCAAACCGCCGCCTGCAAGAAGATTATTATGTGGAAATCTATATTCAGCACAAGTCTCTCTTTTCAAATATATCCACTCGGTATTATTAAAGCTCCTTTGGCTTCTGACAGAGCACTTTTTATTTCCTCATGAAATTTGTATGACTTGTAGGTCAAATGCCGTCTTTTCTATATTAAAAATGTCTTTTAAACATTGTGTTATTGTTCCCTTGACTGATAAAATGTACTTTCATCTGGGCATTTTACAAGTGGACCAATGGACAATTTCAAAGACACTGCATAGACAAGTTAAAAGAACTTTATTTTAGTTCAGTTTGGACAATGACTCCCAATATAAAAGTAGTAGTATATTTAAATAGCTTTGGTGCATTTTTTTGTGTCTCTTGATTTCACCCTTTTTATAGTAAATGTTATTAGGAAATTTAAATGTTGTAGAGACAGACATTAAAACAAACTAAACTGAAATAAACTTTTTAGATATTTTTGTAACATAAAATGTATAATTTCATAATTTATTAACTCGTCTGACTCCAATTGTTCTGCATTAGTCTGGGCTTGAGGCTAAAATGGATTGAAACGGTACTAGAGAAATAATACAATATAAAAAAGAAATATTGTACAATGTTGTTAAACTGTTCAACAACACTGACAAGCGATAAAACTAATAGCAAAAATATTAATATATCCACAATTAGGGATAGACAAACATTTAAAGTAGATAATGCACAATGAAGGCACAAAACTAAGACTGTTTTTGCAAGACATAAAATACTTGAGCTGCTCTTAGGAGTCATTTATTCTGGCAGCTGTGCCCACTGAAATCTGCATTATAAAAATAAGACAGTTTTTTGTTTATAGGCTGTCAAATCCACTGCTGTCTTCATTAGTTATGCCAGCTCTGTGCTGCTTAAAATGCCATAATTAATATCTAGAAAGGTTAAAAACTGAATCAACACGACAAAGAAATGAAAATAGTGGGGGGAAAAAGCTTCTTCAAAAGTTTCAAAGGCTACAAGCTTGAAAAACAACCACATCGAGTTAATGGGATATTTATTACTATTATTGAAAACATAAAAAGTGAAAACTGAAAAAAAAAAAAAAACTTCAGAGATGAGAACAATATAAAAAAAAAAAAATGAGCAGTGACAAGAAAAGACACAGCAATAAATCTTAAATAACATTTCCTATTGACATGTATTACCCAAACAAAAGCATTAAACTCACAATTGAAATTCACAGACGTGGTCCAAACACCCACACAGGCAACAATCAGCAGTGCCAAGACCGACATCTCACTCGACTGACACCCCCACCACCCCTCACCCCCCCACAAGACTGAAGACGTCTCTGCGGCGCTGTCACACTGTCAGCCCATCACAAAGACACGCCGCGAGACGGACAGGACGGACGAACAGAAAATCAAAAGTGATACAGAAGAAGTGGGAGAGAGATGCAAAGACGGTTTCCGCAGATAAAAATGACAAGCACCAACAGCCCACTGCGATCTTCAGAGGCCAGTTAAGTCATGCTTTTCCGTTTGATGTGTCAATGCCCAACAGGGATGCTTTAAACAACAGCTGGACCCGCAATCCAGCTCCATCCGGCTGACAGAGGAAAGGAGAGATCACTTAGCAAAGAAAGCTAACTCCAGACCTTGAGGGGTTTTGTTTGTAAGTAAATATATCAGCAGATTTACATTTTGTCAAGAGTTGTGACAATGAATGAAAGGCAATTTTGGTGTCAATAATGTTAAGAGACAATAATATAAAGTAAAAGCAAAAGATGTCCAGTTTATCTTGTGTTGTATATTAATCACACCACAAATAGCTAATAGCTTTCTGCAACTCCTTTGCATCCTCTGTTCTCACATTAAAACTCACTATACGTTCATTAATCTACTTTTCAGTCTTGGTCTAGAGTGTGCCATTTTCTTCCTGCACATGCCCAAAACATCTAACTTAAATGAATCATATTTTATTTACTTTTCCAAACAATGTTACAAGAACAGTTATATAGCACATCATCTATAAATATGAAATATGCATAACAGCTTGACATATTAAAAACCACTAGGAGAATTGATTGATTCTGCACAGGTATAATGTATGCCTCTTTGAAAATATATTGCAGCCGGTAGTCCATAGTGCAGTGGCGGAGGTTGTGGCCCCCTGCAGTGCTTCTGCAGCCAGCAAGGGCAGTCTTAATGAACAGAGAGATAGATGATAAATGTGGCCATATGGTGAAACCGGCTGGTCCAGACAGGGGTGGTAGGTAGCTATAGGAAACACAAGCAAGTACAGAGCAAAGGCGATTATACATCTCCCTTTTAGACTTCAACTGTAGAAGAATATGCCCAACAATAGATAGCAGCAGGTAGGAGTTAATGACCTGCATGCCCTTTGGAGTGGAGGCCATACAACTTTCACAAAACTTCACCACTAACTGAAAACAGTCACTCAGCAGCACTGACTTTGTATACTGCATACAGCTGGCTTCAGCCATTTTTTCTTGAAAATGTATAGATTTCCTCTTCCCATAGTTTGCAAATCAGGAACACCATCTTAAAATAGACTGGGTTATAAACAATAAAAAACAAACTGCAATCTGATCCCTATAACAATACTATTTTAGTAAAATTGTCAAATCATGATTCAGTGCATTTCTGTTTAATGCAGCTGTGTGTATACACACAGACACTTTTCTTCACTCATTCCTCCACTTGGTCAGCCTCCGAGTGTCAAGTGGATTAACCAATCAAGTGTGAACAAAGGAAACTTTGATTTCCTCTTAAAGAGGGGGTATTATGCAAAAAATTGTTTGTTAGATTTTTTATTTTTTTTTAGCTTTTTAGCTTTAGCTTTGTTATACTGTTGTTCCCTAATCAAAACCATGCCTGTAGAGGTTTTACAGCGCCCATGCATGTTTTAGTGATTTAGTTATCTCTCGCAGGTTCTATTCAAACCCTCCTTATGGTTAGTTGTAAGATTCTGTTAAATGCTTAGCCCACCCACAAGCCTACATCATCCATGCTCCCAAATGACATTTCTCCATAAATATACAAAAGCATAATACAAAACTGTACACAACTTGATAAACCTCATGCGATATGCAGTAGTTTCATTAGCAGGATGCGCATTGATTGTGATAGCGCTCTGATGGAGGAATGACTTAGTGTGTAGAAAAATGGGAGGAGCAACTCAGAGCATCAAAAACAAAAGTGAAGCTTATAAAACATGTTAATACATTGTTTCTGCAAATGTCAAAACAATAAAAGATAACATGGTGATCTAAATATGTTCTGTGTTAACAGTTAATACAATACTAGTAGAAGTAAAATGCCCCCTCTTTAAAAAATAATGTAATTTTACTAAACATGAAATAAGAGAAGATTCTACAAAAACTGTGGAAACACTTGAGAACATCGCTAACGTTAATGCATAGTGGTGCAATAACATTTCTGATTTATACACACCTGAAGGCTGTCTGTATGAGTATGTGTATGTGGTATAACTAAATCATAACGATAATGATAAAGCCATATGCCATCTATTATAATTTGCTTTCAACATACTTCTCACCCATAACATCCAACATACATAGAAATACAGGGTAGCAGCAGAGCCAGCCAGGCCTATAATGACTAACTAGCCTCTAGCACACCCCCACACTCAAAAGATTATGCATATTTTCACACACACATACTACAAACACACCGCAAGCGTACCATTGTTCTCCTTTCACTGCAGATACGATCTTGCTCTAATTGGCTCAGCAAAAACAAAGGAAGGGCCTTGGATGCCCCGCTCAGCTCAACCCATTTGGTCCACAGGGATGTCCTCTGATGTACCAACGTATGTACACGGGCCTTGGATACAGCTGACCTCTGCGCTCACTGAAGAAGGCCAGCGCTTGATTACATGGCAGAGTTTCAGGGTGATCATGAATCCGTAAAGTGCAGATGGATATGATTTTGGAACATTTTTAAAATTGAAATGATATAAACGCCAAAAATGGAAGATGTTTTTAGACCAAGCTAACTATTTTACAAACTCTCATGGCTATCTCAGCCAACGTAATTTGGGACACTGGCATCAGCTACCCAAAACTCTGGTAAACTGCCTTTCTCAGTCTTTATAATTGAGGAGAGAATGGAGGCTGTGTCCAGTGTAGGTATAATGTGGGCTGGTGCAGTTTAGTTCAGCCGGGTGAAACAACTCTGAGACAGCAGTTTGATGTATGACCGTGGCACTGGCACCATTGATCTTAACTTTAACTGCAGCAATGCAGTGGTAGTTGATGGGATGTTATATTGCACAGGGACAGTAGGGGTACACACTAAGTCTACCAGAACATATTTTAGTGGTGATGAAAGAGAATATATCAGTATGAGAAGAAAGTTAGCAAAAAATTGTAATGCCACTAAATGGACAAAAAAGAGGGTTTGAGTTATAATTGTGACCATAACAAAAGAGGCAGCAGATAGGGCCTGGTAATTATGAAGAGTCATGTGTAAGGTGACAAGCATGGTTAGGATAAGGGATGATAAGTGGGCTTACATACATAAGTGCAGTTACTTTGGCAAATACTTTCAAATAGGAAATATTATTTGAAAGTAGCAATAGATTTTGAGTATCTCCTTCATCCTTGAGCAGCGCGAGTCAAATGGGAACGAAAGGCTGACTGATAAGAAAACAGCACCCTCTAGTGGTGAATGAAAAACATGATACTTGTCTAGTATTTGCAGCGCTTTCATCAATCTGCATTTATGGGCAGCAGATGCTTGTATCTAAGAGAGGAATTAGATTATCATCCAAACAAACCACCATAGGGATATCCTGTCATTTTGTGTTTTGGTTCCATATTTTTCCATTGACACATTTACTGGTGTTAAATCTAAATTACCCACAATACATGAAAAACATGGTCACTCTGCACCTTCTGTCATTGTTAAGATAAATGAGATCAACAAAATTACTACTTATAAGGCTATTTGATGGGGTATTCCTATGTTTTTATCTGGACGGAAAAAACATGTCTTAAAATGTCATGTTTTAAACCTCTTCAATTACTTTCTTTTAAGCTCAGGGGTGATCACTGCTTCTGGTTTGAATGCTTAACAAATGTACTGTAATTCACTCTTTGCATTTGATTGTCTACAACAGCTTACAGGCAAAAGAGAAGTTAATTAGATGTTTCAAGTGACCATTATTTCTATAATATGTTGCCACAGTGTTAGCGCCTGCAAACACGCTGAGAGTGCTCCAAAACAAGCACTTAATTTGGGCACTGAACTAACACACGCATAATAATAGACTCATTTACATACATTATGTCAGTCTGTTTAGTATGTAAATGCTTGGTAAACTTCTGGGTTTAATCATTCCACAGACATTTTAATTGGGAGTTTGTTAATTGGTCACATTCATGCTCTGACACTTGTTAATCTACTGGCACTTCTTGTTCGTTCATCTACCAAGTCGCTGATTCAAAAACTTGAACTCCTACATGTTTTAAGGAAGCATGTAGGACATTACTGTACATAGCTCAGTTAACATTTTGTTCTGTGGGTTCCAATTAATTTAATAATTTACTCACAGATATGACCAGCTATGTAACTGTTGCTTTTGCAAACATTTTTTGGAATCCATTTCAAAAACTGGTTTGTAGTACTGAACATTAACTGGTTTGTAGTACTCCACAAAAACAAATTTAACTGTACTGAAAACACTTACATCTAATGCTTAAATCTTACATGACATTTAAGCCAGAACTTTTGAATAATGCTACAATGTGAACATGTAGACTTGCTCAGTAACTGCAAGATTTCATACGTAAAACCCATACCATTTGTAAGCCATCTTTCTCCATTGACCCTGGTGACCTTGCCTGACATAGCTCAGAGGTGTCCATTAGTCAATTTTGCCTGGTGGTGCTCTTCCTCCCCAGGTCTTCCTTGCTTGCTGCATCCTCAAATCTGAAACCATCTATGACCAAGGTCTCTCCGTCCTCCCAGATGCTGGCAGCACACACATTCTGCTCCTGTCATAACATCAACAATATGCACACATTAAACAGTGTGGCACTCAACATGCCTGGACAAAGTCAACAATAACAAGGTCATACATAGTGTATATCTATCACTGTTAACAAGTGCCCTACCAAACAGAGAGGACGATCATGTTCATGCATGTCAGTGCATGAAAAGCTTTTGGTCAGCATAACACTGAAAGTAAAATACTGAAATATCTGGGTCATATTTAGCCAAATATGACCTTAGAATATGAATATAGAAGTGGTTCACAATCTTTTCAAAGCCCCCCTACTTGATTTTATGGGCTCCCCAATTCAAAACCACAGCCCCCACAAGTGCACCATAAGATCAGCATTCCTAACAAGCACTTATTTCTGACAAATAATGAGCAACTATGGTGGTTTGTTTCTATGGCATTATATGTGAGGTGCTTTTACTATATGAACAAATATTCTTAATAGACAAGACAAAGCTCTAGGGTCCTTTTTTATTGCGTATCAGCAGTGGCAATGTGTAGTATGATATTTATATATAAAAGGAAAAAAAAAAAAAAGTTTTTCAGGTCAAAGGCAAGTGATCCTACTAAACAAAAAATAAATCTGCTTATAGTTGGCTGGTTGAAGCCGTGAATAATACTATTATTAAATAGCAATAGTCCCCTTGTAGTCCTACCTTCTTGTGTAATCGCAAAGTGCGAATGGAATTGCAGTGTTCAACTATCTCTTGTATTTCCTCCAGAAGTGTCTGGGCATTGGTTAAAACTGTAAAGAAAAGAAACGTTTCCGTTTTTTTAAGTCCACATAATTTAAACCAAGTGATCAAAATATCACACGTGCAAGCAATTCTACAAAATGTATATTCTTACGTTCCCGCGTTAAAGTCCTTAAATCCTCAGAACATCTTGGAATACTTTGCTTCTTCATAGTTCAGAGGGAGACCTGATAATTTTTTTTTTCTTCACACCTAAGCCAATATCACAATCCACCAGCAAAAACATAACATGATAAATGTAAAAATCATTCCAATCCTACGCATGATAAATTTAAAAAAAACAAATGTAGCTAAAACCTCTGACGACGAGCCTGCCAAGTTGGGTGCACGCACTGTCTGCTGTTTGGCGTAAAAATAGTGGCGCCTTTCATTAAAATTATTTATTAATTTCCTTGCAATAACTTTTTGTTTGTTTTCTTATTATTTAGCTCTATTTTAGGCAGAGGAGGAGTCCTGAATTAAAATATAATAATTATAAACTATAAAAAATCACCACGACGTTAGCGGATGTAGGAGATCAATATTTGGCTTTTATTGTGAAAATCCCTGTGCAGTTAAAGGACTCCCGGAAGTTTTTGTTTCCTCACCATCATCACCTGTCAGCGCTGACACCGAGCGAATGTTCAGTCTGTGCTCTTTGTTTTTCCTCGCTAAAACCCTCGTATTTCTTGATGAATAGGTGTTTATTCATTTAGGCCATTGGTGTGATAAGGGACAACGGCATCCAGCACGGTTTGTATACGAGTGAAACCTTTAATGTTATTGCTTCAGATACTGGGTCACAAACAGCGAAAGCTAAACGCTAGCTAAGCGCTATCATCAAAACAAACACAAAACACATCAGCTATTCAATAACAAGGATTCAATTGTACCCTTTGTACGCTGATTTTTAGTTAATATCTTATATGTTCGATTTTGTCATGTAGGCTATGTCAATTTGTAAACAAAGAACGCGGAAGCGAACTGTATGTTGTTAGCATCGTAAAAGAAACATATTACATATAGAGGAAATATGGTATTGTTTTAACTGCATAGATTACTTTATTGATTGATTAGCTCCTCTGATCTGACAGGAAAACGAAACCTAAATGGCCGCTCTGTATTTCTTTACTTTCGTTTGGTAGACTGGTCAAAGGTTATATTCTTCATTACTCTGTAGTATATAATGTTTTATTTTTATCTGTTAAAGGAAATCATTTAAGTATCTATTGTTTAGGAGGAAAAACGTTTGCGGTAAGGAAGGTGCTGTTACTGTAGTTCAGAAACACAGGAAATTCCGTAAGACAGAAAGAAAAGACACGATGCATTTTAGGTTAAAACAATTACAATATGGTGAAGAATAATTATCAATAAATGTATAAATTACACATTTCAGTACATCTATATAACTAGTTTTTATTTCATTGTAACATGTAACAATATTTTCCAAATATGAGGATGATTATGCTTGCAAGTCATGATGGGGGTAGAGTAGTTGCCTTGCAGTAAATTCACATGACTGATTTCGCTTTCACACATGACACTAAAAGAATTGCTCGCTGATAAAAATGTACAACTGTCCTCTACAGGTCTTCTACCTGCTACGCTGTAGGTCTCTGTCGACATGGAGCCCCTGGCTGTGGATGATGATATATGCATCCTTAAATGTGAGACGGCCTCCACTACAACAGGAGAGAGTCCCGTCTCGGTGTGTGCTGGCGATGAATCCGTCGCTTCTCATTTTGCTCTGGTCACAGCCTACGAGGACATCAAGAAGAGGCTCCGAGACACTGAGAAGGAGAATACACTGCTGAGGAAGAGAGTAAACAGCTGGAAGATAAGGTATACATTTAATAAATAAGACAGTCTGGACAAGAATGCCATGTATCCTTCTATAAAAAGTAAGATTTTGAAAAGTGAGCTAGAAACAAAGATGGAAACCTTTCCACAATGTTCTGGGACTTAAAATAAATGTTTTGATCCATGGTAGATAATGCATGTTCATGCATGTCACTCCCATATATAGGCCTACTGTCTGCTCATTGAAAACTCACTGGTTGGAAACTGTGAGTTCACTGATTGGCAATAGTGAGTTCTTGTAAATCAGTACATTCAATACAACAGAAAGCTAAATTAGCCTATGGGACAAGTGGCATGCCAGCATTACTATAATTGGCCAACTGTCAAAGTCAGAAAACAATGAGAAATTACTCAGCTTTGTCTGAATAAGTAGGAGAAAAAAGTAGAGCTGCCAAGCTCTTTTACAGTGTATTACTGTATACTGTGGTGGGAAAATATTTGATATCAAAACAGAAAGAGACGGATATGAGGGAGAAGTGAGAGTAATCCGAGTCTTATTTGACATTTGTTTATGTGACTCTTGTAGTCTGCACCAAGGTTTGGATATTTTCATTTCATGTTCCTAAAATCCAGACTATCAGACTTAGCTGTTGTCTCTAATGTTTGCCATGACAATAGGAACACATTTCTTGGACACTAAGGTTCAAATTTAGCAAAGCTTTTATAGTTAGTACAAAGAACAAATAAATATATTTAAATTAATCTACTCCAGATACATTATTTACAATACCATGATTCATTATAATATTTACTGCATACTAAAGTTTAGGACTGGTTCTAAATTGTTAATTTGACTCTAGAGGAAACTCAGAGCTGTTACATTCACACTACACAAACCAAACCTTGTGCCAAGATAGAGACAAAAGGTTCAGCATAGTAAGTGTTACTACACTTATGTTTTAAGATTGGGTTAAAATTTTTCCAGAATTTTGGTCCACTATAATTGATTTTGGTAATTTTTCTGCTTGTAACTCCAAAAACTGATAATTGTTGGTATATTACTCATTACTAATATTATATTAATATTAGTTGATTATGTTACACATGTGGATTTCTTTTGTATGTGCAGCTTTTTAGACCAGATGCACTCCCACCCGAGGGTCCCCAGTATGTGAACAAGGCCTTCAGTGCATACAGAGGTATCTATATTGAGAAGGAGGATCTACAGATGGAGCTCAACAAACTGGTACCTAAAGATTTCTATTCTAATGTGAACAATTTTGAATACTAAAGGTCACATGTATTGGTTGTATACAATTTATGTGCCATTTTATCAGATGGGAGCTAATATCTAAATCCACAATATTACAACAGGGCTTATTTGTATCATACTTACTATATACTATATATTATATTTACTATATACTACTACTGTGTGTGTATATATATATATATATATATATATATATATATATATATATATATATATATATATATATATATATATATATATATATATATATATATACACATATACATACATACATACATACATACATACATACACACACACATGCACACACACATGCACACACACATGCACACACACACACACACACACTATGTAATACTACTATAATACTATTACGAACATTAGCTGTATAAATCAAGTTGTACGTAGTTTTTGTATTGTGAATATTCTTCAGTGTTTGCTTGAAGGAATCCTGGCTCTTATTTGTGCCGTCTGTCTTGTGTCAGAAAAAGGAGAAGAGTGAGAGTGAGCGGACACTGACAGAGCAGCTACAGGCTAAAGAGTTGGAGCTGCTGCAGCTGAGGACAGAGATGGAGACCAGTCAAGGTGCAGGCTACATCTGTATTATTATCGTCAAATGTATAATACATAATAATACTGTATGGAATTAGATGGACCAATATAGTATAGTTTAGTACAAAGTGGCTTTTTTGGTTGTTTTATGTTTTTTATTTGTGTTATGTGTGATGGGCAAAACACAAACTAAAATAATGGCATGGATTTGAATACACTTAAGTTCAATATTATTTTGTTTCCAGTGATGAAAAGCCTGAACAGCCCACAGGACTACTGGCAGGTAGACAGGGTCAGCACGGAGCTCAAGATCCATAAACTACAAGAAGAGCTGGAAAAGGTTACACTGGAGAATAGCAGACTACTGGAGAGGAGTGGGGTGAGTTTCTCATGTGAAAGAACTATTGGACAAACAATGTTTTAGTTAAACTGTAATATGTTTTTTTAGGAGGACCCCCCTGAGCCTAATGGACCTGATACAGACCAGAGCAGTGGTGTGAAATTTAATGCCAGGTATCATTTTTATTTCTCTGTTACGATTCAAGTTTAGCTCTGCCCTACAGGAAGGCCAGACTGTCCACCATGTAATACATACATAATACAAATCCATATTTTGTAGTTTTTTCATAGTGCTGACAAATCTTGACTTTGAGACAATGTAGACATTTCTTATTCTGGCCCACTCTTCACAAAATTCCAAAATTACTGATTACTCCTTAAAGTAATGTAATTACTGCTCTGATCACAAATTTTCTAATTTGATTACTGATTACTATAAGTTACTTTGAAAAAAGGAAACATACAGCTCTGGAACCAATTTATTGTTATTATGAATTCTTCACATTGATTACACCTTCTGTCATAGAACCTCATTTAATACACTACTTTCAAACTAGTTACTGTCCACTGCAGGTGGCAGACATAGTATATAGTTTTATATGTTCTGTGTAAAGATGAGGAATATGAGTTTTCTTTAGTGTAGTTGTTTGCTTTGGCCACCAGAGGATGGTGTAGCTTCAAGTAGTGTGTGTATTCTATAAGATACATAAACTTTGATCACAACAATGATCATTTTATGTATCCACCCCAGCCCCAATGTTTCATGGAGGTAACATCAGCCGTTTTTGTGCAGTGTTAAAACCTCATTGCAGAAAAGTCTATAGTGCAGTTTTTGTCACTATTTTCCATTTTATGGCAGGTGTGGAAGAAAAAGTGGTGATAAGATTTTTTGTCAAAGGTGTGGATTAGACATTTGAGAACAGTGTTTGCATTAACAATGAAAACCAAGTTTGCTTTTTATAATATAATAATACAGAAGTGTAGTTTTTATTTTCATCCCTATACAGCTCTGCCACCATTATCTATCACCATCTACTACCATTTCCACCAAGATTTTTAATTAATTATCTTTTTCAGAACATTATATTTTTTATGTCTTAAAACCTCACACTCATTTAAATTTGTCTGAGAATCACACTGTATCCCATAATACAATATATAGTTAGACATTACCAGTTGGATTTTATGACATTCTGATATTGCTGTCATTTCATAAAAAGCCTCCAGCCTTGTGTATATTTTACATATATAAATATTGCATTTAAATAATATAACTGACAAATTACTACATGCACTATTTTATGGATACAAAACATTTTTTAAAGTTTGCTTCATTGAAGCTACATTAAAGTGCTGCAGGATTTTTTAAAACGTATTATAAATCTGACAGGGATAAAGTCTTTTGCATATGCAACTTAAACAAATGCATTATTTTGTTTTTAAAATCTGTGTGCAGGGAGAAGGCCATGCAGACATATGAAGCTTTGCGCGGTGAAGTGTCCCGACTCCACTCTGAGCTAAAGCACCAGAATGGATTGATACGAAAACTAAGACAAGGTGAGGAATCTTCAGTACTACATACTATTCTATATGATTCATCTCAGTGCGAGGTATAAATATTACAGAATACCGTCAATTTTTGTCTTTACAAAATAATGGGAATTTATTACAAAATATAAGATTTTTGTATTTCCAAAATCGTGTAACACAATAACTGATTGTCCCCTTTTCTCTGACTTGTTACCATTACACTGTACTGTCTAATAAATATATTAGAATTATTGATACTAAACTAATTCTTGATAGGTGGCATATGTTTCAAAAAGCATGTCTTGTGTCAGTAATACTTCTTGTTGGTGTAATGTCAGCATTTTTATTCTGTTGCAGAAAAATAAGTTTGTAAAAATATGAGGAATATGATTAATTTGAAATAACTAAAGAAGTCACTGTTACTGAGTATGATTTTGACACAGTTTATATCGAGGTGTGATAAGACAGCAGATTTTATCAAAGTACTCAAACACTTTAACAAAAGATGTCAAGAAAGCGGCTGTTCTTCTGCCATTGCTCAGAGATGTATTCAATGACATATTACCATTGTTGTCATTTCCCTCGCTGTGTCAGAGGAGCAGACCAGGAGGTGAAAATTAGTATGAAATATGGCAAGAAAATAAATCTTGGCCTATTTATTCCACTGAATAAGAGGCTAATCCTGTAACTTAGATGAGGCAGATAGAGCGAGAGAAGAAAAGCAGTTGTGGCAAAGAAATTGAGAGTGAAGTTGGGAGGGGCAGAGGGGGGGCTGTCTGTTTGTTCATATTGTGCATCTGTATTCTTCTAATGTTCCTGCTTTGGAATCACTTTTATTCAAATCCTAGACTCAGGAGACCCTCTCCTGGAAGAGTAGCGGGCAGGGATGGATGGATAGATGATGTGTGGAGGAAGAGAGGTACTGAAGAAGATACTGTCATTTAAACTTTATTATTTGCTCAAAATGATTATTTGATAGAAAAGCAATGGTGTATGTGAGATTAGGACATTTGTTTTTGCATGGAAATTATGGAGACGAAAGGCTTATCTTCTGCTCAGAGGTTTCTTTGATTGGATTTGTTCAACTGAGTTTTCTCTGATTACTTTTGAATGCTGCCCAAAATACAAGATGTCATATTCACACAGTGAATAGATTTTGTGGTTCAGTAGTTGCATGAAGACTCTTTATGTTGTAACTTTAAAGTCTATGAAGCCATGGTACAAGTTCAGCCGTTTACTGACTTGACAATGACTTATTGTCATGTGACTGCATGTAAAATAGTCCCTGACATGTAATCTCATACATTTTAGACAAACCAGTTTTTCATTTTGAATAACCAACATGTTTGTTTTAAAGCAGTAATGAGAACATGAGGGATATCCTATCTTATCTACTTTTTCTTCCTTATGTCTCTAGTCACTTCCACAGTCCCAGTGCAATGTCTGGATGATGTGGAAAAGAACAACAACCAAGTTTCGAGGGCACCACTATCTCAGCCCCGATGCACCCCTCCGCTCCCCTCCTGCTCAGGCCGCTCCCCTGTGGGGCTGTCCTCTGGCGCTCTAGCGGACAGCCTGAGAGAGGACTGCTGGTATAACGGGCCGTGGCCCTCACAGTACTGCTCAGGGGAGGCTCTGCTGGGCACAGACTCCTGCTCTGTGGTGCTGCCCCCTCCTCCTCTGAACCAAGCCTCTCTGGATGACAGCTCCAGGTCATTCCCCAGCCCCCCCAAACCCAGTGACGCTCTGTTCTGGGAGGGACACTCCAACTCCAACTCTTCGTCTTCAATGGGACACTGCAGTCCCAGGAGCCCACCCAACACAGAGTGGGCTAAGCCCTACTGAGCGGATTCCCTTATTCAAACGAATGTCCACACATCAAGGAGAAGATTTGTGTGAAATGATAAGCAACTCTTAACCCTGCCACAGTAACCACCTTGCCTGCCTTAAACTGACAAAACACCTCTTTGGGCTGGAATTAACTGGACCTACTGGTTGGGATCAATGGGGGCCAAAGTGGCCTTTTTGAGGTAATGACTTTGTCTGTGTACTATGGTTAATTTAGCTCCTCGGCTCTTTATTTGTGGACTCATTTGGCAGAGGAACTTGTCTTAATGCCCTTAAACAGAATCAGTGTCTGTATCTGTCAATCTTCTCTATGTATGCATACCATCTGTAAAGCATGCATACTATAGGTTTGTCCACACGTCAATAACACATCAGTGTATTGTGTGTTCATATGTGAGCCCCTCTCTCCTGCTCACAGCAGGATCTTTCACTATAACTATAGCAGTCCTGGAAGGGGGGGGGCTTTGGCTCTGCTGATCAGACTAAGAAGTTTAACCTGCTGTCTTTTGCGTCTTTACAGAAAATCCTCATGTAATGCATAATTCATAATTTCACAATCATAAAAAGGTAACTAACTTACACAACAGACAATAACTGTAGAATTCATTACATAACAAATTAGTACCAATTAAGTGTTTCTGTTCAATCAACTGACATGCCCAAATGTGACTACAATTACTGCCTCGATTCAAAGGGATTATAATAATGTGTATAACATACGTAAATGCAGCTGTTTACAATTTATCTCAGCTGTTCAAAAACCTAAGAGCTGCCATTGACAAAATATTCAGTCAGGTTGTTTTCCAAATAACAGACATTTGCAGAGGAAATGCTGTGCATTTTAAAAGCTTGTGTGAGATTTTCACATGCACTCCTGATCATGAGCATCTTTTTTTTTTAGGTTTGTGGACAATTTGAACAATAGGAAATGTGTTAAGTGTGCTTTGTGCTGATGTAAAATATGATACATTTAGCATACTATCAAAGATAGACTGCAGAAGAATGTGTATATTGTATAAATGTATATGGTGGTCTTTAGTATTCTGCCAAAATGCAGTTTTGCACTCCAAACCACCATTTTCCTTTTAATGTAATGCTGAAGTAATTTCTGGAGGTTTTCAGAGCTGCCTATGATAATGGCAAGACAGTGTATTTAATGCAGTGTTGAATGTGACTCATGACTGGTGCATAAAGCACAAAGTACCATGATATTGAAAAGATTTTTCTGGCGCGGTAACTGGTCTTGTTAAATTCTTGTTTTAGTTTTTTTAATTTACAGCAGTAGTTTCATACTTCTGTAAACTATTTGCAAACCAAATGCAATGTATAGTAGATATGGAATTATATTTTAAATTTACTGCACTTCAGACTGTTTGTAAATACAATAAATTTAATGAATCATAAAATTTGCTTTTACATTTTAAATAGATATTTTGAGACTATGAGATTATTTAAGATTATGACCACTTTTAGTTTTGAATGCATATATCGAGACTGGGACTAGGACTAAACCAGTTTACATTAGGACTAAACTGGGAACACACCAGGGTCAAACCAGGATCCTGTGTGATTGCAGCCTTAAATTAATGGCAAATTGCACAAGACTGGGGTATATTTTATTATTTGGCTCATTCTGGTGTCACCTGTTGCAGGCAGTAGGCACCCACATTGGGCGGCCACTCTTGTGTCAGGACTGGAACATAGCTGGAAATTTTGCTTGTTTTTGCACATCTGTGTGAGATTTATTTTTTTTTATCCAAAAGTCTTTCATCACAATGAGATTAGTCACTCTTTATTTTTAAACTCAAAAATATTAATATTGAAGCACACAATTTTACTATACATCTGTCATTTACACTCAATATACCTGTTTTTCAAGGTAAAATAGCTGAAAGATGAGCAAGCATCAAAATGGTAGTCAATTTAAAAAAAAGAAACACACAAAATATTGCAAAAAATTGAAAGAAGTTGCAGTCATTGTCCAAAGTAAATTCTTATTTTTATAATTAGAATATCAATATTTTTGCTGCCATTGATCACTGCCCCTGCCCATATTATACATTAAAGGTTTCAACTCAGATCATGAACTCTCATCACATGCTAGTTGGCAATTTTTGTTTTCTCTGCTTGCTTGGGATACCAGTCCTTTCAAATTCCAACTTCTCCTGGATATACTCCTTCTTACACTCTTCAAAAAAGACTGGGTCTTGATAGCTGTAGTAGTAAAAGAGAGAAAAACATTAAATTTTTAAAAATGTCTTTAGCTTATAATTGGTCATGTAAATACGTACTGTTTTATAAGACAATCTTTTAAGGCAGCATTTTCCTCTCGACATTTGAACACCATTAAGAAACCAGATTCTTTACAGCAATGGGTGAAAGCTGAAAAACAGCACATCAAATTCAACAAAATAGGTTTATAGCAAAACATTTTCAAACACCTTTAATATTTATTGTACATTTCATTCATATCCAAAAGCCTCTGTAAGTCTAAATCTTCTTAAATGGATGCTAATGAAAGCCTAGTTGTCACTTGAGACGATGCCAGCGGCGCCTCCACAAGGGTGCTTTAGCGACTTGGTGCTCTGGCTCGCCCTGTGATCCAGATTCAAAGTGTACATTTCTTACTGTAAACAAGGTGTTGAAGACTTTGAGTCTGCACCTTTTTAGCACGCTCTTTCTCAAGGCTTTGATTAAAAGCACTGCCTCTGTCCCCTCTGAGCCGCTGACTTCTTAATTAGCTTTATCAGTGGAATCTGTATTGTCATCACACAGACACTTTCATCAGGATGCAAATGTGGATAAAAAACAAGTGCAAAAGCAATTTAGAGGAGCAGAACAGTGCGACTAATCTAATCAGTGCATGCCTCAGCTCCGTCCCCTGGTGCACGGCTGCTGAGGGGCGGCTTTCAGATCACACACAAAAAAAGGAGGAGAAGGAGGACAGGACAATGTATATAAAGAGGCTCTGAATATTAAGCGACTGGGTTTTAAGAACTGATCACAGTCAGGGTTCAGTTTAGCCAAAATGTAAGTGCAAATCTTAATTTTTTGGAACAATGTAAAACAGAACACCAGTTTCCATTTCATAAATTACAAAGAAAATTTTACACATTACGGAGTCCAATCATGACCCTGTGCACCTCAAGGTTCCCTAAGTAAATTTCCCATTCAATTATCCCATAAAATGTATAATGCAGTATAATTATAAGTTTGATAGCTTGCTCGAGTAAAAACAAAACCTTAAAAGCATGTATTTTTATTTTTTCATTTCTTGCAAACATGGAGTGGATATTAAAATGCAGAAAATTTTAAAACATTTGAAAACAAAAATATCCAAATGTGTCATTTCAGGTGAAACCACAATCAAACGTGAGCAATGGTATACAGAATCTTTGTTAACCAATGTAACGTAACAATACACAATTTAACAGGTTCACACAGGAAAGCATGTGCGTATACTGGTGTCCCACACTGAAGTAATAGTGTGGAGGTCAGAGGTGTGAAAATGAGTGGGATGACAGAGAAGTGATATGAGGGGGTTTCCACCCTCACACACTGCCAGCCTCTCAACAGTCTGCAAGTGCAGCGTATGTGTGTGTGAGCGCGTGCAGGAGCCAGCCCTCAGCCACACGTCCATGTACTCCTTATTTGCAATACCCACAACAGCATGTGTCAGATTTGTTTCACAACTTTCACATGTGTGTATGTATGTCCCATCTACTGTTTGAAACAGTTGCACTTAGGTACTGAACACTAACCCATTTAGTCAGATTATTACTTCAATAAAACATTTAAGGTACAATCACATGAATAAAAAGTCAATTTAACACTCTTCTATCTATTGATAGCAAAGACATCCTAGGCCATTCCCCAGATATCACCAACCCAGTGAAAAAGAGCATGGTTTATTATTGCTGTTATTCAGATTAAAGAATGTGATCATGTCACAGGCCAGATTTCCCTATTGATTACATAGATTTTTTGATGAGAAATACCCAAAAGGAAAAAAAAATGATGTTCCAAAAATTGTCTGTATTTTAGTTGCCTCCTGCCTGCATTAAATATTACTGACCTATAAAATGTTGTGATGTCATGTGAAACCAAGCAAATATGAAGCTATCTTTTCCAGAATGTTTAAATGCACACTTTCCATATTTATTGTCATTCAAGTGTTCAGAAAATCAACTAAACACTAGTGAACTTATTCATTAGCTGAGCACAGCCAGGATGAACACATTTTATAGTAAATACATTATTAGACCATGCCAAACCTATCCTAAGCTTCACGTGTGTACAACATATTCATAATTTAAATTAAATGATTTCCCTACTCGTGCCTCACCTTGAACCTGCTCTGCACAGCGCTCCCTCGCTTTCTCTCTCATCATCTTCGGGATGAGGACGTCCAGCTCCACATGCCTCAGATGAACTTCTTCTGCGGAGAAATTACGACACAGATATGCCACATTACCCTCGTCAGTCCGCTGTCAGCACCAACAGATATGCGTGTGTCGATAATGTATTCTACTAAACATACAATGTGTTGTGTCGTGTCGTAGCTTGGTTCAGTTACAGACATAGCGTTAAACCGATGTAAACATTTAAAATGCTTAAATATTTCCTCCCATGATAAACTCACACATGTGCACACATCCACAGACCTGGACACACGCGACACAAACACGTACGTTCAAAGGAGATATTCCTCTGAATAAACATATATTACCTTGTTTGGTATTTTCCATTACGTTGTTAAATGTTTTACTTATCGTTATGACCTACAAACATGCTACTGAGCTCTTAGCTAACACACCAAAACACTTCCGCTGACGTAGTTCGATGCGACGGGAGACTACATTTCCCAGAAACACCTGCAAATGTTTTCGTTTTGTGCATTATGTTGCCCGTTTCTGCTGGGCAATAATATGATGTATTGCTTGGGCCTAACTGTGCTTCTAAAATTGGCCTAGAATTATTGAGCATATTTAGATCAATCTGACAGTTTACATTTCTATTTTATTTATCATCTATGTGCAATGCATTATATAGCCCAAACTAAATCTGTACAAGCAGGCTAGGCTCATAGCATAATAAGCAAGTAGATCTTATTGACCTCGGCCGAGACAGCTTGTCTCCTTAGATGAGACTCTGCAAGTGAATGGGGGGAAAAGCTAATATATGAATTTGAAACTTCTTATGTAGTTTAGAAAAAATAAATAAGGCGTTTTATGTGTAATAGCCAAAACTGACCAACTTTTTTGACATATGAATCTTAAAAAATCTATGAAGCCAGGTTTATATTCCTTGCTTCATTTAGCTTTGTGAGATAGCCTAGTGAAATTATACAGGAGGAACTTTGAATATCTTATTTAGTATTTGAGTCAACTAAATCTCACTGAAAAAAAATATTTATTTATTTATCTAATGTTAAAACTGTAATATATATATATATATATATATATATATATATATATATATATATATATATATATATATATATATATATATATTTTTTTTTTTTTTTTTTTTTAATCCTTCTGTATATTTTGTAAAAACCTTATTATAGTTTTTTGTCAATTGCTTTGACACATTTCTGTTAAAAAATATTGACATTTGTCAAACAGCTCACCCAAAATCCTAAACAGAATTGTTATAAACACAAGATTTCATCTCGGTAAAATGCAGTTTTCCATTCATAGCTAATTAAACATCTCCCAAAACCAATTTTTACTATCAAATTCTCAATCTTTCATCACGTGTTTTCTGTGCTCTTTCATTCATTTGACAGAGCAGCTCAAAAGCCTTTGCCCTGCTCTTAAGGACCACAAATAATCACTGGTTTAGAGCAGTCTGACACCGGGGTTCACACAAATGATTTTGAGTCTAGAATAGTATTGTATTTTGTAAAATAAAATTAAAAAAAAAAATTTAAAATACAATTTGTATATATATATATATATATATATATAGAGAGAGAGAGAGAGAGAGAGAGAGAGAGAGAAGAGAGAGAGAGAGAGAGAGAGAGAGAGAGAGAGCGAGAGAGAGAGAGAGTGAGAGAGAGTATGTGTTCTGGAAATCAGGGAAGACATTTACACCAACATTACACTGGATGTATGTATGTCTAAATTTATCCATTCTCTCTGAGGCCCCTCTCCTTGTTTAATTCATGTACATATGTACATTTCTGGTGTTCACAAATTGTTTTTTTTGTTTGTTTGTTTTTGGTTTTGGTTTTTTTTGCTGTTATTTTTAAGTTTCTATATGGAAACTAACAGTCCAAAGTCATTTACCATGTGTGAACAGGCCTGTAGCATTGAAAAAAAACCAAGGAGAATTCAATGGTCATCCATGTTTCTGAATGAGGTGCATCAAGTGTTCTGAGAAAGAACTGTGTTAACTGATGAGAAATGTCCCAAATTATGTGATCATCTGTGCCCCTGTTCAGATACCTGTTTGAATCTAATAATCAGAGAAAACTTATTTTCAAAACATGTGCTAAAACGAATGTTGTACTAGATTGGAAAGTTTGATGTATTTAAATGCTACTTAAATGGGTGATCCTTATGTCCTTATGGCAGAAAATGCATTTTGAGAGAACAGCCTTTGACTCTTTCTTTATCTCTTTGGCTCTATGGCTGCAATTTAATTTAATTGAATATTACATTTTTTATAGCTATTGAAGATTAACATTTGCTAAACAGCTCAGACAGAATCCTAAACAGGGTTACAGTTTTCCTAAACAAGATTTTATCAAATTTTATTTTCAAAACTGATTACTCATCCTCCAAAAGCAAGCTTTACCATCAAAACTCTCAAACTTTGGTCATGTGGTTTATGTGCCGGAGCAGCTTTGAAGATTTCATCCTGCTTCAGAGACAACAGAGAGTCAGTGCAATCAGTGATTTAGTGCAATCTCTGCGGTTCACTCTGTACAGATCAATTTGGGAAAGGAAGAGCCAAGTTGTTTTCTCTAAAACCAGTCAGTATATTGAAACATTTTATAATCATATATTTAGTAAAGAATCATATTAATTGAAAACAAATGTAAATATTTTTTGCACACTGAATTTTATGGTATTTTATCCAAATACTTGAGCTGAAGAAAATTATGAGATGTCAGAGTAGAATATATCAATACTTTGCTATATATATGTGATATATGGGTTATGGAAAATTAAATAGGACATTAATATCATCATCACACTGGATATATGGCTTCTGTAGAATGTCTCTGTTCATGCCTCTGTACGATGTCTATGTGCCCTACTGAGACCTTTGTCCCTGTTTCACTCGTGTGTGTTTGAGTTTCTATATTGATAATCCTTTACCACATGAGAACTGCCCTGTTATATTAACAAATCAAGGTTAATTCTCTGATCAGATTCTGAATTAGAGTCTGATGTCAAGTGTTGTGAGAAGCCTGAGAAATGTGCCTGCATGAACTGATGAGAAATGTTCCAAATGATTTGACCAGCTAAGTCCCAAACTCAAAGGTTTTAATGAATTCATTTGAACGTTTGCAATGATCAAGCTAAACAAAGTGTTTTTTTGTTTTGTTTTGTTTTTTTTAATGCTAAAATGATGTACTATAAAACATGTGTTGTTTCCACATGAAGGCTTGCATGCTGAAAGACCAATCTGACTCAAAACAAAACAAATAAAAAAAATTACAACTTACATCTACTATCAGCTGGGAGCCCCCTTGTGCAGTCAGACAAGGCCACACATAGCCTAGACATAGGTCTACTGTAGACTGCTGCACCAAACACCTCCCTCACATCCAAACCACACACATCCAACGATCACGATTCACACTCACCCACTCACTGTAAGTCAGTGTGATGTGAGAGGATGCCTGCTCTGTCTGTCTGCCCCAGGTTCTCACAGCTCTCTGAACTCACCTTCAGCTTCCTTTGTAGATAAGCTCACACCAACCTCAGGCCGACACCTGTCTTTGACCCTGAAAAATATTACAACATAATGTGCAAACCATTTCTTTAAATTCTTTGGATTTATTGTCAAACTTTGTTAGTTACCTAAATGAATCGATCCATAACATACCCTACAGTACAATGTAATAGCCAAAACACAAAAAATACATACAAATTTAATTCATTTAAAAAAATGTCACTCCTGATTTACTAACATATAGGCTAATTTACCTGTTTAAATATGTTGTATTTTAAATGGTATACATCACCTATCACTTATGCTTTCTCTTTGTCACATGCAGGGTGAAGTATGTGAATGCCCACTTGGCCCTCTCGGAGCCCTCTTTCTGCCTGAGGAGGATGCATGCTGTTAGTTATGGCAGAGTCCGGGGCTCCAGCTCTGATCCAATCTAACCCGAGCAGCGGGCTGCTGAACCTGGCAGAAGGAGGTTAGCAGAGTTAAACCCTTTCAGAACATGCCTCAGTGACCCGGGACACCACCAGTTCCTCCAACTGTCCACACACAAGGCCCCTGTGCGAGAATGTCAAAGGGTCATTGACACCTTTGTACAGCTAATGTAACCATTGATAATTGATTTGTATTAATTACACTAATATTAATTTTAATTAAATTTTTTATTGATATTTTTATACAAAAGTCTTACAGTTTTGCCTTTAACAGCCAAAGTAAAGAAGCTTTCAGAAGTTGTTTATTATATACTTAAATATACTTAGATTATATTCTATTCAACACAGTTAATAAAGAAAATATAAAAAAAAAAATATATATATATATAAATTAATTTCATGCTATGTGTACATTGGCTGCAGTTATTGGTCTGGACAAATGGGCTTCTCAACATTCAAATTTAATTTAGCATAATATCAGACAATGATTGAGAACTCAAACAAAAAAGCACACATTTGTGTTACTCGATGGCAGAGCTTTGGTGCATATCAGACAACACGCCTGCCTCAGTGTTTTCAGTTCAAATTGTACTTCAAAGGGTATACCACACCTTTCACTCCCCGCTCACAGCTCCATTTGCATGCATTCATTTTAATGTACTAAATGTCTATTTCAAATATATATTTATGAAGTGAGTATGTAATGCTTCTTATACAAGCAGTAATTTTAAAAGTATATTATAAAAACAACTGAAGCTTTAATCTCCACTCTTTTTTCAGAGCAGTCAGACAGCAGAATGATGCTTCTCATTGCTCCTTGTCAGTTTGTTGCGGGGCTGTTTTGGCTGGCAGATGGAGTGTGGAGATGAGATTTTGAGAGTGTTTAAACCCTAGCGGCAGGACTCCTCTTCAGGGTCGGTGGGGAGCAGACGATCCGATGGTCTGGGTGAGGGGATTACAGGCAGACACAGGCAGACCTCCACTGCTCCGGCCTGTCGCAGAGGACCTAACGTGGCTCTCCACTGTGAAATGCCTGTCAATGTCAAGAAGTCAAGAAACTGCAACACACTTTTGGCTAATGGTGGTGAGTGTGTTTACCATTACCATGTTATACCATTTATATATACATTTCATCTTTGGTTGGATGCAAGTAACTAATTGAGTATTTCATTTAGTTTATGTAAAGTAATAAAAAGCTAAAAGTTTTTCTATTTGTATATGTTATCATTTAAGTATTTTATATATATTTTATACAGCCTCTTTATCTATCCAGGCTACAAAAAAAAAAGTACTCTTTAGTAATTTTTTTAAAAGTAATTCTTTAGGAAGATGCGTTTAGCTCTGAACATTGCAAGAGTTTTTGATTTTTGATACACCTGCCCCTCATTGTGGTCCTTACTATTGAAATATTTGTGTATTTCTCTCACAGTTGCTATTAGTATACAGGGCTATTACTCTATTTGATTTATTTTCATTAAATTCTAAAACCTGCATTTTAGACCTTTTTTTGAACATGGCCTGGTTGTGTTGGCACCACCTGAGAAATGTCAGAATGCATTTCCTCTGAAGCAAATGAAGAGCTGTGCCACTGAGCTACAATCTGTAGTCACTTCTCAGGCAGGCTAAAGCCTTTGACACCAGAGTTTTTAATTAAAATTACATTAGGACTAATCAGCCGAGAGGAGGGGATGGAGGTCAGAAGGACTAAGGAGGGGGTCACTATCTGCTGCCAGGGTCTTCATTATGGGCTGAAAAGGTTGGATCAGCCGCTTTGTTCTAATATGAAGTTTATAACATTAGTTGATATTATATATCATCATCATAAAAAAAACAACAACAACAAAAAAAACATATATCACATTACAAAATGTATTTTGAAACATGTTCACTTTCAAAAGTGCTGTATTCTGAATATTTACAATACTTTTCCATTGATAATAGTAATTAATATTTATGATCTATATGCTGTGATATACTTTTTTTTCACTTTGCTCAATGATGCAATGACTTTTAACATTTCTAAAATACATTGCAAATGTGCATACATTTATCATGCTACACATTTGGTCAGTTCTAACAAAACCTAAAACTTGCTAAGGTAGTCAAGAGTATTTTTGACAGAGGGAACACATGTGCTCTCTCTGTGCATTTGTAAAGGCAAGATCAAATGTTAATGCAACTTTTCTCTTTTCTGAAACAGCAGAGGCAGAAGAGAGTCGGGGACACAAAAACCTATTCGCTCACACACAAGGACTTCTCGCCAAGATAATTATAAGCTTTATGAAAGTAGTGTGGAAGAAGGGGGAAGGAACCCAGCACAAGAATGGGCAGACGGGAGGAGAAGAAAATTACTTTTCCCCTTTGGCTCTGCTTTATGCCCCTTCTAACAAGAGAAGAGATGGCAATGTATGGAGGAGGCCTTCTTCAAGCTGGCATCCCGGGGCTTCTGGTAGCATAAGGCAAGGAATAGTATTCAGAATGTCTTGTGTTTTCTTCTGTTCATTAATCCACCAAAACCTTTGACCATTCCACAATAACCAGCTCATTACATGGTCCATCTTGATCAAAAAGACGAGTAGGACAGACCTTAGCTGAAATGAAGTCTGTACCATTTGAATAGGAGTTTGGTATAGACCCCAGTTCTAAACAACACCAAAAAGAACATCTTGTCTTTTGATCAAGTTTTTTTCCTCCTTCAGCCTACATCGAGTGTCTGAATGCACTTAATTATCTAAAAAGGGAAAAGTTTGTACCTGTTGAAAAAGCTACCCTTCTAGCTTGCTCGGCCTCGTTAATGCCAACAAAAAGCGAGATGCGTACGAATGGTCAGGGAGGACGCCACATGCTGCGGAGTGCCTTTCAGAGATGTCCCTAATAAGAATGCAGCGGTGAGAGCGGCTGAATGCATGCTAGGAAAGATAGGCAGGGAGGAGGACAAGAAGAGAAAGGAGAAAAACATCTTTTACCTCTCCTATAATTACTACAAATAAAGAATGGGCTAAGGAAGAAATGGCAGAGGAGATTTTCCATTATGACTGAAAAACCCATCAGGCGCAGAAAGCAAAGATCGATCGTTTTTAATGGATAAAAGAGAAGTTTCATATCTTAAAGTTAAAAAAAAAAACTATGTAGAAACTGCTTTGTCTGTTCACTTTTGCTACTAAAAGTAGTGTCCAGTCTGACAGCGTGGAGTGAGTTGTATTATATACTTTATATGCATTGACAATTCCTTTATATTTCCCCTTCTGAAATCTGAATAAATTTGATTTAAAATACATTTTTATTGTTGCTTCAGAGGTATTGCTTGTCCTAAGATACACTCTCTAACCTCTGACCTCTGGAGTGGGGAGTGAGCTCTGGCTGTAAATGTTTCACACTTTTATCAGGAGTGTTTTGGAGTGTTCACTCTTGGCTTTCAGTAAAACTATCAGGGCATTTACACTTTCATACAATAAACCACTTGACCCTACAGGGCAATGTACATTATTGGCATCGTCCCCTTCAACAATCCAAAACACATTAGAAAATATCAAAATATTGTACATTTTTAACAACACACTAACACATACATTTTTATTTATACTAGGACTACTATAAAGCCAAGATGTATGTTTATTCTGTAAATTACTTTTTTCAAACAGATTTAATTTTATTGATAATTCAGCCTAAAACATGGTGTTACAGTATATTGAAACTATACTACAATGGCTAAATCAAATGAACATGTTTTATAGGCCCCATTAGCCAATATAAATGTTTTTATTCCAGTTTTATTTGTAATACACATGGAAGCCTTTATGAGCTATTGGCAGTGTTGTTAGAGGATCAGTAGGTGTTTGTTTATGTCAAATAAATGACACTAAAATTGGTGAAAAATGCACCACAAAAGGATGATGCAAATCAGAACTTTCATCTAAAAACTGCAGTGTTTATTCAATATAAGCTTGTTGATTCGAAGCTCTGTGCATTAGAAGTGTGTGTGAGGGATGGAGGGATGGGGGTTCGGAAAGCACAGGCCTCATGCTGCGATAGGTGCTAAAATATACAGCGTGAAAAACTCAGTGAGAAAGTGGCAGCTGAGCAACAGGAAGGAGTACTGCTGCTATGGAAGACTTGTGTTCGGGAAACAATAACAATCTGTTTTACAATCAGCACCCCAATACAAATATATAGTTTAAAATACCAAAATAGTGATTGTAAGTTTATCACAATCTTTTACTCTACTGGTCAACCTTTTTTTTTTAAAATATTTCATCAGCCCAAAGAGCAGGGAAAGTTAACTTCTTACTGTCTTTGTCAAATTATATATAGCCATTTCTAACAGTAACGAACTCGACAGTTTTTCAAGGCTTAATGGAAATAGATTAGGTTCTCTATCTTACAAGGCTGTGCTTAGAAGACTGATCATGTTATTTTAGACATGGTGAACAAGATAAAGAATAGACCTATAAAACTAAACTGTCGATAGTTACCATCCACTGGAATTGGGGGAACACATTTATCAAACAAATAAAATACCAGATATACTTAAGTTCACTAGCCCAGAGTGTTTCCCATTTGTTAGACTAGGTTAAGTACACCTACAAGCCCTTAAGAGAATGAACAAAATACATCTATTTAAAAAGTTTTTGACAATAACTTTAACAACATCTTGACAATGTTCCTTCTTTTTTCTTCTCCTAGTTCTCCTGAATGGCAAGGCCCTGCTAAAATAAGCATATGCACACATCCTCGGTGCAGAGGGAGGAGGAGTGTACGGCACCATCTCAATTATCAAGCTCTCCGTGCCACTCTCCACACCTCATGTTTCTGTGTTAATGAGTGGATTAGGGCCCTGATTAAGATGCACTTAACCCATAAACAGCATTCACATATCAGCCCCAAAAGCCAATTAAAGTCAAGTCCTGTTGACTGCAAGACTGAGGACCAAGTCATTTTTCAGCAGACTGGGACGAGTGGGCCATTTAAAGTAGTGAGAAATGGAGCAGATTTGGGTCACTCAATAAAAATAGCATTGGAAGATTTGGGTTTGACTGGTATTTTTAGACAGAAAATATATCTGAGGGAAAAGTGTTTATGGACTTACTAGTAACACTCTAATATATATGAAGACACGGGGCCACAAGCTGGTATTGGTATCAAGAGCAGAGCAGGCATGCAGGATGGAAGCATTAATCTGTCCAGGCAGATGTGCAACTGTTGAAAATATACATGAAAAACTGAAAAATAGCTTTATGTTCATTTTGATAAAACATGAAAAAATGCTGAATGAAACGGGTTGACAAGATTTTTGTAAAGTTTTGTTTTTACAGAGTTGCTGCTAATGAATAAACTGATTGCAAAATTTTAGAACTCAAAATGAACGACTAAAATAAGTCATATGCGATTTTCAGAAATAACCTTATCTCTTGTACCTGCTCACTTTTAATCTGTGATAAATACAAATTTCAGTGACAAATCGTGTTACAGCTTCTCTATTTATGCTTCCAAACTTGTAAACTAAGCTGATTAATTAGCTTTCTGGCTTATACCTCTGAACCATAAAGAGCTTGTAAATTACCTTTGGGGAAACTGACAACAGGCACACAAAACAATAAATCAATGGATCTAATGAAGCGCACGTGCCATGGCTGTGTCCTATCTTTACTACAGTCATTGTATAGAATAACAATGAGAAAAATAGGGGATGGTGCTTAAATTGTTAATCATAACGTGATGCAGCAGTCAGCAGATTTAGTCCAGGCTGCTCCTAGGCGGACAAATGCGAGATTTCTTCCACACCACTGGAGCTGACTAGAGAAGGGAACAGCCCTGATTCAAGAACGTCGGATTGGGTTGGTCTGTGATGTGCATTGTTCATATAGAGAACACATAGTTTGTAGTTAGGGTACAGAATTTAGTGCTACACCAGTGCACTGATTTATTGTTTATTGGGAACAATATAATCTGATCCATAGCATTTTATATTAAAGGTGCACTGTATAACATTTCTAGTAGAAGATCTGCCACCAGCTCATCTCCATGGAAATATTATTGCTTTGTCTAGAATGTTCCATGATATAGATTAAACCTATTTATCACAAAGGATACACGCAGGTTACAGCATTACTCTATTTACTATTATTATTCAGAGTCACTACTCTTCTGAGAATTCTGAGAGGAATTATTGTATTTCTGAGCAATAGAAACACCCGTAATGGATAAATGATAGATTGATATGTTTAATGTAATACCATGGTACATTTCAAGCAAAGCAATGACATCTCGATGGAGAAAAGTAGGTCCACCCTCCACCAGAAAAGTTATGCAGTGTACCTTTAAGCTAAAATTCAATGATAAAAGAGAAGGATCAGCTCCCTCTCTTTCTTTCATTCTTTTTTTCTTTTAACTACGGTGTAACTATATAGGTAGAGGTTCCACCACTTGTCTTTTCTTGTCTCCATGGAAATGGTATCACTTTGTCTGAAATGTTTCATAGTGTGGCGTTAAACTTATCCATCCGCCATTTATTCCACTATGGGTGCTATTTTTGCTCAAAGATACCTAAAGTTAACGGACCATCCTTTGTGCAGATCTGACCAGTATAAAATCTGTTGTTATTATGAAATATACTCACCGCAGAAGTAACTTTGTCCATACAGTAAAACATAGTGTTGTGGTGACTTGGGGTTAGTGGGGCACAGCAGATTGGTGGGCAGCAGATCCTGACACTACAGATTGGCTGAGATCTAGGATGTGCTCGGAGCAGGACATTAATTGGTTTTGGCTAAGGTCTTCAACAAGTTCTCATCAAATAAGAAGTGATTTGGAAGAGTCATGGTTCTTGGCCGACAAAGACTTTGGGAAGATGAATATCTTGTGTGAACTTTGAATCAGAGCTTGACATTTGGTGCCTAATAAAAATCTGCACTCTCAGTATTTTATAAAAAAGTTGTTGGATCACTACATTCCCATTTTGCACATTGTCTCATTACCATTACATTAGGGTGTTCGTCTTATCTTATCTCATCCAGACTAATTGGCAAATTGGCTTATCCACTACCCACATTGATAAGGAGACGTATAGCAAGATAGCCACACAGTACAAATCCATCCAAACAGTATCTCATTTGCAAATGTAAATGAGGAAACACCAAATCTTTACAGAAAGGCAGAAGTGTATCTCGGTGGGATAGCTGGAACATGACAGCCCCCTGACCGCCCCCACGCTGAGCACCAAATGTGATGGTCCACTCCTGCTGCTAGTCTTTGCACAATACAGGATTGAACCATGACTTGTAAGCAAAGGGGGAACGAGGAGCAGGATGACTTAAGGCTTTTACCTGATATGTTTTATAGAATGCTGAATGAAAGAAAACATAGGCTACTTCTTGAAATAGTCGAAACACCTTGGAGTATATAATGATGATTATTCAACCACAATGAATAACAATGCTGCTTTCTTAGAATATCACTCAGCCAATCAATCCTCAGTTAGGGCTTGTGGCAGTCGTGACATCACCAGCAGTGTCGGGTTCAGTTCCTCCCGTGGCTTGGGACCAACAGGGCCTTCTGCTGACCCTGGTTTGTCTGTAGATCTGTGTGTGTATGTGTGTGTTTGTATGTGTGTGCGTGTGTGTGTGCGCGTGCACATGTGCTTGTATGTGTGTGTCTCCTCCTGTCTGTCCGGAGCACTGTGGGAGAGGCGACCTGGGGCATGGCTCACATTCAGAATCAGCCCTTTAGATGTGTCAAAAAGCAAGCACAGTGAGGGGACAAAGTGGGACTGAAAGAGCATCAGAGTAAAACAACAGATAAGATTTGAAGTTGATGTGAATGTGATTTGGATTTAAAAGATAAAACACTTTGCACATCAAAGCAGAGGAAAATTTTTCTTGAGGACACCTTTAAATGTCCTACATATGAATGCAAGCAGCACATTCAGTGTTGTTTGTGATGTTTGTCAGTGGCTTGACCCATACAGACAGCTTGTCGGTGTATTCATGTTGAGTAGGTGTCAGCAATTTCCCTAATTCTTAAATTAACCTCATATTGTCCACATGGCAGAGCAAGGATGGGCCTCAAAAAGGAGAAATTATTGGATACTTTGTCTGCATTTTCTTTGAACTTTGAAGAATGTTATTAAAGGTGTTTAAAAACTGGTCCTCTATCCTGTAAAACATATTAGATGTGATTGTGATCGTTACATTAATATGCAAAATTTAACAATAAAAGGGATTAGATACATAATTTTAGGAAAACCAGTATCAGTGCTCAGCCTTAAAGCAAGATTAACTTTTAAAGATACAAACTCTTTTGTGTTAAATGTCATAAAGGTGTAATTCACAAGCAACGTCTTGAGTTGTGTTTTCACACTGACCATTTTGTAACTTCTATTTCGTCCTAAAACATTCAGGCTGCAACACTATGCTAATTGTAAGTATAAAGTAGGCCCAAATCTTTAGAACGATGAAATTATTCCTACTCCTAAAATATAACGCGCACGGTCAAAGTTTATCTATTAAAAATCGATATTCACAGACGCAGCGTGGTCTTTAAGCTCTCGCACCTTGTGCCAGTGATGCTGAGGATCCCCGGCCCCTCCCCTGGGGTCCAGAGGAGGACCTGATAATAGGCTGCTACTCGTGCGTCATGGCAGCAGCGCGCTGAAAGCGGCGGTGCGCTTCTTTGCCGTTCAACATTTTACGCACGAGTTTCAGTCTTCAAGATCTAAGACAAGATTTATTAAGTTACATGGACGAAAAATTCAACATTTAGAGGACACAACCCTTTTGACAATTTACCCACAAAACAAACAAGCACTTGGTAAGTCAATACTTTTCCGATATTTTAATTCTACAAATTTACAGCTCAGGCCGATGAACATAGCAAAATAAAATTATAGACCATTGTAGGCTTTTTTTTTTTTTTTTTGTTGGCCACAAATATGTTTTTTTAATCTGAATTGGGTTATTACTTTTAATAGAGAAAATAAACAACAAAGGAGAAAGTAATGAGTGTAGGTGTGTGCTTTCTTACCACCTTAAATTGAACAGAATTAATACAGGTTAATGTTATCAATTAGTCCCTTTAGACTAATATAAAATGTTTTGGTTAATTTATATCGACAGCATTTTATGGATCCTTACAGAAAACTCAGCCTTATAACAATAAGCATGTTAACTTTCTTAAAATGTCTTAAACACAATCATCGGCACAAGAAAACTTTATATTTCTTACAACTTTATCAAATTCTTGCTTTGCGTAAAATGGTGCTGTGCGTATAAGTTATCATATATATTCATATATATGTATATATATATATATATTTTTTTACATGAGAAGATCGACAATTACATTTCAAGGTTTACATTTTACAGCCATAAACAAACAACAGGCAATGGTTTGCCGTGGCAGCAAAAAGGCCAAAACAACGGGAGAAATGCACTTGAACTGCACTTGAACTATATATATATATATATATATATATATATATATATATATATATATATATATATATATATATATATATATATATATATATATATATATATATATATATATTCTTAAATTGTAACAAAAACAGATTGTTCTTTATTTAATTTCTTTAGTTACAAAAATGCTCGGCAGTGATGGAGACAGCAGTCCTTTCTCGTCTGCCAAAGACGCAGCTGATGAGAAGCGCAAGTCTCCGGCCTTGGAGCGAGAAGAGTCGTCCAGCCGCGAACAGGTTTGGGGACCATGGCGTAGACCGCTACTACATCCCACCCTCAGTCTCCAAACAGAGCACAGAGACGGCCAATCCGTGCTCGTTCCTCCCTTATACCCCGAGCAGCACCGTTTACAGCTCTTCAAGTGCACCCCGATACCCCTCATCTTTGCATCTGAGCTCCGTGCTGCCTCCAGCGGGATTCTCCCCCTCCTCCTCTGGCCGAGGCCACTTCAGTCCGGCCTACCAACTGGGCCAGAGTCCTGGCTGCCTGTACCCGTCTTACGCCAGCAACATGGCCCTACCTACGAACACGGCACACACGCGCGCGCAAGTGTACTTGTGCAATCGGCCGCTGTGGCTCAAGTTCCACCGACACCACACGGAGATGATCATCACCAAACAGGGCAGGTATGGACCGCGCGACCACAACAAACTTTGCAAAGTGCGCATGGTTGCAAAGCAATCTTATCAATAGTCTCTGTTTTGTGTTTTTCCAGGCGTATGTTTCCTTTTTTAAGTTTTAACATAGCTGGGCTAAACTTAACTGCGCATTACAACGTGTTTGTGGAGGTTGTTCTCGCGGATCCCAACCACTGGCGATTTCAAGGGGGCAAGTGGGTCACGTGCGGCAAAGCGGACAACAGCAGTCAAGGTAGACTCCTGGCCCAAGTTCACAAAATCATTAGGCTATTGTTTTAACAGGGCAGAATTTGAGAAATAGTGAATGATAGACAAAATTATATTTCACAACGCTTCCTGTAAAATATCGCTTGATGACTACAACACAAATTTACACTAAATTATGATTATTTTTTCTTAGGAAATAAAATATATATCCATCCTGAATCACCAAACACTGGAGCCCACTGGATGAGACAAGAGATCTCCTTCAGTAAACTCAAACTGACCAACAATAAAGGCACCAATCACAGCACCTCTCAGGTATGTTCTTCATTTTTTAAATGCACATAAAGTTTATTAAACTTAAAAATTCTGGCCTATTAAATAGCATACATATCTTTTTATATTATTTTATATTAAAGTGGTCTTAAAATTGTTTAAACTAGGCTATGTTTATTGAATGCTATAGCTGGCTAAATAGTAAAACAAAAGGTGAACATTTTTATATATGAAAAAAAATTCTTTCTAGATGATTGTGTTGCAATCACTGCACAAATACCAGCCTCGGCTGCACATCGTCGAGGTCTCTGAGGATGGAGTCGAGGACATCAGCAATGAACACAAGACCCAGACTTTTACCTTCCCAGAGACACAGTTTATCGCTGTTACTGCCTACCAAAACACTGATGTAAGTGTCTCTCCACTGCACCTTAATACAATTGTTACAACAAATATTTATTTAGATGTGAGTACATACACCAGAAATCTCAATGATATGCTGCTTATTTTCTTTTAGATCACACAATTAAAAATAGATCATAATCCCTTTGCCAAAGGATTCAGAGACAATTATGATTCGTGAGTATACATTTATTGTTCTTTATCCATCGATCTAAAAGTCCTGTACATTATATATTACTTAACTGATGTATGTTTCAGAATGTACACTGCTCCGGAGAGCGACCGGCTCACTCCGTCCCCCACAGAATCGTCTCGTGCTCACCAGATTGTACCTGGGGCACGCTATGCCATGCAGCCTCTGTTCCAGGACCAGTTGGTACACAACCTTCCTCAAAGTCGCTATTACAATAGTGAGAGAGCTGTGCCACAGACCAACAGCCTCCTGTCCCCCCAGACAGACGAGGGAGTGTCACAGCGGTGGTTTGTCACTTCAATGCAGCAAGGAGGAAACAACAGCAGTAGCAGTGGCAACAACAAGCTGGACCTGAGCCCATATGAAGGGGAGTACAGCTCTTTGCTGCCCTATGGCATCAAGTCCCTGTCCATGCAAACATCCCACGCCCTCAGCTATTACAGTGACTCGCCCTTCTCCACCATGACTCAGGGCTGGGGGTCTAGAGTGGCCTATCAGAGGAAGGTGTCCCCAAGCCTGCCCTGGTCCCCTAGGCCATGTCCCACATCAATTTTTCCTGAAGACTCAGACAAAACAAAGTCACTGGATGAGGAGGTGAATGGGAGTGTGATGCCCTGGACTGATTCACCAGTGTCCACCTCTTTAGATAAAACAGATTCATATACACCAGTGTGCAAGAGAAGACGCCTGTCTCTCAGCACTCCCAGTGCAGAGGACACACCGGTTGACATTAAATGTGAGGATTTGGTCTCCACGGTCAACAACAGCTCCTACGGCAAAGAAACACCCTCTTCCAAAAACATGGCAGCCTACTATTCATTTTACACAAACCAATAGACTGGATTACCAAGACCTTACATGAACCCCAGTATTTCCCATTAATAGGCTATTCATCAAGAAAATATGGTGGCCCACCATGGTCAATATTTATTGTGTCAAAAATGAAACCATAAGCAGTGGTTTAACGTTTTGCTTCTTGTATTGGCAAACTATAATGTTAAAAGGACTGTTTAAACGTTCAGTTCAATATAATAATACTTTTTTACCTCCGCAATTAAAACTAAAAGGATTCAAATCATTCAAATAATCAGTACCAATGCTGATAACACTGAACTCTATTTTGCCTTTTTGACATGCAAGCTCAGCAGGTGTTTTGTTGTTGTGACACATTATATTCGTATTTAGCGGTGCTAAGATGACAAAATAAACTACATATACATTTTTCAGTCAATGCCTATGTCTAACAATCAAGGTAGCTGTAATCGTTTGTATAGTTTAGTGTGTTTGACCTAAGCCTACATCTGTATCTGTTTCTCTTTTTTGCCCAATGTGTTTGCTTTGCACTACAAGACTTTGGCTATTTGTTATTAGGCATTTGTGCTTACAGATTATTTATTGAGCCTGTAAAAAGATGTTTGTGTACTCTTTATCAAAAGTCATATCATATTGTTCTAAATTGTAATGTTCAGACCTTTGATATTAAACAGACGCAAAAGTTTGCTTGTGTGACGCAAATGTTTTTTTCAGATTTTTTTAAAGTTCGCTACATGCAAATGAACGGAAGACCACGTCATATTATGCCATCTTGAATTTAGCAACAACTTGCTTAACATTTTTTCAAATACATAAATCCTACAATCGCCGATATACTGTAGAATGAAAGCGACAAACACACACACACACACACCTGAGAACAGACAGTCTGCCTGTCACCCAGAAAGTTTTTTTTTCAGTGGACTTTGTCTCACTCAAGTGGTCAAAAGGTATATTGCAGCGTAGACCAACTTGAAACCCGTTAACAGAAGTGTGATAGACTGAAGTCTGCTTTCTGTCTAAACAGACTTTTGTAAAATACGGTATCACGGTCTTTGTTTGTGCTCAACAATTGTACTGTATGGCGTGTTATTAATTAACATGCTTAGCCAATATTGCTATTGAAATGACGTGCTCAGAGGGACATATTTAAATTTTCCTTATTATGATTATTATTATTACTACTAATTTTGTGAACATATGTGTGTGTTGCCACTGTTTCTCATCGGCTTTCAACACTCACTGTTGGAACAAACTCGTGTTTTGTGGGATGTTGTCAACCTGGCAACCCGTGCGCAGCCAGGCGAGTGGACGGAACAGAAAAACATCACTGGAGCGCACATATGGCGAGCACTCACTTATCAAAATAGCTTCTGTAAAGCACAAATCCGAGTGTGACAGCTATTCTTACAGAGACGGAGCGACAATAATAGTCTGCCCTGTTCATGTAAGTTAAATTCACAGTCACTGGACAAGTGATTTGTTTAGTTTGCCTTAGCCAAGTGTTCTAGGTTAGCCAAGTTGGCTACAGCACAGTTAGCAAGCTAGCTCTGCTAGCGTGTGCGTTTACGTTAGCCAACGCAGATGATAGCGTCCTGTTGGGTTTTGTTTATGAATAACATAAAGCTAGCAAGACATGCTGGACACTGTAGTTTATCCAGCACCATCGAGAAATCGAAACCTGTCAGCTGACAGTGACTAAGGTTTGAGGTCACTGTTGCTCTTGAAAATGTGTCACAAACAAAGATGTTAATTTAGTACTGGTATGTCGTTACCACTGTTGTATGAGGTTTTAATGAGTGATTAAGCTAACGGTAAACAACACAAAACGTGGCCTATTTTTGTCTGATGAACAGTGGAGTGGCGATCCACTCCGTCTGCTCTGATTTGTGTGATATGACATCAGGCGAGATGTGTTGTGGCTGTCAGTGTTGCCTAGTGTGCAGTGTTGGGTTTATAGTTAACTATAAGCTTAAGTTAGCCACTAAAATGAAAAATATGTATGGGTTTCTACTGTTAAGTACAAATATTGCAGCACGTTTATTGTTTACAAGGTTACTGAAATGTGGCTAGTTTAGTCGATGCTCAGTGCGTTTAGCTACATGCAATCAAAAATCTGATCATAATAGCCAGCTTTGTGAATTCTGACGTTTTTTTATGATTGACTCTGCTAAATTTGATGTTGAATAATCTGATTTCATTTTTTGTCTTTCACTTTCACACAATGTGCTTGTGTTAACGAGGAAACTAGAACAGAAAGGTCAACTGGTGAAACAAAGCAGATCAAAAATGTAGCTAAAAGTATTTCTACTTGGAAATTCGTACACCACTTTATAAAAGTCCATGTAAGAACTGACATAAAGGGTGTTTTGGTTTATATGATTTTGTACATACATGCAAACACAGATTTATCTGATATGGGCTATCAGATTGATCTGATCTGGCCACAAAAAATGTAGCCACTGTTACTGTGAGAGTGTGAATATATTTAGGAAAGGAAGTTGATCAAGCAGCATCATAAAGACCATAAAGCTTCATTCCCAACAGTCAGGACCATATGGCTGTGGTGGAGGTGGATTGGTGTCGTGCTGCGTGATGTTCTTGAGCGGAGTGTCTCCTGCTTCACTGCGGCTCGTGGCCTCAGTGGGATGAACAGTTTTGGCAGAGCCCAACGGAAACTCCTGGTGATGACAGAGGAAGTGGTGTCCTTCTCTCAATTGGAAACTAGCTGGCCCCATATTGTAGCTGTAATGTGAATAGTGAGGCTTATTTCCCGGTACCGTACTGACGACTATGCAGACCTTATTTGGAGCAATGGGAGAAGCACCACTTTTCCCTATTATCCCAAAAGAGAAAAATAATAATTTTAATCGAACACCGGTATTTTCTTTGTACATTTCTGATATTGTTGTCACATGGCATATCTGCTGTTCAGTTCAGTGTTTTGTTCATGTGTTTATTTCCATTTAACTTTTATTTGTGTCTTTTTTTAGGACATTCACCATGCTGCCCTGCTGAACCCAAGCTGCTGAGGACCACTTGAGAGGCTTTTTCCCTGTGCTCACACTCAGCAGTCACAGGAAACATGGGGAACACTGCCACCAAGTTTCGAAAAGCACTCATCAGCGGAGATGAGCTGCTGGCCTGTCAGCTCTATGAGAGCAACCCACAGTTTAAGGAAGCACTGGACCCCAACTCCACCTATGGAGAGTCCTACCAGCACAACACTCCACTACACTATGCTGCTCGGCACGCAATGCTACGACTACTCAGGTTAGTATCTACTATTTGTTACTTATCAACAAATTGCTACATAGTAAGAATTGTCCATGTTTTCACTATAAATGTTTATTTAAGTCCCTTTTGTCTCTCAGTAAGCATATTTTCAGAATGCATATGGCCACTTTGAGGCTCCATCCTGAAAGTGTTTTTTATTTACACTTTATTTTCTGTTATTCTTTTTTATTTGTTTCATTTTTTTTTTTTTTTTTTTTTTTTACATTGAAAAGCATTTTTTCTTATCTTTATATCTTATTTTTGTTTTTTTAGTTATCATATTCCAGTTTTGCTGGGATGTTGCAGTTAGTCCAGAACTAAACACTGACTAATGCAGTTAGGGGTCTATGTTACCCATACACATTCTGCTATATGGTTTTAACCATTGCCAAGATGCTAAAATGAAAAAATTGATAATAGAAATAGAGGATCTGAATGATTACTAAATCCTAAGCAACTGAACCTAGACATGAGTGAGCAGTGTAAATGTCCATGTTGCAGACACTTCATCCAGAATCAATGCATGCTATGAATACAGATTACACACTGCAGAGTATGTGGGTCTGACTCTTACCTCACCACACCTTAGAAGATGGATTACAGCAGGCTTCCTGGCATAATTTTCAGGCAGTTGGGAGTATAGGCACCTTAAAAACTGTATTCACAGCTGCAACTGTGAGCTATGGTTTTTTGCAAAGTAATGACTAAGCATCTGATGTTTTAAGGTCACCATGGTTAAGGAATACAATAGATTATAAAGCACTGTCATTATTGTCAAAATAAGACAGAAATAAATTTTCTAAATTAATGAATCCAAGCAAATGTGTAGATTTATATTCTAAAAACAAATTCCAAGGAAAGACTGATAAAAGCTATTACTGAAAATCTATCATGTAGGCCCAGGCAGACACTCTAATGAGGCTGTTCCTGCAAAGTACAGCAAGTCAGGGACACACCATGTTCTTCTGAGCACCTGCTCCGTATAGGACATTCAACTAGTACACAAGAATACCTCTGCTGAGAAAGTCACTTTCAGTTCTTATTCAATGACAAAGCAATCTGTACAATAGCTGGAAATGTGCTGCTCTTAACATGTTGTTTATGTGAATGTTCAAATCTTATTTTTGTTATTATTGTTAGGTCCTTTCTTCTAAACAAAGATGGAAATCCCAATAAGCGTAATGTGCACAATGAGACCTCTCTGCACCTCCTGTGCATGGGCCCCCTGATACTAACTTCAGAGGGGGCCTTGCAGCCGCGCATCACACGACCACATGAAGATGAGTACCGGCGAGCAGAGTGTCTGAGAATCGTCCTTTCGTGGACCGGAGCAAAACTTGACCATGGAGAGTACGAAAGAGCTGATGTGAATGCCACTGACAACAAGAAAAACACCTGTTTGCACTATGCTGCTGCCTCGGGTGTCAAGACGTGTGTAGAGGTAAGATATGCCGTTGTAATCCACATGTCTTCTAATTTGTAATTTTGCAACTTTTAAAATTAACTTTGTATTTTATTTTCACATTAACATGTCCATCTTAAGCAATGATCTCAGCCATACTTTATTTTTTGGGGGGTGAGGTGCTCTAAAACATAAAGTCTGTTTGAAGTTGAGATATGTACGTCCTTCACTAAACAAATTTTTGAAAGTATTTGTAATATGCAAGAAATCTAAAAGCTGCACAATGAGATGTTATCTTCTCATGTAAAGTATTGCTTTGTGTTGAATTGTTCAGTTGCTGGTGCAGCGAGAGGCAGACCTGTTTGCTGAGAATGAGAACCGCGAGACTCCATGTGACTGTGCGGAGAGGCAGCACCACACAGAGCTGGCCCTGTGCCTGGAGTCGCAGATGGTCTTCTCTCTGGCCCCTGAGGCGGAGGGTATAGAAGCCGAGTACGCAGCCCTCGACAGAAGAGAGGTACAAAATACCAACGGGCATCGCAGCACACTCACTCAATTGATGTCACTTGAAGCTTACAAAATGCCTGAAATGTTTTAGGGGGGATTTAATAGTGCTGAAACTATGAACAGAATCTCATAAAGCTCCCATTTTCCACTGAACAAAACAACACTGGGTTTGGCAGTTGTGCTTTATATGAGTTCCAAGCCCTGTGAGACAGTGGACAAGTTCATGCTTTAAACTGAAATTGTGTCTCTCTATTGAATAAGATTCAAATGGAGTCATGCACATATTAACAAAAATAGTTAAAACGTAGATGCATCATTTTTACACAATAAGCATTTTAACTGCTTGTAGGCCACATGCTTCCTGCCATCTTTTTTTTTTTTTATTCTTTATTTTTTAGGAAAAAAACAACATTATGATCCTATTATTACCATGTTGATTTTTTCGCTATTGTTATTTTTCTCTCTGCTCTGTATTGTAGCTGTTTGAGGGCTTGCGGCCTCAGGACCTCCGCAGGCTGAAGGACATGCTGATAGTGGAAACGGCTGACATGCTTCAGGCCCCCCTCTTCACTGCAGAGGCACTACTGCGCGCCCATGGTACAAACTCCCAAACTAGAATCTCTCTGTTCTATGCAATTATCATCAGACTCACTCTCCTTTGTATGATTTATAACTATCTCACATATTAAAAAACTTACAACTAAACGTCATAATTATTACTTCTAGACACTTTTAATGTATTGATGAGTTTTAATTGAAATAAAATGAGGCGAATTGTGGTAATATTCATTATCTAAATGAGGCCATTTAGAAACTGGGGCCTTTAACTGCTGCAGAAGTCATTTTGGCAGACTGATAATGGCCTATTTGCTCTGTTGACTGTGGTACATGTTTCTTTTTTAAGAGCCGACCATTTTGTCAGAAAATATAGACTAGCCACAGTTTGCAAGTCCTGCAGTTTCCCTGCAAGAAAGCTCATTTTCTAGCAGTGTCTTTGTTGTGAGATTGGACATCCTTTCTAAAGCTGGCTCCTGGTCTTAGATGTATGAGTCAGCAAAGCATTATGTCTTTTTATGTATAGAGTTACAGACCTTATAGTGAGATGTCTGTATAGTGAGACATATTTTCCATTGTTACCATGCGAAAAAACTGTCCCTTCCAATTGTAGCCATTGTGGTGCTTTGCTATTGATGTAGTCCTGTCATCTTTCTATACACAGACTGGGACAGAGAGAAGCTGTTGGAAGCCTGGATGAAAGATGCAGAGGAATGCTGTCAGCGTTCCGGAGTGCAGATGCCCAACCCGCCCCCTAGTGGCTGCAATGCATGGGACACACTGCCCTCTCCTCGCACACCCCGCACTGCTCGATCTTCTATCACCTCGCCAGACCAAATAAGCCTCATGCCTGCAGATGAAGAGTCAGCCCTGGTATGAAAGGCACTTAAAAAAATACACACAACATTTTTTGTAGTAATAACTAACCACCACAGTATTTTAGATTTAATTTTCTAGGCTTACTAGCATTCAAACTACACTTGAAAAGCATCAAAGAAATATTTTAAATGGAAGACAGATGCACCAAAGAGAGAAGAAGAGATAAAATAAAACAAGTCATCAAATAAAACCGTTTACAATAATATTTCCAAAGTAACTAACAAAAGAAATGCAAATTGGATGCATTTTTAAAAATTATTTTCTTGACTTTTCATTTAGTAATTTTTTGCAGCAATCTGACATACTTTACTTTACTTTCAAGAACCAAAAAACAGTGTTTTGGTTTTTACTCCTACACAAAAATTTAATTATTATGATTATTTTCTTATTGGTGCATTGTAGTGTTGTAGTTAAGCCTGCACTAATTCCACTGACCATTCCAAGATCAATTTCGAGACCACAGGGTCCTGAGACAGAGACAAGACCGAGACTTTTAAAGGTCGACACTATGACAAGACCGAGACCACAGCACATTGAAACCAAATCGAGATCATCTGTGTAATTTTCAACATTTATTTGTATTTTACAGTTATTTTGCTACATATATATATATATATATACATGATTTTGCAAATCTATCTTTATTTGATCTGATAAATGTTAATTTAAGCTTAAAATAAGCCAAACACGGCACTTAAACACTGCGCCCCTTTTTTGGACCCTCACTCACAGAGAACCGTTTCTTTAAGCCAACTTCCACTGGCACTTAAGCAAACTGCTTTAAAGTGAAAAAAGTTTGTAGGATTTTTAAACCTGTTTTCCCAACTGGAGTTACATTATCTTACTGGTTTTGCAGTGATATTGAGTAGCCTCTGCACCAAATGCACATTGTGACACATACAAATGGATTGGATGCATACTGTTATTAGACAATCTTCAGCCACAGATCGCAGTAGGTCTGCGTTGAGCTGTAGGCTTGCTCTGTGCAGACACTGTAGCATAAATTTAGATTAGTTTTTGCTTCGTGTATCTTCTTGCCCTTCAAATCAGCAAGCATTGAGGAGGGAGCCTGTGTGCGCTATATGCGGCAGGAGCGAGAGCGTGAAAAGGCAAGGAGCGACATACTGACGTGAGGCAGATGGACAGGTATGATGTTTAAAGAAGTTTAACCTGCCCTGTGATGCACGCTGGTACACCAGGGGCACGTTGTTGCTGGCAAGGCTTGTGTGTTTGTGATGTGCCGCGCAGTGTCCGCGGGCTCCAAATGAGCGCCCAGGCTGCAGTGGCTGCACACTGGTACACTTTTATTTTCGACTGCAGTGGCCGTAATGAAAAATGAAAAATGAAAAATCGCACTCTTCAAGTGTCAGACCTCGAGTCTGCGACAAGACCGAGACAAGATTGCATCCAAATGCGCTCAAGTCCGAGACATGACCGAGACTGTAAAAAAAAAAAAAAGGGTGTCCAGGGTGGTCTCGAGTACTCCGACTCTAATGTGTTATTTTGAATGCTAACATAAAATAAAAGACTGAGTCATCTGAGTAAATGTAGATCAAATTCACTTTTTAATGTCTTTTTGTAAAACTGTTACACCGAAATTTCTACTACTTTTTTGTACTTAGGATATTAAAAGAACAACAACTGAGAGAACTTTTAGGGAGCTCAAGCCTTTTATTCAACTTATCTTTTGTTGAAGAACTTGAATAATTTTATTTTGTGGCCTGTTGTTAATGGATAATAGCTTCTGATAGGCGGCAATTTGTCTTGAAATCTTGAAATCTTGAATCTGGCAGCCCTTATTGAGCCTCTAAAAAGATGTGTCTTGTGCCAGCCGACTGTGTTCCACTCAAGGGCCTGTTTAAAGGTTACACTTGATTATATCTCATTCTGGTCTTTTTCAAATCAATACTTACATTGTTGAGGCGCACTGGCTCCTTTATTTCTTTTGTCAGGCCCAGGCTTCACTATAACAAGAGCTCAGTGTATTGGGGGTGTGTATTTTGCATAACTTTGAACATTATTTCCCTTTCTAATGCAAAAATGTCAGTTTGCGCTTTTAACATTTTTATCAGTTTATCCCCTGCATAATCTTCTTGCATGTATTGCATTTGTATTTCAGTGTGGTATCTGCATGTCTTCCTTCTCCATCTTTGAAGAGCCAGTTGACATGCCATGTGGCCATGAATTCTGCAGAGGATGCTGGGAAGGGTAGGTCATAAAGGCAACTTTTTCTAATCATTTTAATTTGATAATTGGAATTAATGAAAAACATGCATCTGCAGGTTTCTGAATATGAAGATTCAGGAGGGTGAGGCTCACAACATCTTCTGCCCTGCGTTTGACTGCTACCAACTTGTGCCTGTGGAAGTTATAGAGAGTGTTGTTTCAAGAGAGATGGACAGGCGCTATCTCCAGTTTGACATTAAGGTAGACTAAATATATGAATAGATTGTATTCAATATTGTTTAAAACCATATAAACTGAAAAAGGAGCTTAGTGGTTGATGTTTGAACAGTATTAAATGCTAGTAGTCTTCTACTATTACTATAACCAAATTAATATTGTGGTTGACACGAAAAGAAACAGCACTGGATTTTTAAGGTTTTATAAAGACCACAGCAGAGAGGAGATGGCTTGGCATGAGTTAGTTTGTCATTTAAAAGTAAATTGATAGATTAATCGCTTTATAAATATAAATACACTGTTTACTAGTAATTACATAAATACTAGTAATTACATGAATTCCTGTGATCTTGTGAGTGCGGCTTGCCTCAAATACTTGAGAGAGTTCTTTTGCCAGCACCACACGCCACCCCTTTTATTTGTACACAGGTCTTTTTGACTGTACATTTCTTGATCAACTACAGCCCTAAAGTGCATATTTAGTAAATTAAAATACATTTTTTACATTGATACTGATTTAATAGTTTTTACATATTGATGCCTGTATTTCTTTTGGCCTGCATGTCAGTAACAAAAAATATTTCTCCTTAATTTTTGTTTACAGTCCATCATTGCTAACGTTGCTCTTTGTTGTCAGGCATTTGTGGAGAATAACCCTGCCATCCGCTGGTGTCCCGTGGCAGGCTGTGAGAGGGCGGTGAGGCTAAACACACAGGGTCCTGGAAGTTCTACCTCAGACTCTCTGAGCTTCCCCCTCCTCAGAGCCCCTGCTGTGGACTGTGGCAAAGGACACCTCTTCTGTTGGTCAGTTTTAATCACTACATCATCGATAAATAGGTTAAAAATCAATATGTAGTGGTTTTAGAGGCAAGGGATTATGGGAATTTATTGTGGGGATGGACAAAATATAACTGAAATAATTTTTTCATATTCCTGTAGGTTTTTGATACTTCGAAGAGTACCAATATTTAGCACCAGTATTGTTTCAGTCTTTTTTGTGAACAAACTAGTGAATTAAAATGAAAAAGGAAAAGCAATGGAGCTCATGGGGCATCTGTATGTCTGTATGTATTATATCCCAGACAGTAAAATTAAGTAAATTCAAGTAAATTTTGTAATTTATTTTCTACAAACCTGAATTTCTAAACTTTGAACATAAATGCAGTTAAGAAAACAGTTAATGCAATATTTAATACAAGCTGCTTGTGAAGTGAACTAATAAGATCCTTTTATGTGCCTTTGCCACTGTATTATAGTATTGTGTTTCTTAAATCAGTTGTGATTCTAGGGAGTGTCAAGGAGAGGCACATGAGCCCTGTGACTGTGAGACGTGGACATCCTGGCTGCAGAAAGTCTCTGAGATGAAGCCTGAAGAGCGTACGTTTACAGCCATTGAGGGATGCCTCAGTGCAATGCTAATATTTGATAATGTACTGGTCCAGGTGCTGAATGTTTAAAATAGGTCCTCTCTGATAACAAGTGCATCATTAAAGGTTTGCCTATACATAGTTATTCATTTTAAGAATCACTTGTTGAAACCAGACCTCCTATGATTAAGGTTGTAGTGGCTCAAAAACAAAATTCTTTTTAGTTGCAGAGTTTGAGCAACCATTCTTTATGAATTTTGAATTTTTTATCTTATTTGAGATACTCTTTTTGATCAAGCCTCAAACTTTTCTGTTTTTGCTCTGTGTGTAAAACAGGAAACACAAATAACAATGTAAATAACAATGTATTAGCAGTGAACCCTATTGAAGCTCAACAATGCGTTTGCTGCATCTCTTGTACCTCATTAAAGCTTTATTTGTGCTCTTCTCCTTATGCTAAAGTGGCTGGTGTGAGTGAAGCTTACGAGGATGCCGCCAACTGCCTCTGGTTACTCACTAACTCCAAACCCTGTGCCAACTGCAAGTCCCCCATTCAGAAGAATGAGGGCTGCAACCACATGCAGTGTGCCAAGGTATGTTTGAGTTTCCCAATAATAATAATAATAAGTCAGCCAAATTAAGCATGGTTTATGTGAAATTATGGAGACTCTAGTCAACCACCAAACTAAAATTTGTTGTTATTGTTGTTGATTATAAATGTAGCTGTTTACCCCAGCAGGTGCTAGTGCTAGCTGCTGCATAGTACAGGCCAAGGCAATCATGTTGATGTGTTCATTCTGTCTGTGAGCCCAAGCTTTCAAATGATTTATAACATATCATGGTATTGGCTGTTTGCTTTAGCATTGGCTTGGGCATTAAAAGTCACTTAATGGACTAGGCAAAACAAAAATTAATGCGGTTCAGTAAAAAAAACAACAACACTGTGTTTAACTTGAAATATAAATAATGAAAATACAGAAATGATAAAAAAATACATTTAGTTGTGTTAAATTGCTGACCTATGTGCAGCTTTGGAGGCCTTTAAATGATTGACATCTATAATGAGACTTGTGAGTTTGTTTCCTCTTAGTTTTAATGACGTTCAAGTGGTAAAAGTTCATTAATTTGTAACCATACTTGAAACACAAGTATAGGCATAAATTAATCATTATCATAATGGATATAAATGGAGACTCAATTTTAAGGAAATGTGCAAGGGTAATGTGGCAATTATATCAGCAGGTGTGAGTATGTAATTACTTGACTTAAAGGGTGTTTTTAAAACTCCTATTCAACATTTTGTATACTTTCATATCATCTCTTAATGATATGAAATTATATCGCTTGAAATGCATTTTGGGATAGAGCTCCTCTCATTAAAACATACAATTATGTTACCTTTAGAGTGGTATTCCTCTCGCAGAGTATCAACCTGGCTCGAGCCAGATTGTTATGTCTGTCACTCTCATCTTGTGTAGAACACAGTTCAGTCTGGAATGACTCACTGAAAGCAATCGTAAAATGCGGCACGTCATGACGAATATTTGAATTTGATTGGTCAAAGCGTCACAACAGCAGAAGAAGCTGAAAAATCTAATTTTTGTTACATCAAGTTGAGAGAAAAGAACAAACCTCGTCCCTGACCACAAATGCTCAAAAGCTTACCTTCTGCATGTTTTTCACAAATATTATAGTCCGTATTGATGCAAAAAATTTTGTTTTGGTTTGCTTGAGCACTTCGCCTTATGCCTCCATACAAACTTCAGTGCTGCTCTGTGATTGGTGCGCCTATCACCTGTTGGACCTTATGCCAAGATGGATTCTTGTGAGTTTGTATATCACGAGAATCCATCTTGCTGTGCATGGTAGTAGAGCACAGAGACATCCTCTACAATCCAAGGTAGTAGAGGATTTTACAAAAAAAGATGAACACAATATGATAACAGTGCTCTTTATTTTTGTGTTTTCTTTCATAAGTGCTTATATTATTTAGTGTATTTTTATTTTTTGGGCCTATTTGTTGAGCCAGAAATACTAGAATCTGAGCATAATTTACTGTTATGTACCCGAACTCTAAATCATCCATCAGATCTTACTTCCAAACAGTTAAAACTTAAGCAGTATGTTCATCAAATACATTATTACTTGAGTATTTTTTGGCTCACGTATTCTTTAATTTTACCCAATATTATATTAAAGTACTGGTACTTTATAAAATAAGTAACATTTTTGGATATTCACCTCTGGGGCTTTGTGTTCATTGTACCAACTTTGTGACTTTGCAGTGCCAAAAAGAGCAGTAGGCTGTCATGAGTTGTGTGTGCTGGCCCTGCTGCTGTCTGGCTGCAGATGTCTGAGCTGAAGAGTCTGAGAGGAGATGGAGATTAGTTCACAAAGGCCACTGAGTCTCTTGACTTGTCATTACCTGGAAAGACGTGGCGTTACTGCTGTTGCTTAGAAACTCAGGATTGTGTGTTGCCAAGGAACATTTGGTCTTTGTCTTTGTGCTTCCACTTTTCACCCTTCTCCGTGGTCTCCACATTTCTATTACGTCTGCCCAATACAAACACTTTCTTTTTGTTTATCTGTCAGACACTCGTTGCCGCTCGTACTTGTTTCCTTTGTATTGATTTGTTGAAGTGTCATGTAACAAAAGTCATGGCAGAGTTTCCATAACAACCAAGAGAGATCTTGTAATACGTTGGGGCTTCTGTGAGCTATAGGTTGCAAGTGTTTTTAATGTGTTTTGTAGTTATTTTTTTCTGTGTGTTTTTGTGATTAAGCCAACAGTTCCTTTTAAAGTTGAATTTTTGAAAGTTGAAAGTAAATCTTTCTATTGTTAAGCTTTGCAACTCTTTTGCTTTTATGTTCTGATAGTGTAAATATCTTTCTGTTCTTACTTTGTACATATATAACTATTTGTTGTATTCTGTCTGTCCCTGTAGTGCAAATATGATTTCTGCTGGATCTGCCTGGAGGAGTGGAAAAAGCACAGCTCATCCACTGGAGGGTACTATCGATGCACTCGCTATGAAGTCATCCAGCAAGTGGAGGAGCAGTCAAAGGAGATGACTGAAGAGGTAGAACTCAAACTACAAAATAAATGCTGTTGTATTATTTTCACAAATTATCAAGCCATCAATGATATTAAAAACTTTTTTCTATTCACCATGTCTAATTTTTCAGGCAGAGAAGAAACACCAGAATTTTCAGGAACTTGATCGCTTTATGCACTACTACACACGGTTCAAGAACCATGAGCACAGTTATCAGGTACTGTCCGGTTACCACTCCACATATGTACATTTGAATCTGCCTCATTATTTTCCATTCATATCCTGTCTTACTTTCTATTCTCCCAAGTATTTGTTGGGGCAGTGTTGTCCAGATATTTTTTACTTAACAAGAGACCTTAAAAGCTTCTGTCTTCTTAAATTAGCTGGAGCAACGCCTGTTGAAAACAGCCAAAGAGAAGATGGAGCAGCTCAGCAGAGCACTGAGTGGAAGTGAGTATGGACCAGATGTAACAGTGTCAGTCTCCATTACACTTTTCAGCATGTCCCATTTACTTTGATGTTACGTTTTGAGAAAACAAAGCAGAAGGACTCCTATAAAGGTGTTGAAAAAGCACAACCAAATGACAGTTCATATGCTTGAGAGAAAATGTTCTTGTTTTGAACTAATTAAACCCTTCTACTGTTCAGACATGAAAGTTTCTTGTCTTTTGTGCAAGGGTAAATTAAAACTATTCCTTAAACTTACCTGGTTATATAAAGAGTATATGAAATACAGTGGAACAATAGAAACATACATACATGCTTATTTTAGACATTGTACTTTGATTTACTTATTGCAGGAGAAGGAGGCCCACCTGACACCACTTTCATTGAAGACGCAGTTCTAGAACTACTAAAGACTCGGCGCATCCTGAAGTGCTCTTATCCTTACGGGTTCTTCCTTGAGCCCAAAAGCACAAAGAAAGAGATCTATGAGCTTATGCAGGTATCAGTGCTCAGCGTTGACAGGCTGGCTGTCATAAAAGGCTTTGTACTGCCATACCGTTTACACTCTGAATGTGTTACCAGTATGGTTCTTTGTTTGTAGACGGATTTGGAGATGGTAACAGAGGACCTTGCACAGAAAGTAAATCGGCCTTACCTGAGGACCCCCCGCCATAAGATCATCCGTGCAGCCTGTCTGATTCAGCAGAAGAGGCAGGAGTTTCTGGCTTCTGTGGCCAGAGGGGTAGCACCCAGTGACTCTCCTGAGGCTCCCAGGCGCAGGTAAAATCTCAAATCATAAATGTATATTTTAAAGAGGATCCCCGCATGAAAATCATATGATATATTATATTATAATTATGTTATACATTCATATTATACAAATATAATGTATGGATAGCATAGATTATATGTTACACGGATATGTTATCCGTGCAAGTAATCCTGCAATCTCTCACTATTCAAACTGTCCACACAGTCACCCATACAACAAACTTGTGCTTCTTTTTCAAGACTCAGTCCACAAGCCTACATAACCCATGCTCCAGCACGACCACCATGAAATGTTAGAAGTGTAACGCCACCTCTTTAAATGTTTTGAATATTTAATGTGTCTTTCTTGTTTTGTTTATTTTCAGTTTTGCTGGAGGCACATGGGACTGGGAATATTTAGGATTTGCATCGCCTGAGGTACTGTGGTCTATATTGGGTATATGCAAACATTTGTGTAGATGTCAGTTTTAGAAAGTGTATATTACATGATCGACCTTATCTGCTACTACAGTTTGATTCCTTGGTGTTGCATTCACTCTAGTGGATTTGAATTAACCCATTGAAAGGCCTAATAATATGAGCCTACTACTGAGTAGACTCATATTATTAGCTGCCTCAGATAATTGCCCTTCACTTCTTCAAGTGTGTGATGCCCGTTCTTCATTCTGTACAAATAATTTTTTGACCTGTGGAAACAGGAATACAGTTTGCGTAGTAATGCTGCATGCAGTGGTACCTGTAGATCAGGGGTGAATAGTTTATTATAGACCGATGATGTATTACTTAATCAGATTGACACTAGACTTTGTCATTGAGGATATCTCTTACTCATCTCTAAATAATTGGATATCAGTGTTATGATACATACCTGAATGTCAATCAGCATCATCTAAATACTAATTTAAGACAGGGAGATATTTTGATAAAGTTTAATGAATAGTTTTTTAATATACTTTATGCAAATGCTCTTTTGAAATTAATTTAGGCCTACTTTGTGAAAGTATCTGTAATTACTTCTCTACCATTCACACTCCACTCACTGACAATATGTCAGAAATCTCAAATGAGAATCTGCACCATAATGAAAAGTAACTTTGTCCTCTCACAGGAATATGCAGAGTTCCAGTACAGACGTAGGCACAGGCAGCGGCGGAGAGGAGACCTCTCCAGTGTACGCAGTGGCACCCCAGACCCCGAAGACCCCAGTGATGGCACTTTAGGTAAGAAACACTTTGAGATCTCTTTACCAAAATGAAATATTTTCTTTTAGAATAAACACAATATCATTCTTAATTTTCACCCATTACTATGTGCAATCTTTTGTAAGAGTAGAATATGGAAATACATGGTCAAGTTTCTAACTTCAGGAAGCAGTTACCATGTGACAGAAATACCTGTGTTTACTGTCTATTAACTGTGATTAATGTATTATATTTGTTATTGTTATATAGATGGACATGACCTTGGTGGGCACAGACATTTAATGGTGAGCCAATGGTTTTGTTTAATAAAAAGAAGAATTGGAATAAATACAATTTATATCAGTTTCAAATGCGTGTGTTTTTTTAATCTATTGTTCCAGGGTCTCGGCTCTTTGGATGAAGATGACCCAAACATTCTATTGGCCATACAGCTATCTCTCCAGGAGTCAGGGATGACAGGGGGAGGAGCCTCTGATGAGCCTCATGATGTGTCGCTGGGGGCCATCGGCACCTCACTGCCCTCTCATCTGGAGCAGAGCCCTGTAGGTGTGGAGGCACTTACCCGAGCCTCTCTGAGCAGCTCTGAGCTACTGGAGCTGGGAGACAGTCTGTCTAGACTGTCCATCAGTGGTCACTACCCTACCACAGGCCACATGTACAGGACGTCCCTCCCCATCCCAGTGGCTCCAGGAGGAAATAACTCCTCCACGGGGCTGTTCTCCTCCAGCGACACTCTAGACTCCACCACATGTAGCAGCCAGGAGCCGTCCTCGTCTTCTGCTTTAGCTGCAAACACAAACCTGCTGGGAAACATCATGGCTTGGTTCCATGACATGAACCCTCAAGGTATCACCCTGGTCCCCCCCACATCCTCCGACACGGACACCAACCTGTGTGCGCTGCACACTGAAGATGAAGATGAAAGCCTTCGGGATGAGCAGGAAAAATCTGCTCTGGTCGTCCCAGAAAATACAAAGGAAGTGGAGGCAGAGGTGTGTGCAAGTGCTCCAGAGCAAAAGGAGAGTGCTGGAGCTGTAGCTGTAGCAGAGAGGCCTAAGCAGCTGGAGCTGGTACAGCTGGAGCCCCTGCCTTACACCAGCTCAGTGCTGCCCAGTGCAGAGCACACACACCCTGAGGCCTGGAGGCTCGGCCATGTGGTGGACTCTCCACAGTGCCACTCTGTGTCCGAACAGCTGCCCAGCACCAGCTCCTCTGAGTGGGAAGAACAAGTGCACTTGGTATGATGGAGGATTTCGAAAAGCCAAACAGCCCTAAGAGTGCCCAATGATGACAGCAAGGAGGATGTCTCTGATTGTGCTCATGACAAACTTTCAGGATACAGCAGGAGCGTACTTTTGTGAAGCATTCTGTGGCGTATTTTTCTTAAAGTAAATATTGTGCTGAGTAACTGATGTAGGAAAAGGTTGCTGTGTCAGTTTGAGTCAGAGGACTGATAGAAACTGTAGCCTAGTGCGCTGTGTGTCTCCACTGGATCTATAGCCTATTGTATGTTTTAGGACCTTTTGGCTCCATAGAGGGCACGGTAGTATTTAGCAGTGATGTTAAATCTATTGGGAACAGGTAAGGACTAATTGCCTTGCCTGTTTAATTCTGCCTATTTTGTAGGTGCCAAACACTGACGAGCAAAAGCACAATTTGCAGTCACTAAGTGGATTCTTTAAAGCAAATTGTGCCTGTTGAATTCAATCTGAACCACTCGGTAAAATGTTAATGTGAAACTCTCAAGCCATATTTCCTTCAATACTTCTGCTGGTGATATTTCACTGTAAACAGAACCACTGATCCACAGAGCAGTTATTTATTGTAAACATGAGATATGCACAGGGAATTATTTTAGATTAACAATGGATATGAATTTAAAAAAATAAGAGATTTTTGTCACAAATGTCACCTGTTGAATTTAAACATGGACCAGCCCAAAGGCTATTTCTAAATGCACACTGTGTGCAGAAAAACATAGCTTGAGAAGTACACATGTGAGTAGCCTTGTTTTTCTGATGCAGGAAGACGCATTTAAGGATAACAACATCCTAATTTTAGATTTAGTAGGGCAGTGTCATTTATCCCAAGAGTTTCGAAGCAAACTGAATGTGTGTGGGACATTACTCTGCTGTCACAATACAGTGCCTTTGTGTTAATCACCTTTGATTTGAACATTTTCGGAGTGCTAATTACACAGTATTTATGGTGTAAACCAAATATATACCCCATTACCTTATGTTTTCTCACTAGTATGTAGTGTGCAAACAGGAGCTCCTAACTGATGTTCTTGGTTTATCTGTAGCATGAGGCTTTTGTTTGTTTCATTAACATAGGAAAATCAGAGGAGTATAATGGCAGTGAATGACTTCTCTTTACATTTTAAACTACTTTTTGATTTATATTTTAGTTTGAGTGCTGCAAAAGATCCTGTGTTTTAGAGACTAAATCACTTTACAGACTTTGGAGTTGACCTAATGTATTTTGCTATACCTGAAGACACTACACAGAGGACAGTTGCAATATATTCTATCAAAGAAGATTGTGCGTAATTAGAACCTAATGTTTTACAGACTACTGTCTGAATGAATGAAGTGATCTCTATTCAAATCAAAAGACCTAGGACAGCATTGGCAGTAATGTTGTGTCTTGAAGTTGTGTGTGTGTGCCATAATGAAGTTAGTGGAGCTAACTTAGCCTGAAGTGTTATCAGGTAAAAGTGACTATGAACCTTGTGTGTGACTGACATTATGCTGTGCATGAACTGGGTACACCTCTCAATGGGATCTGTACTTTATATTTCACCTCTAATGTCCAGGTAACTTATTTTAAAAAACAGACATTTTGTAACTCATCCAGATTTTCTATTGTAAAGCAACTAATCCTTGAAATGTTATTTGCACTTTCATAGTCTATACTTGATACATTCCCTCTTTATATGAACAATGGTTAATGTGTGATGCCAATAAACTGTGTTGAGTTTTAAGCGCAACCTTTTTTCTGCCTCAGGCTGCAACACTTAACACACATCAACAAATGTAACTGTATTAAAAAGACTAAAAATCAGAAAAGTAATACATTTTATTTTAAACATGTGGCAAGATACAGTGGTTAAAAAAATATGGAAATGAAATGATGTCAGTGCAGCTGTATAGACAGTACTGCCTGGTGGTCTCTGTGTAACTACTATATAACAGTACTGCCTGATGGTTTGGCTGTCTCTGTGAAACAGTACTGTCTTGTGGTCTGGTGATCTGGTGAGGGGTGTCAGCGACAGAGGCCGATGAGCTGCAGCAGAAGCAGGAACAGGGACACGATGTCTAGATACAGATTGAGAGCGGCAAAGACATACTCCTCTGGGGATACGGCATTCCTGTGTTTCCCACCAATGATCAGCTGAGTGTCAAACACCAAATACTGCAAATGGACACAAGCTTCATCTGTACAATATCTTACGTATAGATAATGTTTTGCCTAAGCACAACTGTAGAACCATTCAAAAGACTTGTCTGTAAGACATTTTCTATCATCAACTGAATTCTTATAATTCATGGCTAATAATAATATTAATTATTTTATTTAAGAAAAGGGGAAACAATTCATATTAATGAACATTTAGCTAAAAATAAAGACAAATGCCTTAGGCTAATTTCCATCTGCAGATCCCTTGGCAGGTTGATGTTACAAAAAATAAAACATACACACTAAACGAATATGTCATCTGGTCAATATAATTCAGGTAGTCTTGTCTGGAGTCTTTTTCTAGCCCTCGGTTTGGAGTGCATGCTCTAGGCTTTGCTTAGCATGTCCATAACCTCAGCATCCTTCTGAATGTACAGAAATTTTCATTGTCAGATCCTAAGTGTCTATTCTTTTGACAGCTTTAGCCCATTTATTCCCCACTCTGTATATTAGTACTGTAGCTCAGTTCTCTACTTATATAACATAGCAGGTAGATGGAACAAACTCAGATTTCTGCGTAAGCCTTCTCAAAACACATCTATCTTAAAACTGTGGTCAAGAGAGGCAGTGTCTTTGTGCTGACTGTGTGGCGGGCCCTGTGTGGCGGGCCCAGTGTGGCGGGGCACTTTGTTCCACCAGCTGACTCGCTGGGTCACAACATTTGCTGCTAATGCCAAAGGCATGCAGAGAGGTGGCTGTGAAAATGAAGCCCACTGCTGTTTAACACTGCATAATAGAAATGAAAGGGCACCAGCACATCAGTGACTCTCTTTACACTAACTGCCCTGACAGCCGCTTTGGCACATCACATGTTCCCCACACTCCCACCCTGATGAAGACTTAGCCACTAAAAAAGGTCACATTAAGCCCAAAATGATGTAAAGCATATGGTGTACTTACCAAAGAAAACACCAAGGTCCCCAGGCAGGCATAGGCAATATAAACATACTGAAAGAACATGGAACATGAGTGACCATATGTGATTATATTCTGATCTGAGTGTTTTTTTGTTTTTTTTAAAAAGCAGCTTCCATTAGCTCTGTGTGTGGTGTGTTTCACTATAGTACAAACACTGTGTGTGTTCTACTGAGAGCCCACACTTTACATACATCAGTGTGACATCTGGGCTCATCCTGAGAGCTTTCTTTCAAGTCTGCTGAGCACACGGGTCACAACATCACATAAAATACTCTGTTTACACTAAAAGCTCCACACTCACTCTCTCTTCTTCTCAATGATGCCATGAATTTGAAAATCTCAGTAAACACAGGTGTAGATATACACTTTCATTTACCTGTGATCGGAGAATTGCACAAAGCAAACCGAATGAAAAGAGGGTCCACAATAATACCCACAGGCTCCCATTTAGCATGGTGAAGTCCCACTAGTAAGGAGAAGAGACAAACCGGTTTAATACATTTCATGTACTATGTTCATGTATTCAGTAAATGCCAAAATTAGGAAAAACTATTTAACAGAGAAGTTACAAGAAAAAACTAACAAGAGAATACATACAACAAGATTTGTATGTAATCAATAAACAGGATGTCGCACAGGCTGGGGGCTGGCCCGATGGTCCCTTTGCCCTTTTCACATGAACACCAAATACAGCCACGATTGCAGAATCACTGACCACTGGAGGATGGATGAGCTTAAGATTCAATAAGTGTGTCTGGGTGACATTTAATGAGACCAAGACTAGTGCAGCTATGTGAAGCTAAAACATAAAAGGTATGTAAGGTTAGGTTACTAAACTTAATATGCATACAGTCACATATTTTGGGATTGGTTGATCCCCCAAGCATAAAGCCACAAAGCTTTTTTGGCCATAACAGCTCCCATTTGGTATATAATTGGTCATGTAGACACAAAGCTTCTTCAATAGAATAGCTTGTTGTTGTGCACTAAGAGAGCTTTCATCGCTCTCATTGTTTGGCCACATTGTTTGTAGTTACATACTTGAGAATTATTTGAAAGCCACTCAAGGCAGATTTTTATTTTTTTTCTTCTTGCTATTAAAATATCAGGTCTAAAATGCAAAATCACTTTAATCTCCAAGTGTGAATGCTTGGAAATTGTCAGGAAATTGTTCCATTTCTATATTTTTTCTATAGAAATAATTTGGGTCGACAATGTTTCTTTCATGAGCTACAATGTTTCTTACATGAGCTTTCTTACAAGAAAGTTTGGTTGAGAAATGTGGATGTACTTGCACCAAGTGGGTAACCTACCTACAAATGAGTATTTCTAACCTCTGACCAGGATCACGGCTCAAGATCTCTGGGGTGTGCGCAGTATTGACAGTGATAAATGTAATGATAAATAGCCAGCAATGGTCTAAAATTTTTTATCAAAATAAATCTACTCTCTCCATCTGAAATATGCAACTATATTATATTCAACTGTCTTACCAACATGAGCTTGGTTGTGTGTGTAGGATTTATATTATGGGTAAAAACTTCACCTCAGCTGAAGACAAAAACTTGATGTGCAAATGCTGTGATTGGAGCAGTAATCAGCTTTCCCTTTGCAGCCTTTTAAAGCCTTACCAATACCTGCCGAGCAAACAGCAAGCACCAGCTTAACTCTGTTCCTCTGAGTGCACAGGAAACACAGCTTAGTATAGGGGCATTTACTGCTCACTGCACCTCAAAGTCGTGGCGCTTTATGAAATTTCACTTGTGGCTGCCCTGCAAACGGAGCTCCGAGCTGTGACAGATCTCACCTTTGACTGGAAGGCAAACAGACTTAAGGCCAAGGACACCAGTGCAGTGGCCAGCATGGCCCACAGGACAGCCTCGGCATCATAAAACCTGCAGCAGGGAGAGCACAAATACACTATGGTGGATATGACACATCTTAAATTGACTATTAATCCAAAAGTCTGCAGTTCCATCCCCACTCCCAACAGTGCATGCTGTTGTTGTTTCTTTGAGAAAGACACTTAACCCACATTCCTATTGGTGTCTATATTTTTAAGAATATTTGTGTGAATGGTTGTAAAGCATTTTGAGTCCCCAGTGCAGGTAGAAAATAGCTATAATAAAACTTGGATGCCCTTTCTGATTAAACACTTCATTTATTTGGCAGTAGGAGATTAGCGGCTTGTGAGCTCTTGTTGCATTTGTATGTTGAATTGGGTTATATTTCTAATCTAAATCAAATCCAGCACTATTCTACATTTGAAAAAGGCTAATATTGCCAATGATACCAGTACCATTATGGTCAAGGAATTTACTGCCCATGCACATACTGTTCAGGCTATACTAGTTTTCAAGTAACAAGCGGATACTTAGGTAGCTAAACAACCTTTATATTGCCAACAGTTTATAACTAATTGTCATGCTGCTGTAGTGGTGTATTCTCATGTCTCCATTTGTTTTTTAATTTGGTAAAAAACACAATGATAGCATCTTATCTACGGCTTCATTTCTGGCTTCCCAAATTCGATGTGATATGGATCAAAAGTGGTTATTATTGTGCAAATGAGAGAGTGCGTCAAGCAAAAACAAACACTCACGCAGCCACAGACCCCAGCATCAGGCCCTCCGCCACTGTCTAAACACAGAGAGACAAATTCATGGTAAATACAGAAAAATACAGAAAGAGGAGAGGGTGCGTAGGGGAGGAGAGGGAGGAAAGGGAGGAGAGGGAGGAGAGGGTGTTCATATGGTGCCTGGCTGCTACTGCTCCTGCCCATATACTCACAAACAAGCCCAGGGCGATGAAATTGAGAGGGACTTGACGGCGCAGGTTGTCACAGCAAGACAAGGCCACCACAAGCACCAGGACCACCGCCCTATTTCACACAGAATATAGGATGAGTCGGAAATAACAAAAACACAGACTGTAAACATCAACAAGAGGCACACAGCTCAGTATGGGAATTCAACCAGTATGATACTTGTTTCTGTGTTTTTTTTGTAATAAATAATCACTATCTGGCAATAAATTTGAGCTTGGATTTATTTGTTTGTTTTTTATCTGTTTTTACGATTTTATTTTATCTCTCAACTTCCTGTTGTACCTCATCTGGCCTTGAACTAGAAGGCCTGCATGAAGTTGTGTTTCTTAATGCATGATGAGTTAGTTACTGATAAATCTGCTTCGACTCAGCTCTCACTGGTATCATGTTTAAATTAGTCATTATTTGATCCACTCCCAGGTTTCCCAGAAGGAAGATGTGCTCTTTGACCCAAATAATGACATAACTTAATGCTCTGTTTTAATTACTAGCCTTATTTAATATCTTTATATGTGTACTTAGGACTTTTCATGTACTCTCACTGATAAATTGTGAATGGCAGATTATAACCTTAATTAATTCATTATGATTTATATAGTTGAGATATGGTGAGCTAAGGCTTATAAATGCAGAATATTTATGTCAATATAATTAATTACATTATTGTTGAACATCTGATATTTTATTATTTTTTGACATTCAATAATTCATAATTGCCACAGTATTTACTATAAAAAGGTCTTTCTGTATGTGTTTTAGAGTCAGTATATCCCAGATAACGATTACAATGATCTAAGAGTAGTTATGATTAGTCGATTAATTATAGCAGCCTTATTGTACTTATTTAGTTTATTAAGAGCATAGATCTAAGCAGGAAGCATTTTGGATTTTTCCACTAAGAAAACTCTGATTTGGTTTTAAGTATGTAATCAATATTCCATCTTTGGCAAATGAGTAAATGAGTAATGCATTGAATTTGCTTCAGGTTTAAAAATGATCCAACAAAAATAGACATAAAAGAAGTATAAAAAGAAGTATAAAAAAGATTGCTGATGCTTCGGGCTATATATTAGAGTCACTTTTGACACTTACATCATGGTGTAAGAAAACCAGCTGTTGTGCCATGTCCAGTCCCTCAGCTCTGACCTGGCGTGAAAAGAAACACAGCTTTAATAGAGGTGCCATTCATCTGAGAACTGTTGTAGAATGATTGTATTAAATATTAACAGAGGACAGAGCACAGTGCACTGGGGACACCAATACAATTTATGAAAGGAAATGACTGTAGAGGGGCAGGAGCACATCCATTATACAAAACATATAAAGCCATCAAAGTGTTATATAAAGCAAACTATTACAAGGAAAGAGATGTTTTATTTTAGCTTTTTCCATATGATGTGTTGACGGTTAAATGAGTCTGGAAGTGTACGACTACAGGATTATGTTGTTCTATTTGACACAGCCCTCTTTCATGGTGCTGCAGTAGTTCTGGTTTGTCATTGTTTGGGAGCAAAAGCCACTGTACCCACTTGTAACTCTTTTGGATGCCCTACAAAGCCATTTAGGCCTGAGTCCTTCATCCGGTTTATTCTCTTTATTCCGCCCCACCCACTTTTGTCTCTAAATGCTCTTAACAGCGCTTTCTTGTGGTGGCACTTCCAGTTAAATGTGGATTCCATTCATTTCAATGGAAAATTTGAGAAAAATGTTAATTGAAATATTTTTTAAAAAGTTTAATATTTCACTGTTTTCTGATCTATGTCATAATGTTGTTTCCTCATCAAAAACATACCTGGAGTTGTGTTTTGTTTCATTCACATAGGTTTAACACACAAACGCTGAATAATTAGACTGAGTTCTTCTCTCAAACTGGAACAACTCTATGCATCTTTCATAGAATCATTTCAGCCCTAAGTTGCCAATCTCTACTAAATGTGAATGAAACAAAAGACAACTCTGGATATGTTTTTGAGGTGGTAACAACATTTACAACACGGTTAAAAGCTTATAAAAGTAAATTATGTGTAATATAGTCCCTTTAAATATGACAGAAAGTAGGTTAACTTGTGTAAAATGTTTAGTGTTCACATCCACCAACAAGTCAACAATGCCCTAATGATTCCCCGAGGGGCTTTAAAACAGCTTTCATATTGAAATTATTTGTTGTCAAAAGCAGCAGCCCCATGCAAAATAAACGGCAACTTACAGAATAAGGTGAATATCTCCCACTTTTCCATTAATGCTACATGAAAAAACCTAAGACTGTCAGTGTGTCACAATTGGTAAAAACAAAAAATCTAATGGCATTAACTTACTGCAATTATTATTCATGAGCTTAAATTTCATGAGGCTGTCCCTCCATGTGCCATCCATAGACTAGCTAGCAAAACAGGAAATATTTGTTTATTTGTTTATTTATAGGATATGGGGTCCACTCTCTATCATAAAATCACACAAAAACACATAGACCGTACAATAAAAGTAAATCACATAATAGTCAATGCATAACAGCAACTTCTATGATGAGGGGAAAAGGCAGAAAACACAGACATCAGTTAATCACAGTTTGGTTAGCATTGATTTCTTGAGATGTTTTTTAAAAGCAAGATGATTGTGTGTCTGCATCATTTCTTGAGGCAGCTTATTCCAGTGAGAAGTGGCTCTGTATATAAAAGTTTTTTGTCAATGCATTAGTTCTTTGTCTAGGCAAAGTAAAAGTAGCAAAGGAGGCTCGTCTTTTGTTATACCCATGTCTGTGAGAACAGGCTCTGAGGTCTATGTGTCACCCAGACTTTGTGCAAGGACAGAACCAAGCTACACGTCAGTCTCTCTTTGACTTTCTTCCATGACAGTCTCTTATGCATAACATTAACACTTGTTCTGAAAGGGCGTCTGAGAGCTCGTCTTGCAGCTCGATTCTGAACTATCTGCAGTTTGTCCAGGTCTTTGTTGGCAGCACTAGACCACACAATAGGACAAAAATCCAGATGAGATAAAACAAGAGAATGTATTACAAGTTTTCTCGCTTCACCTGGCATAAATTGAGCATTTCTTCTCGTTATTGAAGTACTTCTACTCATCTTAGTAACAATAAACGTAAACCATGGGGGCGCTTCCGGCTTCAATTGACTTTATGTTGAAAAATTGTCGCCCCTCTCTCTGTGACTGCTGTAATAAACCTCATCATAAAATGCTCGTATTAACCCACTCACATGGTCCTGCTGTTTTTATTTAGCTATTTTGTCCGTTAATAAATTCCTATTCCTAATATGGAACTTAGCTCCAAATTGACTCCTGTAACTGCTGGCATCGTGAGCTTCATTTCACTGGAGCGAGCAGAACGCTATGGGTGACGTCACTCTCCTTTAGTCCATTTCTTTTTACAGTCTATGATTCCCATCACATTTATTAATACAGTATGTCTTTCTTTTTCTACTTTTTCTGAGGCGGTCATCACAGCGAGGGAATCTCTTGTTCTGTTATGAGGACAATTCACTTACTAATTTATTGGGAGGGATTGAATTGTAAGATGGGCAGTTGTCAGATATACAATTGGTATATAATAGCAGCCACATTTTGCTTAATCAGCCCCACGGCAGAAGTAGCTCATCAAACATTGTAAGGATTGATTGAATAATGAAGGTGCCTTATCAGTATTAACAGTATAGTCATTTTCTTACTTACCAATAAAGAAAAGCACAGATTATGCCCACAGTCACCAGCAGCTGCAGCATTAAGATCAGGTAGACTTTCTTAATGAATCCTATTGAGAAAAAATACAAAGAGGGTCATAGGTACACAGTAGGAGAACCTTGACAATAGAGAAATGCAAAACAAACGGAGGAGGACAAAAGCAGACAGGCTGCCAAACAGAACAGTGAGGCGAAGGCAGCGCTGCATTTAAAACACAGCCAACTCACATTCCCTTCAAATCATTTCTTTTGTGTGAAAAGGTACACAGCTCAGGCAAAGGGAACACTTTCTCTTTCAAATCAATTTCCAGCCCTGGCAACAGAACGATCGAGGAAGTAACTGCTGTTTAACCCATGCAAACAAAACTATTTTCTCTCTCTCTCGCTCTCTCCGTCTGAGATTTGGCCAAGAATTACCTCGTCGTATGTTGCTGTCGCTGAAGCTGCTTTCCTCCTCACCATAGGAGTAGTCAGGAGGGGGGCTGAAGTCTACTGCCATAGATGTTTGGCCCTCTGGATGGGCTGTGTTATCATAAGGAGCAGACACCACGGAGATGTTTCCTTTGCCAACCTACTCCAACAACAGTATGACATAAGGACAGTGAGGTTTGTTCATCTAAAAAATACACATATAATAGGATGTACACAAAATGCCTAAATTTGAGTCAAACTAGTAAGTTATTATTTATGATCAAAACACCACTAGAAACATACCCAGACCTTAACTGGACACTGTTAAAACTTACTAGGCTGCGTTTTTTCCTTACATAAGATCAAGATATATTTATTATTAAGCATTCTAATAAGTAAAAACTACATTTCTTGTGGTGCTCGCCTTGTTATGCAGAATAAGACATTAATCGCTGGATAAACACTAATTCAAACAAATACATACAAATTAGCAGCTGTGGTAAAATAGTATTGTAGCCACAGCTGCCCTGGGACAGACTAACGGAAGTAAGGCTGCCAATCTGCACCAAAAGCCACATTCGTATTAGGCAATGTGGGTGAAGTGTCTTGCTTAAGAAAACACTAACAGAACTTGAAATTATAGCTGGGATTTATGATGAAGTTAGTTTTGTATTTTCTTGTAAATAATAACTTTATAACTGCATATGAACAAAATGAGGTAACTGTTTGAGAACTTGAGAAATTGTTTGCAAACTCTAAACTGAAGAGAATTGCAGTGTGATTGAAAAGTAAGATTAAACTAGTTGGCAGAGAACTAGACCCTTTTCTTTGTTCAATTAGCATGTCCTGCGGTGTGACAGCCGTATTCAGTCAAAAGTTTAAAATCGTGTTAAGGGTGGAAAACATGCTGTGTAATTTTCCCAAGAAATGAAAATGGTCAAACTGTAGTAAATGCATCTCCTCAACTCCTATTATTATTCTTGTGTAATAAAAGGTTTTAAATTGTTTAGGTAGGGATTTTCTCATTTTTTATTTCAAAGCTTCATCTTAGAGGCTGTAAATAGATACTTTTATAATACATGCCATACCTCTCTTGGTAAGTGAAAAGATGCCAAGGTCTCCAGAGGAAACCACAATAACACAAGCAGAACACCCCACACAGAGGGAAAATCTCAGGGGATCACACCCACAACGTTCTGGTTTAGCAACAGGAGCACCAAACTCCTGCCTCTGGATAATAGTGCACCCTTCAAACATTTTTACTGTTGTATGAAGGGTCACATACAAAAGTTAATTACCATAAAAAAGGTTTCAATAATCTTGCAATTTTAATAGTTATAATACTTTTGCAATGGGCCCCAGCTATAATAGGCTCATGATCAAAGCCAGAGTGACTTAGACTCATGCACTGTGCACCGTGGGGCACAAACACACACTGAATAAATGGAAAATAAGTCAGCCCTTATAATTCTTTCCCCCTTCTATGACGCAAATTAAAATGTTCAGCTAACTACCGACCTGATAGCTCATGCCTGCATAATTACTCTGCCCGTAGTCCTGGAAGTTGTATGGAGGCGGGTTGGCTCCGTTAGCTTGGTCCATTTTCAAATAATACTGGAGCTTTTCATCAACCCTGCATAAGAAAGAAGAACAAACAAAATGCTAACACTGAGGTCATATGGCACAGTGCAACCACCATCAGCACTTTTGTCACTGCCGCTAAATCTGCTATGCAAAAATAAATGCCTAATTACAAAATGATGCATCGCACAAACACTGAAAGCCAAGCCATGACTAACATCCATAATTATTGCCTTAAGCCCCCCTTTAATAGAGCTATATGTATATTTAATAGCCAAATCGGTTGTGGCTAATTGATCTCAAAGGAAAAGCAGTTGCCAGCTATAAGGCCACACAGACAATATATTGTGGCGTTTAGTTTAAATATAATGCGGACAGGGGAGTCATATATTGGCTAGGGCATCACAATCCAAACATTAATAATTAAAGTACCAAAGTAATGGTCTAATTACTCACACAAAAGCTGATTTTGTTTGATAAGGGGCCACCGTTAATGTCAAAGGAGTTTACTATGTGGATCTACAGTTCAGTAAAGCATCAAAATAATGTATCTATGGATTAAGCACCATACATTTCTTCTAATATCAGTAATGCATAATAGATTAGATTCAGGCAGTGATAGATCGACCGGCAGCTTGAGGAGTCTATTAGTTGTTCAAACAAAAGCTTAATTTGAATGTAAGTTTGCATAGGAGTTGCATTACAAGAGTAAAATACAGCGCAAAATAGTATGTCTTGGAAGTGGCCCTCTTGTCAAGATGTATTAAATATTCTGATGTTATGATAATACAGTTTATCAAGATAGGGCTGAGTAATAAAGGCTAATAATAGTAGGCCAAATAGAAAGACGGGTAGACAGGAAGATAGATAGACAGAAAGATAAATAGAAAGACAGAGGGAGGCTGCTAGTCCCATCCAGTATTTTTATGAATGAACATGTGTATTTTTAGAAGTTACATTTATACAGACTTCACATTACAAAGGTAAAAGGTTTAATCTATATCAGTACGCTCTTTGGAAAGAAATACTATCAATGACTGAGCCTTTGGTAGTAGAAATGTGTCTTACCTCTAGAGCAGCGGAGGTGGTGGTGACAGGAATGAACTGGACTTCCTGTTGTGCCTGTTGAGGGCAAAGTCTACCTGCTATCAGTGCTCCCATAGACACTGCATGAGGCTGCGGGGAGAGGATGTAATGCTCATTAGGCTCAATGGGAAATGTAGATCAAGTTCTTAAAATGTCATTAAAACAGAGCAGGCTGCCACTTTGTCAGGGCACTGGGGTCTGAATACAGCAGGGTTTTTTCTGCAGGTGGTGGATCTATCTATATATCTATGCTGTGGATGTAATTAGGAATCATTTATCTAGCTACATAAAGTAGAAACCAAAATCACTACCAATATCTTTCTGTAGCCTGTTGTGATTGTTTGCTTGTTGCTTGCACTGTTAATTATTGTTGTAGATTGTAAGACTTTACTAGACTATTCAATGGAGATATGAAAGCTATAAGAAGAAGGGCAATACTTGAGCTTGAGGTGAGCAGTATTGAAATTGTACTTAAAATGGATTAGAAAAAAAAAAGGCACTTAAGGGTACAAACAGGTTGATAATTATACACACAATTATTGTATGTAACGAGTCAATACAGGGAGTGAGTGTTTTTCATTATCATATTACTTGTCATTATTACATATTAGTGTTCACACTTAGAAACATATTATATTGTATTTTCTTGTCTGAGATGGTTATATATATGCATGTATATCTATATATATATATATATATATATATGGGTATATGTACTGTATGTATATATGTCTCTCTAATTTAATGTCTCTCTCTCTCTCTTTTTAATTTTATGATGATTATTTATGTTTTGATTTGTTTTTATTGTGACTTTAATGTATTTCTTATTCTGTAAAGCACTTTGAATTACTTTGTGTACGAACTGTGCAATACAAATAAACTTGCCTTCTTGCCTTGCATATATGTTCTTGTTTTTTTGTTCTACTTTTTTTTTTTTTACCTTGTTTGTCATGATTATATATGAAGTCATGCTTGAAATAAATACAAAAGAAAAAGAGTTGACAATAATTCGGTTAATATATATGAGTTTCAGTGATGAAGAATTATCACCGTTGCCATAGCAATTAACAATTTAAAACAAAATAAAACTTTTGAATGGGTCTGATTCACACATGCAGATTGATTTTGGAGAAAAAAAAAGATTTTCAAAAACTGTTTTTCTCTCACTGTCAAGAATAATAAATGTTTTATTTCAGTTCTACAAATTATAAATATAATTGTAAAGAATTCCATTCCATTTGAAGAACTTTCTCAATCAATAAATAAAATTGCATCAAAGTTTATAAGTGACAAGTTAAACAAAAAGTACATTTAACAAACCTGTATGATAATTCTACCTGATGCCCCTGAACCAGAGCCCTCTCGGAGCAGCAGCTGCAGAGGTTTGAGCTGGGCCATTCCTCACTGATGTCTCAGCCCATTAACACCAGGAGATCAGAGAGAGGAGGGGCACTGGTTCAGACATCACCCTGTTTAAAACAAGCAAGGTTTGGTACAGTGAAATACTGCAAGCTTTTATTTATTCAACAACGTGGGGATGGATGATTAGGGCATGCACACTGAATCCAAATAGACCCATATGTAGATATTCTACACAGTCCTTGTATTTACTGCATTTCCATTAGCCCACTCTTCGTCTTCATCAGTAACGACATACCTGACTCTCCTCGGTTACACAGTGATAGCAGGTAATTGCCCGAGGAAACCATCCGGACAGAGGAAGGGGAATGAGTGATGTCAACATTATGCACACAGGATTATGGGTATCTGCTCCTCACTTTGAGCAGAATAAAATCATATAAGACCTACTGTAAATACAGACGGCAATGTAGGTCAATACAGTCTTAGAGCAGCTCCGTGGAGAATCGACCCTCAAAGGAAATGATCAAGTCCTCACCCGTGAACGGCGCACTAGTCAAGGATAAATATGTTAGAGCTTCAGCGGCACTGCACACTCTAATTTCCATTTCTCAGCCTTTGATAACGCTTGATTAAACCGCACTAGCAAGCATTAGGCTATGTAATATGACATTTAAAGAGTTTATTTTCACACATGGAGCAATTAAATAAAAATAAAAAGCTTTTCTGAATCTGCAGTCATGCTTGAGCAGTCAGTGCAGCTCTTACCTCATTCAGCCAACAAAGCTCTGGGAAATTATTTATGAATGATTATATGCAATTAAAGGTGAGACTGCGAGGGACACTGCTGTTAAAATATGGATATGCCCTGGATCATTGCACTTCACTGCCACAGGACTTTTTGCAGGAAAGAGAGAGGTACCCAAGCATGTGAGAGAGCAAAATGAGAAGCGTCAGTACCGCCAACGACCACTGGGGGGCACTATTCTCCTTCGCTTGCGTTTTTAATTGCACTGATTTGGTTTAGGGTTTTGCCTCGGTGTCTGCCACTTCCCTGCCCAACCAAGCGCGCCAAATCCCCCTGAGAGCCCCCTAAACTGGCTGGCTGTTCAATTTAACAGCCGGATCAAACCTGTCATTTCTTTAACCTACCTTAGCTCCCTATGCACGACCAATGCACAGATACACGGGGATTTGACTATGAACTGTTTCATAGATGAAACAAAGCTACACGAGGTAGTCCCATTTCACCATGACCACTGCATACAGCAGACAAGTGTCCTATCAGTCTATAGTCAAATATTATCCAGAAGCAGACAACATTGTAAAGAAAAGTCTTAAATTAAAAAGTTATGTGGTATTTACTATCAAATTTCCTGACTGGCTTTGGGGTATTAAGGTGGCACAACTGTATACTAAAATCAAACAACTATTTTTACTACTTCAACTACTAGCACACTGCAGAATAAACTGTACTTTCTCAGGTCAGTACTTTCAGATTGAAAATGGCTTTGTTTTTGGATGGCATTCAGAAGGTCTTGATTCCAAAAACATTGCCCAGATGACTACCTCTGAAGCCTTACCTACCATGGACCACTCCTGGACAAATGAGGGATTACATGAACCTCCTGCTTTGACTACTGTTGCCACTGCTAGTGTCTCCTGCTACAGTTCTAACAAAAACAAACATCTTTCTTTACTGTATTACACTCAAATCTGACCAAAATTTAATATGGATGCTCCCCTCTCTGTTCCAGTGTGATTGGTCTGTCAGTAAACATTTCAATTTACACTGCTATACCCACTCCAATCAGATGAGCTGCAGCCTCACCTATTCATGAGATTTGGGTGGGATTTGAATCACCCGCAAAGCAAACAGTGTCACAGTGAGCAGGCAGTGAAATCCAGGCCTGTGTTGACACTGACAGACCAATCAGTTTGTGTGGGGGGGTGATGGGGCCGGGGTGGGCTGAGGGGAGGGTGGTGTGAGTGCATATTTAACACACCTCGTGATGCTGGACAAACGAGACACACAACCTCTGAACACAATTCATTCAAGAACTCAATTCAGCACTATAGGGTGCCTGCAGGACTATATTGTATGTGCAATACATATAGGATTATAGGGTATGTGCAATATGTTCAGCACTATAGGATACATCCAAAAAATTTATACTACCGGGTACGGGCAATACTTTCAGCATTTTAGGGTACTACAATACATTCAGCACTATAGGGTACTTCCAGTACATATGGGACTATATGGTATGTGCAATACATACAGGACTATAGAGTATGTGCAATACATACAGGACTACAGGGTACGTGCAATACATACAGGACTATAGGGTATGTGCAATACATACAGGACTACAGGGTACGTGCAATACCTACAGGACTATAGGGTATGTGCAATACATACAGGACTACAGGGTATGTGCAATACATAGAGGACTACAGGGTACGTGCAATACATACAGAACTATAGGGTATGTGCAATACATACAGGACTACAGGGTATGTGCAATACCTACAGGACTATAGGGTATGTGCAATACATACAGGACTATAGGGTATGTGCAATACTACAAAACATTGAGCTCTACTGGGTATGCACAATACTTTTAGCACTTTAAGGTGACTACACAAAGTATATTAGCTAATTTTTAGGACAATGCACTGTAGCACTTTACAAACATTTTAAAAGAAAAATAAGATGTAACAATTCTTAATACTTTATGATCTCCTGTCTGCTCCTGTCTGTTCTTGTCCTGCTCCTCGGAGAACTGCTATACCACTAATATATATTACTGGGTTTCAGATGACCTATTATATTTAATGAAAGTATCAAGAGGGGAACATTTTGAAGTGGAGGGCCTTTAGTGAGTTATAAAACTGATCTATTTTTTTTTTCTCTTTTGGATATTTGTTATTAAAATACCATACAGAAAACTGTCTCCTGCCCTCTCCTGGGAATATGATCATGACATCCTAGAATCTGAAATCCAAAAATAGATGCATGTAATTAATAAGTCTTAAGGCTGAGACAATTTCTGTGTTTTGTTCATAATTAGGTCACAGTGCTAAGAAGTGGATAGCGATTAATTAATTAGACAACACACTAAATGAAGTACAGTATTATATGATGTATTTTTCATAAGAACATTAGCAGTGTTTTGGTGGATTAGTTATGTTTCATCTATTTTCAACAAGTGCTACCAAAGTCTGAGGTTAAGGTTAAAATTTATCTTAACTTAAACAAATGGTCCTAAATAACATAGGACTATTTTCAGGCCCAAATGCTGTATTAGGCCATAATAGTAAAAACAGAAAGACATTCAGCCAACCAATGACAACCACATACTGTATGTTCAATGTCTTAAACCACTGCACCGATGGTAAGAACAGATTTTTAAAGGTCTTATATTACACAAATTAAATTCTTGTGTACTTTGAGCCATGTTATAATGCTGCTACCTCCTCAAAACTTACTTGAAGTTGTGTTTTGTTTCTTTCACACATGCTTGAGTAACTCTTTATACAGTCTGTCTTCATCTCCAAAGCTTAAAATGCTCTGTTCCATCTAGAGATGTCATTTAGTGGTAGTTCTCAAGTTAGCAGCTCCTTTTAGTTCCTTTAGTTCAATAGAGGCTGAAACTATCCAAATGATTCTAGTGAAGGTGTATGGAGTTTAAAAACAGAGTGGAGCACTTCCTGTATTACCACTTGACATCACAAGGTGGAACAAAGAGAGAGTTTCCTGTTTGAAAGAAGAACTCAGACTAAATATGCTCGTATTACACATGTGTGAATGAAACAAAACACAACTCCATGTTTTTGATGAGGAAACATTATAACATAACTCAGATAGTTTAATATGGACCACAACACCAATGCCAAGCACAGATCGTTAATAATGCTAGTAGATTAACTATTATAGGCATAGTAATTAAATAAATTGAAGGGGAAGGGACAAAGGGACACGGAGAGAGACACGTAGTTGGACAGACAGTCAGTTGGAGTGTCCCGGTCCCTAGATGAGGACATGTTCTGACAGCTCTGTTTTGTCAGGCTCAGGCGCTGCTCTTCAGGGCTTTGGGGACTGCGGATCAGATAGGGAGTGTTCTGGTGTCACTGGAGAGGCAGATGTAGTCGTCATCATGTGTCTCTCCACCACTTGCTCTGGTGAATTACTGCTACTCTGGCCGGAAACACAAGGATTTATTCGAAGCATTGAAAACACTGGTTTTGTTGGGCTCAGTGCAGGACTTGGAGGTTTGTGCCACAAGACACCTCTTCATTTTTAATTTACAGCCTTGTAGAAGCGGTGCGTGCAGTTTGGACAGGATGTATGGGCGATAGGAGACAATAACCCGGGGACCGCTTTGATCCTGTAAATAATGACTGGAGTTGCAATGTGTTTGTTTCAATCATATCAACCTGTCCAGCACTGACAAATCATAAATAATGTTTCTGTAAAACTAAGTAACCTGACTTCTTGATACAGAGAGGGAGCCAATCCATACAACCTACAAGCTACATGGTAAAGTTATGAATCCATAACTGGGTTCAGTTAATTAACATTTGTTAAGTAAATTCATTTAATCTGATTGAAAGATTAGCAGTGTGATTCCAGCTCTCACAGATGAGTGCTGTAATTGTGTCCTTGGGCAAGACATGTAACCCACCTTCCTTCCACTTTCTGTGTATACTGGTGTATGAATGTGTGAGAATGGGTGGGTGGTTCCTCGACATAAATCGCTTTAAATGCCTTGAAGGTGGGAGAGTGCTATATAAAATGTGATAGTTTAAGATTGTTACTAATAAAGTAAAAGAAACTACCTCACGAATAACAAACCCTACTATTGCTTAAACTACAGTGACCATTACTGTTAGTGTGCTATTACCACCAGTGCTTTACTGCTATCACCATAAATAAAAGTACTCCTGTTAAAAAAAGTACGTAAAGTGTATCATTGCCATTTACTACTAATACTAGTGCTTACTGCAACCTCTTCATAGCCTATATAAATCTGAAAGTTGACTGTTTACCTAACAACTATTGCATCAGAGCAAATATGACATATTGACTTAGTACTGTTTATTAGTTTAAGAGCAGATTGCGTAATCTTGTTTTGTAAATGAGCATGATACAAAAGGCACAGCTGCAGCCACACTAACTGAATGGACATAATTAAGTGAATAAATGATTGTTATCCATAGTTGATTTAATACATTAGTGAAGCAGAAAACACAAAACTGCAGCTGAATTTGTCCTCATTAGAGTCGGGGTCTGCATTAGCTACACTGAGCACTCCATTACTGCAATATCAAGTATCTACAATAAATGATCTATTTATTCACCCACTCATGTACATTGATTAAATCTGTTATGACATCATGAGGTTGGGATCTTATACAAATAAAACTTTTAATTGAAGAATTGTAGTCAAATCAAGAATGGATGAGTGTGCAGATTTTGTAGAAAAAGAAAAAAAAAAGTACATGTTGCATTAAATGGCCTTCAGTCAGTCTAGAGCAGTGGTACTGGTACGGAAGTTCCTTCAGGTGACATGTGGACTACTCCACAGGCACAAGTATTTGTTTAATTTAAAGTTTTATAATCTTTGGGTTATGGGTTATTTCTTGCTTAGTAGTAATAATTAAGTCATATTCACAGATCTGGTTTAGCCCTAATTAAGACTGAAATAGTGGACCAGGTGGTTTTCTTAGGTGCCCCTTGTTTTGAAAAGATAACCTCTGTTCTGTGAGTCTGCTCTTAAAATCTGTTTTTGGGTTTAATCAAAACATCTGCAGTTGTAACTTCGTGAGGACGACTTTCACATTTCAACAAAACATGCACATCTGAGTCACTAAATTAAATTCCAGCTCTTTTCGTGCAGAATAAATCCATTTCCATCCAGTATCACTGACCACTGTTCAAAGCAGCGTGACAGTTTTAAGACATCTCAGACATGCACTTTCCAATTATCTTTAAATTATTTAGACCTGGCAGGATTGTGCTGTGGGTACAGTTAAAAATAACAAACCTTTGTGAGAATGATCAAGTGTAGCCTAGATACCACCTTTATTAATTCATGAATTTAAGTCATTTTTCAGTTTTGACACATTTGGACCTTTGGTATGTCAGGCTAATTATGTTTGAGTACAGTGTGTCCCAAAAAGTAACCAAAAAACAAGCAATTGTTATTGTTTACTGCAAAAACTAATTAAGTTATTTTGACCAATGGTTCCCAAACGGTGTTTAGTGACCCACACATAAGCCAAGAATGAAAGGCTTCTATTTATAGTGGTCAGTAGCAGGCCAATAGGGAAACCATAGTTTTGAAGACTTTGTACAAATGAAAGAAAAGATAGTTAACTCCAGTAACAAGAGAATAAAGAAACAAACTTTACACTGTATGTTTAAAAGAAAGCAACTCTGTGAATTATGGGTTAACTGATTGTTGTCCCTTATTTTCCCTATAGAGAATATTGTTAAAGTTGCACGGTGATAAAGAAGAGTATTGGTGGTTCACCCTTGATTTATGTCACTATCTTGGAAAAGATTCATGCACGTGAACACTATGCACCAAAGAGTTGGTGAGAGCTAAATTGGATAGACTTTAATACCTACTTCCTTCTGATTTGAGAATCAGGTACCTCAGTTTTAAGCAGCATTTACCTTTAGACTAAAAGATGCACACTGTAAATGAAAGCAGCTTTTACAATACATTATACAGTCAGCTTTGTTGGTGATTTGATTGTTGCAATCATGTAATTGATTACGATTGATGAAATCATAATCCAAGTAAAACAATTTGCAGTGTAAGTGGATCCAATCATTATCCCAGGAGGCAATCACACTTAATATTTAGTATCTGAAAGTTTTAATATGGAGTAGTTAGTTTGATTCTCTTAATATTTTCCAGTCCATAAACACACCATCGGGCAGTTTCGCTCAAAGCCACTGCAGTGTCTGACAGGTTGGGAGAAAACTGCCAGGTCAAATCTATACTGGAGCTCCATGCAGTCCCTGAGGAGTGAGAGCTAAAAATGACAGAAAAACACTTATTTTTTTATACATTTGTAAATGCAAAGTCAACATAAGCAATACAGGGGCCATTTTTGTTTAATTTGTCAGATCATTGAAGCAGCAGACAAATGGAAAAACAGTGAGGAGTCCAAGGACAGATGGATGGCTCATATGTGAAGGGTCTGTGCAGCCATTGTGTGTCAGCTGCCTGTCACATACTGGCTCGGGTTTGCCTCTTTTCTTGCCTGACAGAACGTATTTAAACAGAGAAAATGGATTTCATATAAGCCATGACAAGCGCTGAAGAATAAGTGACAGTGGCATTTCACTGCTGCTCGGGCCCTGACAGAGGAACCAGTGGTCAAATGTCAGGCTGTCCCGCGCCTGGCTCCTATAAACACCACGCCTGGTTAATAATGTGAAAATACGCACCGATGATCACACATATAAATACAACATTCACCAGACTGTGGACGGGTAGATATTAAATGCTTCATGTCACAAGAAAATGTAAAGATAAACTATTTCTTTCTGTTATGTGCTTTCCTGGTAGCTGGGGTTAACTCATTTGCAATATGTGAAGACTTTGGGGTTTTACCAGATGCCTTTCCAGTTGAAATATTTTTCATTTGTCCTTGTTCTTTGTGTTTCTGTTATTACCGAACTGCATCTCCCGAGAATAAATTATCTTCACATACCGTATAATACCATATTTTTTTTGTCTCAAAGGTCCTACATTATGCAAAAGTGCCTCTTGTGAGCTTTAAGCCATGGTAGAATATTGTTACCTCATCAAAAACACACCCAGAGTCGTGTTTTGTTTCATTCGCACACATTTGAGCAATCGTTTGTTGTTAGTCTGTTTACATCTCCAAAGCTCAAAATGCTCTGTTCCACATTATGATAGTAGTTTTCAAGTTAACAGCTTCTTTTACCTTTTGTTTTGTAGACATGGGCAATTCTAGGGGGTGAAATTATCGAAATGATTCCAGTGAAGGTGTATGGAATTTAAAAACACAGTGGAGTACGTCTTGTATTACCGCATGACATCACAAAGTGGAACAGAGTGTTTTCAGTCTGAGAAAAGAACTCGCAGGGTTTGTGTGTTAAATATGTGTGAATGAATGTACATTTATAAATGATAAGTGCATCCACTTCCACTTTTACAGCATATGGAGTACAGTTATTTTTACAAAGTGTCAAAACTGTCAGTGTCAATAGGATGAGTTTCAGAAAGATGCTGAGCTAATAATGTCTTGGATGGATACTTGTGGTATAGTCGCCCAAGTTTTTTTTTTTGTAATTATGTGGATTTATTTTATAAAGCACATATTTTTACATAAACATTAAAAAGTAAAGCTCTAAAGTTCAGCCAAAGTGAATAACAAATCATGAATCACTGCACAGTTAAATGTGTTTAAAATCTGAGACCTTGAAGGAACTTAGGTGTAAGCCAACTTTAACTGCATGTGTCAAAAAAGTCGGTGACAGTGATAGCACAGAAACTGGCAAACTCAATGATAAAAATGACTCATGTGGTGAATATTTAAAATAACGCACAACCATTTCTGAACCATATTGTGAAAATAAAAGAACCTCAAAATGTAATATTTAAAAACCATGCATATATTCATTGAATACCATAGTGACTAAGCAGTTGGATAGACTGCATTGTCTTTAGCATAACATTTGAAATTCACCACTAACATTTCCAGTTCATAATCTGTTCCCACATTAATATTACTAATGACTTTTATATCTTTTTCCATCCTCTCATTAGCCCGTATCATTGAGCCTGCTAACCTGGGTGTGAATTGCAACAGGAAGTCAAAAGAAACGAATACAAAAGGAGCTGAGCGAGGACAAAACATGAATGCACTAAAGAAGCCCTGTTGTCTGTGTGCCAGCTGTGAGGCCACAAAAGACAGACACCTGTAAAGAGCAAAACAAATCAGCCACTGTATTTTATTTTATAACACTGCTCTGAAGTCTCATTCTGCTGTGTGTTGTCTTTGTGAGTCTACTCTTGTTAAAGCAAAATGTCAATGAATGCCCAGGTGCTTCAGATTATATTTTTGTATTCATCAATCTGGGAGAAAATAACTGTATGGAAGATTTACTGTTTTGAAAGAAATATCAAAATTTTTGTAACTTGCTATTTGTTGAGATGGATTTGCTACACAAATCATATTATGGACACCAGTCTCCTGCTATTTTTGCTACTTATTTTCAATGTATTATTATATACTGCGATGAGTGAGCTACTGTGAGCAAACAATTTCCCTTGTGGCTCAAAAAAGTTTGTCTAAGTCTAAGTCCAAGGATTCAAGTTCTTTCCTTACGTAAATCCCCACTGTGTAACTTTTAAGCAATAAAATAAAATAACTTGTTTTCCATTTTGGATGTTTTTATTTCACTCAAAAAAACTTGGGGGAAAAAAAAGTGTCCATACTGTACAGCTTGACTGATCCAGAAAATCCAGATCACGAGATTTGTTAGACAGTTAAACGACAACTTTTTCCTCAAAATTCTGATCTCGAGCACAGTTTTACACAGAACATGCTCCTTGTTTCTCTTTCTAACTGGAGGAGGAGCGAAACGTCTTGACTTTAAAACCTTTGTCCAGTTGACAGAATTTTCTTTTTCTAACTGGATTATCTTTTGATTTAAAATATTCACCATTGTTTCCAATCTTCCTAAGAAGCAGACCAACATTTGTTACATTTGTTAAGTAATTTTAAAATGTGCTACAAAAATGATGAAACAATTTAAATCACATTTTAAATATGACATTTCACTAGTTATTGAATATTTGAGGTACTTTACATCCCAGCATCTGTTTTTACTTTACTTGGACCCAAAGCGACCAGCGCGCTTCCTGCCAGGAGAGTCATCAAAAGCCTCTCTCCAGTGAATTACATTTATGCAGCAGAAAGTGTGTGTGAATTTCAATGGTAACCTTGAGTTTAAAATGTCTTTCCAATGAACTCACATTATAGGGATTCAATTGTGCAAGTCAATAGCAAATGATGCAAAACCGAACTGATGGCTCTGACGGCTCTGATGGCTATGACAGTGTGACTTGTATTCTTTATTATTCTGGCGAGGTGTCAAATGATAAAACGTAAGAGGTGGACCAAGGCTTTTGGTGTAGAAGGTCAGACTGCATTTAAAGCCAAGCAGGCATGCCATTTTTTACAATGGGAGAAGTGAGGTGTGATGGACTGAGATTAAAAGAAGAGTAGTACAATATGCTATAGAGATTAGTACGTCAAGACACTAAAATTTCTGAGGAATAGACACTCGATATTGATTCTGATACCATAATGATAATAACAACATATAAAAGCACAACAAAATGTGATTTTCAACATTAAATTGTAGGGCTTTCTTTTACATTACCATGTGGTCCTCAGTTGTTCAGGTAGGTTCCTTAGTGGTCCATGGGCGTGTACTGTCAGTGTTGGGGAGTAACGGATTACATGTACCGAACTTACGTAATCAGAGTACAAATTATGAGTAACTGTATTCGGTTACAGTTACTGTTTCAGTGAGTGGTAATTGTATTACAGTTACTTTGTTGAAATAAATGGATTACATGGTGATATTTTCCTGTTGTTTTTTTTTCCCCCGGTAATTCTACTCATTGCCGGAAACTATACCAGGTCTAAACTAGATCTAAAACAGGTCTAAAACAGGACTAAACCAGGACTAAAACAGGACTAAAACCAGGTCTAAACCAGGTCTAAACTAGGACTAAAACAGGACTAAAATAGGATTTAACAGGATTTAACAGGACTAAACCATGCTGCGTGGACGTGTCTCCTCCTCTATCAATAATATTTTAAATACGGTTAAGTAAAGTCTGGTCTTTTTATTTTCTTTTAGCAGACAAAACATCTTATGTTACGATATCTTAGTCTTTGCTACTCTACTGCAAGTCAGGTTATCCAAAGTATTACGTTACTCACCTTAAATAACTTAATGGATTCCGTTACACACTACATTTTGGGGGTATGTAATCTATAATCTGTGGGGGTATACATTTTAAAAGTAACCTTCCCAACACTGTGTACTGTTTATGTGCTCTTATACTTGTTCTGACAGAATTTAAGATTATTCTAAAGATATCCAGGGCTACATTCATCGGATATCCGGATATCTGATGAATGTAGCCCTTTAGTATCAATAACTGCCCAAATGAGCATCTAGTTTTGATATTAGTTTTAGTTTTCAATACATTTGACAACCCCACCCAAAGTGTGTTTGGTGTAATTGATTAGTTGACATAATTTACTTTTGTTTTTTTGGTAATTGTGCACATTATTCTGTACCATTGCGAGATAAGGCTGTGTTGTTTAGATCTACAGGGTTGGAGAATTAAGATACACCCCCAGTCACAAATATGAATACTTTTCACTGTGGCTATATTGTTTGCATATCCTCTATATAATTTTAATCCAGATCACTGCTTTATATGTACCAAAAATAATATAATTTTCACTGCTTTTCTTTTTAATTTCATTTAAGGGTGAGAAAATGGTGGCGTTATGGAGCTGAAGTAGTGAACAGTGAGCAGAGGAAGTGTGGCCCAAACCAAGATGAAAGTGCAGGATTTCAAGGCCTGTCAGAAGTGAATACATGCACCTTAGTTTAAATGAGATGGACCGCAGATATCAGTATGTTTTTCTAATGCTGCTGCTCTGGTTTCCGGGGAGACGGTTTAGTGAAATTCACTCAAGAGTCGAGCACAAAACGTCGAGATGCAGAGAAGAGTTTGGGTCATTTATCAGTCAGTGACATCTGAAGTGAGTGATGCCGCCGTCTGAATACAAACATGGTACAAGTCGTGACAACTGTAGAGCACAGCTGCAGGCTGGAGATGACCAGTGGTAAGTTTATCTTGAATTCATTTCATCTTATTGAGTATGGCTCCAGCAGGAAAGTCTCCACTGAAAAACCTGAACAATAATTGTGCGATTTATCAAAGCTACACTATGGAACTTTTTTGGTGGATATTAGACTCCTGCTTCTTATCCTCATTGAGATGTTAATGCTTTGCATTATAGCATTGAGGTAGCCAGACATGTGACACCTAGTGCTTCTGCTCAAGAACCCTGGAAGTTGTAGACCACACACCTGCCAGGGACGTCAAACTCAAGTGCCTGTCTGGGTCCCTTTTGTGGTACAGCACAACAGTAAACAAAGTGGATGAGATGGATGTAGACGAAGCCGTACATTCTGTGTTGGCAACGATTCTGGAGATCGAGGAGTTAAAGCTGGAACAAAGAGAATGTTTGGTGAATTTTATCAAAGGGAAAGACGTTATTGCCCTTCTTCCTACGGGATTTGGCGCATTACATACGTCACGACCAAATAGCAGCGATTGGTTAAATAAAAAAGTACCCGTCTACCGTCAAGCGAACAAATCCTAATGGTGCGAGGTCAGGCAGTTTCCACGAAGTGAAACCTGCTGATGAATCAGGCTAGCATTAAGGTGCACTGTGTAACATTTCTTTTGCTTGTCTCTATGAAAATGTTATTGACTGATTCAGATTTGCGTACAGTCACCCTTATTTACAGATGACATTAATATATTATTGAGCAATAGAAACACCCTTAATGAATAAATGCTAGATGAATATGTATAATGTCATACTATACTAATATTGCAGACAAAGCAATAACATCTCCATGGAGACAAGCAGGTAGTGAACCCACCACCAGAAATGTTGCGCAGTTCACCTTTAAACCTGTACAACTGATGCCACCAGGTCAGGAGAAAAGTGTCTGCCCATAATAGTTTTTCAAAATATTTTTGAGCAAGAAAAAATAAATAAATCTGTAATTAAATAAAAGCCTGATAAATTACTTTAATGCCCTACTCTAGAACATTCCAGGCAGAATAACATTTCCATCAAGACAATCAGATGATGAATGCCTCTCCAAAAGTGCCCCTTTTAATATTGTTTCTGGCTTAAAATCAATTTGCCGAATATGAATACAGCTCTACATTTTGGTGAATGACATATTTTTCATACGTATTTATTTATACTTGTATACAACTGATTGAAATGTTGAATGATTCTGAAATATCCTTGATTTTATTTCTCCAGTGCCTCTGCTCCTCCTCCACATTCCACACTGTGAAAATAGAGGTAAAACTCACTAAGTACATAAATAAATAAGTCCGTCCTTGGACATGCCAGTAAGATGACACAAATCCCCTCAATGCACCACTAAGAGTATTTTCAGTATGTCTTCAATGGACAACTTAAGCAGCTACCAACACACACAAACGCCATGTTATAATTCACAGGACAGGCTCGCTCAATCATATGCTCCGATAGCATCACATTTGGCCCCTCCCCTTTGGACGTGTGCTGAGCGAGAGCTACTTCCTGCTCTCCATGCATGATAACGCTTCCAAAATGTCAGCGCCTCGTGATTTATAATGCACTGCTTAACGGAGAGGCTGTACATCACGGGCCAAACATTTCCTTGACAAGATGAAATGCCACATATTAACTGATTGCTCATAAGCTCAGTTTTTTCAATATTTCATACAGTGTCTCTCAAAGTCATTCAAATATTCAGATTCGCATTGTGACTGGGCATCTTTCCACGTAGAATATAAAGATGAGAAAGTATGAGTCACTGATACTGAAAAGAATAATGTGGTTGAATGGACATTTTAAAGAGACTATATTACACTAGTTTCTGTTATAATGTTGTTTCCTCATCAAAAACATATCCGGAGTTATGTTTTTCTTTATTTACACGTTAAACACACACACACACACACACACACTGCATATTTAGACTGAGTTGTTCTCTCAAACGGAAAACACTCTGTTGCACCTTGTGATGTGGTAATAAAGGAAGCTCTTCAATGTGTTTTTAAACACCATACACCTTCACCAGAATTATTTGGATAATTTTAGCCCTGGAAATGCCATTCTGTACTGAACAAAAGTTTTCATGACATCACAAGGTGGAAAAGAGCATTTTAAGTTTTGAAGATGTAGACAGACTAATAATAAAGGGTTACTCAAACAAGCATGAATGAAATGAAACACAACTCTGGGTATGTTTTTGAGATGGTAACAACATTCTGGCATGACTAAAAGCTCACAACAGTCAGACTTTGTGTAATATAGGAAGGATATAAAGTAAGAAAATATAGTAAAAGGGGAAAACATAGATTTTTTTTTTTTTACTTTGGCAATTTCTTTCAACCTTTTTGATCCAGTAATGGGTCAGAAGAGAATAAAAGGAGAAAAGGTCTGGGTAAATTTTTTGGGTGAAAGAAATCTAATTTGGAGTTCCTCAGAGGATGCCACTCAAGAAACTCACAAAAAAGTACCAAAAATGAAATATTTAGGGTATTCAACGGATTCTTGCAAATGTGACAGTATGTTGGCAGCCAGCTGTTTGAGTCTTTTGTCCAGGCCAAAATCTTGAGTCTGTTCTAAAATGATCACAAAATGAACAGCAAAATGTTATAAATTCATAACTGAAAACTTTTGGAACAATGTTTTCAAATAGACCAAAACTTTAAAATTATTGTTAATGAAACAGAAAAGCACCTTTAAAAATGTAATATTTTTATAGCATTCTTCCACTATCAAGGCAATCAAAGTGCTTTACGCCAAGGAACCACTCACAGACACATTTACAGACACAGTACACACACACATTAGGTGAGCTAAGTGTCTTACCCAAGGACACAACATTAGCATTCATTTGAGGGAGCTGGAATTGCAACGCCAACCTAGGGACCAGTAGCCAGGCTGGCGCCACCTAGTGCCTCAGCTCAATTTCATTTCTCTCCAGTGACTCTGGAATTGGAATACAATAGAAGGTTCTCAAAAACCCCGGAAGTGTGAGTTCGGGCACCAGCCAATCGGTGACATTCTGTGTTGTCAATGATTCCTGAGATCAAGGATTTAAAGCCGGAACAAAGAGAATGTTTGATGAATTTTATCAAGGGGAAAGACGCTGTTGCCCTTCTTCTTACAGGATTTTGGAAAAGCTTAATATACCAGTTAGCCCCGTTAGCGTTGCATTACATACGTCACGACCAAAGAACAGCGATTGGTTAAAAATAAAAAAGTACCTGCCTACCATCAAGAGAAACAATTTTAACACTGCGAGGTCAGACGGTTTCTACGAGGTGAAACTGGCTAATGAATCAGGCTAGTGGGCCAGTGGATCTGACTGCTCAGACAGTGTTATCTTTATGGAATCTGTTTATTTGGTGCATCAAAGACTCTTCATCCTCCAAAAAATTTACATACCCTGACAAGTCATCTACACAGCAAATTCAAAAGTGTTAAATTCACATTGTTGGTGTTGTTGTGAGTAAAGTGAAGAAAATCCAGATATGTTTCAACATAGTAAAGACTTATTTCAACTATGACACTGCTGTAGAGTAAAATAAGTAGTTGTTGATTCACTGTGTTAATGTCAAACACTTAGAAAGTGTCTATTTTGATTATTACACTACATCAGTGTTGGACTTTTGTAACGTTTCCAGTGGGAGAACTACAGTCCGAGAGAAAAGCCATATTTCACCGTCCGAAGCTAAGCGAAGCTAACAGCTTATAGCGTCTGTTTTTCAGCCGAACCTGAAGTCAACGACCCTCAAGTCCAACCACCTGAGCTCTCACAGGCCCCGGGTCAGATTATTTTACCTTTTTAGGACACTCTGCAGTTAATTTAATTCATAAAAATACTAAATATATTTAGTTTAATGCTAGTAGTAGTAAGCTAACAAACTTAGCTGTGACAGTCAATGTTGCCGTCACTGATGTTCATAAAACTTGGGTAAAATAGCCACAAATTGTACTAAATTAAGAGTAGTGTTACTTCAAAAAATATTTCTCAAGTTTAAGTAAACAGTAGAAGTCCAAAAAAATGTGTTAAGGAGCAAAGAGTAAAAGTATTTGGGGAAACTACTTCTCAAGTAACTTAAGTTAAAAGTAACTGGACGAAACATCTGATTTGTCATTTAAAGTTAATGCAGTTACGAGGATGAAACATGAAATAGTACTCATGTCTGGTATTTTCACAGTCGGAAGAAAGTACAATATCTGTAAATAGTTACTCAAGTAAATGTATTACGTCATAATACATGAGGTCATTGTAACGCTTGTGACACCTGCCCTACACTCTGTATGTTATGCAATGATTTAGGACAGTTATGACCTACTTATGAGCTATTTCAAGTGATAAATACAAACATATTGGTGGTAAAATAATGTCTCCTACATTTATTTCATTGTTTTTTTTTGTTTTTTTTTACATGGTTTTACAGCGCCTTTCTCCTCAAATGAAATATAAAGATAAATCAAAACAAGTTTATATCTCTTATGGCAATGCACAGACATTCCACGGTTGCCAGTAGTTGCATATATAAACCCCAAAATTTGAATTTTCTGCCATTCTCCGTCTGCGCTCCCAGAGGGAAGACACATTTCACCGGCAGAAGCTAAGCTAACAGCTAACAGCTAATAGCGTCTATTTTTCAGCCGAACCTGAAGTCAACAAGCCTCAACAAACCTTCACTATAGGCGAGTTTCAGCTGACGTCATTGTTATTAAAAGCCCGCGTTGCATGTTGGGAAATATTTGGTCGGAGGCAAGAAACACGATAGCGGTCAAACACAGTGCGTAACCTCGTGTATTTATCCCCAATAATGGTAAATTCCTGCTGCATTATCGGATGCACAAATAGAAGCACGGAAGAAGGAAAATGTCTTTTTCATATTCTGAGTGAAAAGAACCGCTAACGGCGAATTAAATGGATTTTAAACATTCGCAGAGCAAACGTAGAAGATCCTAGCAAACCGTGGACTCCAACCAGTTGAACAACGCATCAAGACTCTTGGAGGCTTTCATCTTTTCTGCTGTGAATGGCCCAGGAGTTTCCACCAAGTCATTGTGAATATCGCCAAAGTGAATATTTAGCCAGGTAGTTTGCGATTCTGACCAGAAATTAGGTTTTGTCCACCTTTTGTAGGGGTTGAAAAGGGTGATTTGGCGTCCATCGATGCTTATGATCAATTTCTGGTCAAATCGTCTTCGGTCCTCTGCCGTTAGAGTGGATAAATAACCGGGATCAATACCCTTTACGTGCTTTCTCACTCTGTCCGTCATGTTGAATTAGTGTTTCTTGCCGCCGACCAAAATAATTCCCAGCATGCAAAGCATGCTTTTGTCAACAATGAAACTCGTCTATACACTAGTGTAAAAAAATCAAATCTTAATCAGTGTCAAATTCAACTATGAGGAGTGTGGTTACATCACTCAACCTGTTGCACCCTTCTACACTTTCGTTTTAACTCATTTTATTGTGGACCCCATATGACATGGTAAAAGTGTTAAAATTTACAATATACGAGTTGAATTAACACTCTTGAATTTGCTGTGTAGTGTGTTTCTTCTTTACAATTCCTAGTATATATACACCACTGTTAAACAAGAATTTATACTTCCTACTTTTTATGCCACCACAGTTGTTGGAATTTCAAGTAGACTTAATTTATTTGCGCAAACTCTTCTAATTTTCTTGTAGATGTTGGCAAAATAATCACAGTGTTTGGCTCTGCGATGGACTGTTACTTAAAATTTCTGTCATGTTTGTGTTGATTAAGACAACAGAGGAGGCGGGAAACATTAAAGGAAAACCAAGTGTCAAAATGTCGCTCTGTTTCTCCAGTCTCCTGAATAAAATATCACATGTGCTCTTTCAATTATATTCAATTACTCTGAAACAAGCTGAAGTGATCAAATGTGGTCTGCTTTGTGTGCCTTTTTTCCATGAATTTTCCTAAGGGCAGTTGTTGTTGTTGCGTAGGAGTTTTTATTTTTGAGAGCTGATGAAATGACTAAAATGTGTGTATTTTAAAAAATTCTTTAAAATCCATATCACTTTAATGAAATGTGTTAATCATTGCTCTTGCATGCAAAGGGAATTGTTTGTGTGAGTGTGGTGTGATTGACATGTATCAGGACAAAAGAGCCCCTTTAAAAACATGAACAGACTTGTGTGTGGAAGGCATATTAGAGATATTTATATGAAGCCTGAATGAACATGAGAGCTAAGTGTTGTGTCGCTTTTCAGAATCTGCTAAACAAACACTTTGCAGGAATAAAGCCCATACCGGAAGCAGCCAATGAACTTCCTGAACAGAATGAAATAAATACATAAACTGCTCAAAAATGATCTAACTTGTTATTTTACTTTCCATCATTTTTAAATAAATATAATAATGTATTCTATTCACAGTGGGTGAATTCTCTTGCCCAAGGACACAATAGTAACCTACGCGCTGACCGAAGCTAAGATGTGCCAACCTTTGAAATTGTGGATAACTACTGAAACACTCCATTATAATGATCAAAAATGAACAAAAATAACAAATAACAGCTACTAAAAGGTTCTATATTAAGCCATGTTAAAATGTTGTTATCTCCTCAAAAACATATCTGGAGTTGTAGTCCATTGAGGTTCTTTTGGTCTTTCGATATTTTATGTTACTAGGTTCTTTTTTCAGATCAAGAGTTTGTTTTCATACCTGACAGTTTCGACTGCTCACTAGAGGTCTTCCTCAGAGTGGTCACATGATGTTGCTGTGACGTGTCCGGTCAGCTGATTTATACAGGTTTTGTCTTCCTACCCGTGGAGGCAGGACGCCAATGCCACCTGCAGTCCGAATTCCTCAGGACAGTATCTCAGGTGTGTAAGAGTAAAGTCCTTTGCCCACGGGACTATTAACCGGGACAAGGGGGCTTTTTTACTCTCACACACCTGGGATACTGTCCTGAAGAAGTCGGACAGATGGCGCTGTCATCTTGCCTCCACAGAACCTGTATAAATCAACTGACCAGACATGTCACAGCAACATCACATGACCACTCTGAGGAAGACCACAGGAAGCAGTCGAAACTGTCAGGTATGAAAACAAACTCTTGGTCTGAAAAATGAACCTAGTAACATAAAATATCTGGAGTTGTGTTTTGTTTCATTCACACATGTTTGAATAACCCTTTGTTATTAGGCTATCAACATCTCCAAAACTAAAATTGCTCTGTTCCACCTTGAGATGTCATGAAGCGGTATTTTTTTAAGTTAACAGCTACTTTTTTACCTTTTGTTGTGTAGAGACAGGCAATTCCAGGAAATTATCTAAATGATTCTGGTGAAGGAGTATGAAGTTTGTGCACTTCCTGTATTATCACGCAACATAACAAGAAAAAGAATTCAACCTAACGATGCAAGGTTTGTGTGAAACAAAAGACAACTTCAGATATGTTTTAATAAGGAAACAATAGATCAGAAATTATAGGCTACTATAGACCCTTTAAAAACTCTGTGCATACTTTTAGATGATCAACATGTTTACTGTTTGAGAGTTTTCTTATGGATTTACCCTTTGAAAAGCCAAAATAGAGGGGCACTTGGCTCTTCCTCTCCTCAAACTGCCCCGACACAGATCTGACCCTACTTGATCAGTCCTCCCTAAACTGCACTGAGACATTTGACTGAGACACAAAGGCAACCAAGAGGCGCAGTGTAAATGCTACTGCAGCAAAACTTGAATTTCCCTCGGGATCAATACAGTCTCTCTCTCTCTTCCACTGACTTGTGATAGCCACGATGGACTCCTTCTCCGACTCCTTTAAACCATCCTCGTGTGCAGTGGCTCATCTCACATCACACTGCAGCTCCTTCCTTTAGACGAGTGTCACAAGGCATTAGCGGCTAATTTAAAACATTTCCTCCATTAATTGCTGCAGACAGGGGGGCTATTAAAAGGAGCGCCCCGTGAGCAATTAAATCTACGTTGTCATATGTTGATAGCGACGCTGGCTGTCTCCTCGCTGTGGGGATGGTGCACTATATGCCAAGGTCAAACGGATCGGCCACATTACACTCATTATTCCCCCAATTCTGCTCATCTGCATGTCCAGGAAATTAAGGCTGCGACGCTAAGAGCAGGTGGCATTCAGTTTGCATATAGTTAGCATGAGTTATGATCAGACAGTGCACTTTAGGCTAAAAGCTGTTACAGGCTCTTCACCCACCTAGCATGAAGTCATCAGCAGAAATTAAGTCGTTTGTCAGCATGCCTCTTCACTATGTAGTGCACAACTACTGAAAGAGCTCACATAAAAGTTTAAACTTGGAGTAACTATTGGGCACAGTGGTGTATCTGCTTGGTTTGTGATTAAAGGGACTATATTACGCAAAACTGACTCCTGTGAGCTTTAAGTCATGTTATAATGTTGTTACCTATTCAATAATAATAATAATTTAAAAAAAAACAACAACACAATTCCAGGTATGTTTTTGATGAGAAAACAACATTATAACAAAGATCAGAAAATAGTGTAATATAGGCTCTTTAAGTGGCATTCTTTCTTCACCAAGAAGTGAACAATTTCATAAAAATCATAGTTTCAATAGTTGTCAAAGACTGTATGCAGAATATCCAGTGCATCTAGTCGTCTGATATACCACCTCTATGCCTGTCACTGATCCTCTGGCTCTTCTGCACTACCTACTGTTCACCACACTTGCTTTTCTGTGCATATGCCCATTTATGTAATGAATGGCTTTTATAATAAACTCTTTTACAATGAGCATAAAACCCTTGACGTGCGTGCTTTCTTCTCCTTTCTGTTGTGCTGATAACACAACTGCGACTGTAGTATCCATTATTCAGACATGGAATAAAAATTGGTGCTGTTGCTTTTGGATGTGTGGATGTGTGGAGCCTCTTTTTCTGCAAGGGAGCTGGCATTATGGTGGAAACATTATTTTTTTTTCCTGGTAAAGAATAAATAAATAAATAATAATGATAATTAAAGCCACCTGCAGCGATGATGGCCCTTGCCACAGATCCTCCATCAGAGGCATTACACAGTGCAGCTTTAAATGTTTTTTGGTTTTTTTTGACTGACACCCCTACTGTTCAACCATGAAAAATACCCCATGTCTGTAATACACCTTTTTTGCTTATAGTCATTCATAGAATTTAATCCCCGAATTTGTAACACATACGGTAATGTTGATGTTTCATGTCTATGGTAGGGGGTGCTACAGTGTCATCCTCATTCAGGGGGTGAAAAATGCGATTTTCTACCGAGAAAAAAAATAATAAGAAGAAACCAGCGAAGAACAATAGCCTTGGCTAGTCGCCAGTTACTCTGTTATTGGCTCGGGCCAATAAATAGAAAACATTAGCCATGTGTATTAATAATATTTATACATACTGTACATACATAGGGGACACATTTTTTTCAACATAGATGAATGTAGATTATCTTAAATGCTGTCCTCACCCTTACCCTAACAGATGGATAATGATGCATTTTTAGTCTAATCATTTAATACAGTCTTACGTACAAAAGAACTCAGAGCTTCTCTTCAGAAGAAAGACAAAGAGCTGAAGACCCAAATGAATGCATACAAGGAGTACCGATATCTGTATAACAGTCCAGTGAGAGGAAGTGTCCAGTTTTAACAAGAGCTATCCAGCACCAGTAAAGTCCTTGAAAAGATGAAGGAACAACTTAAAGCACAGGACAATATAATTGCTGAGATGACAAACACAAACAGGTCGGATCCAGAAGCCTGCAGAGACTCTCTAACCACTGGTATTGGAGTCGGTGGAGATACAATCCACAGAGACAATGAGAAACTGTCCAGGGAGGTGTAGGAGCTGTATTCTCAATTCTTCTCAGCCCATTAGGAGATACGTCTCCTGAAGTTGTGTTGTGAAAGTGAAAGAGCACCAGCCACCCAAAAGGAGCGGCCGTAGTGAAGGAGCAGAGGAAGGTGCTCCAGTGCCACTGCCAGCGCAAAAGCACCTCCAAACTTTACCCTTTACCCTTTGCATTATGAAAACTTAAACAAAAACTGCTTTAATATTATGTGGTTCTCTTAAATGTCTGTGGTATTCATTCATGTTTATTGTTTCAAATGTCAAAACTTGAATTCACGTCAGCCACAGCTGCAGATGCTTGATTTGTATTAACTGGTGAAGTTGAAATAGAAAAAAAAAATAAAATAAATATATATATATATATATATATATATATATATATATATATATATATATATATATATATATATATATATATATATATATATATATATATATGTGTGTGTGTGTGTGTATATGTATATGTGTGTGTGTGTGTGTATATATATATATATATATATATATATATATATATATATATATATATATATATATATATATATATATACATATATACACACACATATACATATACACACACACACACACACACATATATATATATATACACACTCTTCCTTTACTCTTAATGGTTCATTTGCATTTGTACGGGAGGGGGCACTCTAGAGTACACTTTTCATATGCTTCATAGTATATTATATTTAAGCTGAGATCACGCATTAGTGATTTAAATTTCAGCACGATCGGACTAAGTATGTGCATGTAAGATTTAATTGTGTAGGGGGGTGGGGAGCAATCCTGAAAAATGCCCCATGTCAGTAATATGTTTTTATGCTTTTTTCGTCATGCATAGAATTGAATCCCCAAATTTGCTACAAATCCGATAATGCTGACATTTCGTGGCTATGGTAGGGGGCGCTATAGTGTTCAGTTGTATTTGACTTCATAGTCATTTACATTCAGGCCAGGATCACCCCTGTGGCCGTGAGAAGTCATCAAAGAAACAGGAAATGAAGTTTGTTTTTGTTTTTTTATGCCAGTGCGCTACGGGGAAACTGTAAGGAAAATCTAAAATCAGATATTTTTTTGTGAACCTATGTCTCTAGATGTGAAGTGTCAAATCTGAGCTCATTTGAACCAAAACAACAGGGACTAGTATGTTTTACAAACACGCAGTCAACCTTGGCTAATTTTTTATCCAATATGGACAACTTTCTGTTCTCAACTTTTGTCGGGTCTTATTATTCACTATCACTGTTTCAAATTTCGCTTGCCTACCCCAAACTTTGCTTGTCCCTACTCCAGTAGGGTTCCACTTCTAGGCAGCGCTGTCAAGTTGGGTCATTTTGGGCATTGTCGCAATTCCCGCTTTATAACATTTTTCACCGGACCAGTCAATCCCATACCCAGTTTGGGGACTTTTTGTCGACGTTTAGGCACTCTAAATCTCGATTGTTTGCAAGAAAAAATAATAATAGAGAAGATGAAACGGTTGAAGAACAATAGCCCTCGCCAATTACTCTGTTACGGGCTCAGGCCAATAATAATATATCAGACTTATATAGCGGCTTTTTTGACACGCAAACAATAGGAGATGGAAACAGTAGTAAACAGCGGTGGAAATCATGGGAGTGAAGCCAGTTTAAACAGGTGAGTTTTTAGTAGTGATCTGAAGTGCTGTAATGAGTCCGAGTTCCTGTATTTGATTGCATCATCAAAGTACTGAAATCCAATCCAATCTAGCAGCATGGTTGGGACTTCTACTTTTGCATGACGTCCTTCAAACCAACGTTACGGCTGAATTATCACATTTATGACTTTTTCATACAACAGAGTGATGTAGTAGGACTCATGGTGACTATACAGACTGTGGGGGCGGTTCAAGAAATATCAAATTGCGTTTCTTGTGATGCAATGTAAGGAAAAGTCTTATTATGCAGATTCTTCCCTTTAATGTGTGGACTGATAGTGAGTAAGAGGCTTAAAGTGTTGCAGGCACAGAGCTCATCATATGTTTTTCAAAGGATAGAAATGAGGGTTACATACAATGCATGTTTGCACTTCATTAAAATGCACATAATACTGCAGAAGCGAACAGACAGTTGCAGAACAGACAGAAAATAATGGGCATATAAAGGAAGAAAACCCTGGCATTGCTTAACCTGCCTGAAATGTATGGGCAAACAAACTGATTCGACTGAAATGTGCCACAAACCTTTACTTAAGACACTTTCTAAGGCCAGTCCAAATTGAGTGACAAGCTGTGTTAACAGTGGTTTGGCAGTGGTGCAGGTGTCCTATTATTTGAAGGTTGGTGGTTATATTCTTTATTCTCAGAACATTCAGAATCTATGCATATGTAAAACTGATGCAATAAAAGAATGGGACAAGGGAATACTGTATATTCTATATTTTATAATGTAAGATTTTATAGCAACTTATTTGAGAAGTCACATTTAAAAAAGAAATGAACCAGTTTTTCAAATATTCCTCTCACGAAAAATCCTTTGACCCACATTTAATATTCCCATCAAACCCAGTCTATCTTTGACCCCCCCCAGTGTGCACATGATTAACCATAGGTTAAAAATTTATTTTGTTTAAATGATCACAGAAAGATATACATTATTCATCCAGCCCAAGATTAAAAAGCCCATATTACACTCCATAAGTCGTCTGGATCCTTCTGTCTGAGCAGTTGGAAGCAACAAAATGATTCCTTTTCATGTGGTTTTCATAGATTACTGCTGTTTTCTTTGTGGAATTTGTCTTTTTAATACAGACTGTTTCAAGTTGTTGACATATTTCTTGTATGAAAAGATAAAGATAATTAGGAAACATTAGAAGCACTGAACGCAGTGAAATTAGTTTTCTAAACAAGCCAATCAAATAAAAGGCTTATTATATTTGTCAGATTTGCACTAAAATAATCATTGTAAGTGTTTTACTTTTAGCATAGCCTTTAGATGGCTGAGATTCTCTCCTTGTTGAGTCCATACTTTGTCTCAGATGGTGAATAATCAATAACACATTTCTTTCTTCATGACCTTTCTGCATGACAAAGATTCATAACTGCCTGGACTGGAGCCGCACTACACACTGAATGTTAATTGGGGATAAGTTGACTAAACTTTGTCTCTAATAATCCAACATGGTCTGTTTATGGATGTCTTGTGGGTGGGCTATCGCATTTCTGTTTTACAATGACCTAGAATTTAAATTGTTGGACTCAAACAGTGATGAAAATATATTCTGTCCTTGGTCCATGACAGATTTTTCGTTCAAATCTCACTGAAATGTGATCATTAACTTCAATGTGCTTTGCAATCAAAACACAACCAACAGACAACCTTTGGTAAATATTTTTTTCTTTTTGGTAAAACAATAATGCTTGACATTCAGAGAGCATCATAAACACTCAAAATCAATACGCTATATTTCCTCTGAGGTTTGTCTCTTCCCAATCCATGTTCAAACGTGCTTTTTCCTGAATATCCACGCCAATAAGAAAACCGTGGAAAAACTTGCCTCATTAGACAGAGCCTAAAATATGCAGGGTGCAGGATGCTAGTTAGTCAACAAACAATTGCGCACATTAGAGAGTCAAACATTCATGATACCCTCTCATGTCATTATGCTCCACCACGCAGACCAAAAACCAACTTCTTGTGCAGCTCACCCATCTCCTGGTAAACATGACGAATTGTACACGGCAGCGGTGGAGATCAATAAGACTCTCCTGATCTTTTATGCACTGGAGCGAAAGAAAAAAACACCATTCGCTTAGGTTACAAAAGCGTGCCCTTCCATCTTTATGCAGCATGTCAATAACTGGGGCTGTGATGTTGTGGGAATGATTTCACAGTAACAAACCAGAGCTGCCTGATGAAAGTGTAGAATGGCCACAGGGCATCAGAGCATCAGAGAGCGGGTAAAACTTCTCCACATTGTACCTCCACAAACGGATTCTGTCCAGCACGTGTCTCCGATAAGCTCAGGCGCCCTCTCACGCTCCATCTCCTCATCCACTATCCATTAGATATTTGTAACACGCTGTGGAGTAACCTGGAGGGGGGAGAATGCTATACTCAGTCCCTCAAACCATTTTAGATATGTGGGCGGAGAGGTCAAAAAAAGGCCTGAATCCTATAAGGGAGCCATTAGGGAAGTGTAAACAGAATCAGATGAGTTGAGTGCAGTATATGAAAGAATTTTAAATGATGGTAGAAAAACATGATATAATTAAATTAAATAAATCTAATTCACTAGTTGGTTTGATCGCAGGAAGCACCCAAATGAACCAAAACAAACAAGGGGACCCCAAAGGATACACACAGATGGTGCTATGGACTTTAGCACAATTAGATCCTATTTGGTATTGATATAGAAAAGTGCCTTGAGCATTTGTGGATGGGAAAAAAATATGTGCTTTTAAATGAATTAAAATTAAATATGCTATTGCTCTGCTGCTCATTGTGACTCTTTGTCCAATCAGTTTGTTGTTTGTTTGTTCCCGTCTCTTTCTGAAAGCTTCACAGTGGCCACCCCAGACTGAGAACAGAAAATGTAACTAATTCTAATTACTAGTACATGCTACTACTTTACTCACAAGTATATCTACTAGGGATGTAACAATAACCAAAATATCATGATATCATATCGTCAAAAGTCTCACAATAATATCGTGGGCTGTTACAATATATCGAATCACAAGTTTCTTTGCTTAAATGCATGGTTTTATAGAAGCTTATAAACATAGAGAACTACATATCCCATGATTCATTTCAGTACAGACAACATGAATATGAAATATGTTTTTTACTTGAATTCTTGGGATTATGACACTAATAATTAACACCAAAATCTGGTCAAGGTATTTTAAAAGCAAAAAAGTGTCATATCTTTAATTATTAGCCTCTTCAATATATCTCAATAAATATTGTACCGTGGGATGCATATGGTGATAATATGGTACTGTGAGATTTAGATGTTGTTACATCCCTAGAATATGACAATAAATGTTGTACCAAATGACAGGCCAAAGCATTTTATAATGTCAGTATTGTTATTATGTATAATATCGTAATATTGTCACCTTTCCCATGATATCGCAATAAATATACTGTGAGGTTCATACGTGAAAATATCGTATCTTGAGACTTGGATATCATTATACCCCTAATATATACTGAAAATTTTTTTTCAATTACAGTAACAAGAGTATTTGTAAATACTGTATTTTTCAGACTGTAAAGTGCATGGGATTATGAGGCACAATATCAATAATGTTGAATTCTTTCATCTATTTTCATACATACTGTAAGGCACACAGGATTGTAAGGTGCATTAAGTGAAACAAAACAGTGAGCTAAGTCAAACTTTATTTTATTGGGCGATTTTGGCATCAAGCATGCTCAGATCCCTCTCGTCATTATCTGAGTCAGTCTCGTTGCTGTTATTTAGCTGTTCAATTATGATTCCGGCCTTTGTGAAAGCTTGGACAACACGTGAGACTGACACCTTAGCCCAGACATCCACGATCCATTGGCAGATCTTGGCGTATCTCGCCCAGTGTTGCTCCAACAATCCATCAAGTGGTGTGACTTTGTATCTTACCAAAGTTTTGGTTTTGACAGATTTTTGAGCACCATGTACCACATAATATTGGTTTGAAGTCAGTAAGCACAACCAGAATTAATACATAAGCCACACTGGATTATAAAGTGCACTGTTGAATTTTGTTTAATGCACTGAAAATTTGTTTAATTATTTCACATTTTTATGCTTGTGTTTTTGTCAGTGCAAAAATGGATTGCATTAAGGCCACATTATAATAAGACAGAATACATACACATATACATTTTCTCCTATCAATTAAATGTGTACTGAAGACATTTTCAGATCATCTGTTTTTCTTGGAGTCCAACAGAGATAAACAACATAAGCCTTTGAAAACCCCTCCTCCTCCCTTAGTCACTGCACATATCCACCTTTGGACCAAAATCTGCTTGATGATGCTTCTGACGAGTTTCAATGTCAAATCCTTCCGGCAAATATTTATAATCCATACATAAATCCGGGGCTCAGAGACTGAAGCTCAAACTTAACCTGACTCTGGGATCGACCCATTTCCTGCCAGTCAACAGTTGTTTGATTCATGGAGAGACGATGTGTGTCTGCTCCCGTGTTAATAATCCACTGCACTCTTGTGATTCATCTTGTTTGGTTATATAACGCCTCAAGAAAATGACTTGGCAAATATAGGACAACACTGGCAACACTTGAGCTATGGCAACAAGAAGAAACTGACTAACACTTTACAATAACTACACCTAATTATCCTAATAAAGCATGAAGAAAGGCAGCATTGTGTAACTTTTCAGGTAGACCGTCCATCAGTCAGCAGGCTGTCCTCAACACAGATCTTGGTCTGGTGGCATCTCCTGCTTGTTTCCATGGAAATAGTTAAGTTTAATACCATACTATGATCATCATGGAGACAAAAATGTAGGCAGACCCTCCACCAGAAAAGTTAGTAGTACATCTTTGATTCATAGCTAACAAATATTTATTAAGAATGGTTCAGGCTTAGTAAATACTTAATTTAGTTATTAAAGGGCCCAATTACACTTTTTTCTGATCTGTGTTATAATGTTATTTCCTCATCACAAACATATCTGGGGTTGTGTTTTATTTCATTCACATGTTTAATGCACAAATCCTGCAAATTTAGGCTTCTCCCAAACAGAAAACACTCAGTTCCACCTTGTGGAACTGAGTGCTCCATCATTTGGATAATTTCAGCCCTGGAAATGGCGCTCCACATACAAAATGTTCACTGCAAACTCGAGATGATTTCTTAGGCAGCCAAAGGTTACCTTTTTTGTCCTTCCTGTGTGTCAGTAATGCTCTTCACTTTCGCCTTTCACTATTTTTCAATTCTGCTGGGAGGGGGAACAGTTTGATCAGAGATTTGCAGTCACACAGATCTGATTCCCTTTTGCATTTATGGAGTTCGCAAACTTCCCAAGCTCATTTCTTGAGTCGTTTTTCACCGTTAGGATATCCAACAACCACACAATTACGATGTCTGAATCCCATAACTGAAATATGACAATATCAGAACCAGAAATCAAAGACATATGGTTCAAAAGACTAGACAAGATTGGCTTTGTCAATAGACGCATCCCACTGGGAAAAATGAAATGTGAAATGTGGCGGTTTGACGCTCACTTTTTCGGAAAATCCTTCCCAGTATGCATTGGGTGATGACCGGAAGTCCGGCATTCGTGATGCATGTATTGCCAATCTCTAAAGAGCTAAAGGCTCAAGCTAACAAGACTGGCACTAAAGCTAACGATCCAGGATTACTCAAACATGTATTTTCTAACATGGCTTAAAGCTCACAAGAGTCAGTTTGGCTTTATACAGGACCTTTAAATCTGTACCATTCTTAATCAACTACAAAAAAAAACAACAAAAAAACAAAACAAAACAAACAAAAAAAACAGACAAAAAAAAAACAAACCAATATGTTAATTATAATTTAACAGTTTTTTCATGCTTTATTACCAGTAAGGCTAACTGAGGTGTACTTATGTGTAACCAGAAATGTATTAAAAAGTGCAAAAACCCAATCTTCAATCATGTTTTTGAAATATATTTTTTAATCTGTTAATGAATTTTCACATATTTACCAAAAATGTTGACTTCCCAGTAAAAGGTTACTTCAAGTTCAGGGACAAAATTTCAGTCTGTGGTCTCAAAATGAATATAGTGAAAAGTAAAATCACTGTTTTAATGCCCCTTGTGGTTAAAGTTACTACGTTGGACTCTCTTGCACTGGTAGATATTTTACACATTCAAACCCTCACAAAGCAGTTAGTCTTCTTTGTTGCTGTAATATCATAAATAGTTCTGTTGTGCCTTTGATTTCTATCTCTGTCATAGTTTTACCAAGGTTTTCAGTGACCTCAAAAAACCTTCTACAAGTTTAAATACACAATAATGTCTGTTTTTTTTGCCTTAGCATGTCAAGACATTTCTTCACTTCAGTCATCTTACAGTCTGCAAGCTCTAGCCCAATGATCCCAAATTCACTCAGATGAAATGGTAAATGGGGCACATTTAAGGTACTTTTCTACCTGATTGCTACCCAGAGTGCTTTGCAATAACCTCATTCCTCCTTTTCACACAAATTCACACACTATTAAGGGTTTGTGGATGGGCCAGTCTAAGCACTACTCTTAAAAATGTTTTTCACACATCCATCATCTCACACATGCTGGGTTTCAATACTTTTTGGAGACAATATATTGATTTACATTCATTTCATGGAGATTCCAATTACTACTTACCTAACCTGAACCTAAATCCTCATCCTAACCTATTTCAATTCATAATTTAAGTATTTTTGTGAGAAGATACAGATATGAGTGCACTCCAATAAAGCCAATTCAGTGTAAGAAAGTAGGCTGATGTTTGTCACAATTAAACCTGGAGAGACTCAAAAGAAGACAATATGCATTAGTTGATACTGAATGTCATACAATTATGAATTATGCAGAAAATGATATACTGTATATAATGAGCAGGCTCAGGTGGGCAGCAGAGTTGGCTTCATTTCCCTCTATTCATGGATACCTGCCTCTCTTATGGGACAAAAATCAGGTGTGAGTGTGCATACAGATTTTAGTCCCCAAATAGACATTTTGAGTAGAGGAGACATACAATTTTATCAAAAATATTCATCATTAACAAGACAGTTTTTAGCAAGTTTTTTTTTTTTTTTTTAACTACATTATAGTCTTGATGTAGAGGTGGATAAAAAAAAAGAGTATATCTCTGACATGTCTGCTGAAGTGAGTTGAGTTGGACAAGACTCCCAAAGGACCTGTAGCTTATGTAAAAGCTGCAGTTTATTGGAAAGTGTTGCTTCGGAGTTGTACTGAAGGAGGAACAGATCCCCCTGAGCCTCAGACAGGACTCAACAGGTCAAAGAAGAGCGGACTGCCCAGAGTCACTGACACAAATGGTACAACTCTATAGCTGTATTTAAAGTCTTATTTTCTATAGTATAGCTTTAGAAATAATGGAAAATGTTACAAACAAAATTTCAGTTGGTGTTAGTACTGGAGTTTAGCATTAGTAGTAATGTGGAAATAAAGCTACTCGCATTATGGTTGTATTCACAAACTACCAAATATGGTATATCTGTAAAAAAAAATCATCTAAATGTGACTACAAAACAATTGACTATTGGTAAATTTTAGGCAATGATACTTAACTTTACCAAGTCTGTACCTTACCCAGAAATCCAAACACATAGACACACTAGGCTAAACCCAAAATGTGACAAAAATGAACAACAACATATAGTTTCATGATTTTTATATTTTATATATAAATTAAGGATTTATACATTGTTGATAAAGAAAAAATACAAAACATTTTTGATTTTACATGACATTTACATGTGAAATTTTACACAACATATTTAATAACTTACAAACTCTTTAATTTCCATAAAAAATATATCTCTTTACAAAACATTTTTCCTATGTACATTGATTTACATGTTTTTAATGGGCAAATAAAAGTGTGTTACATTTAAAAGCTTTCTAGTCTACTCTGGAGCTGGGGTGAAACAATAAATGATGTCAATTGCGCTTTTCTCTTTGTAACAAATATGAACTTGCAAAATATATTACATATATTTAACACAAGACATCTCCCAAAGGAATTCCATTAAGTATCAAAACTGTATAAATGTACAAAATGTAACCGCAATGACAACAACCAATGACATGGAACAACAGCAGCAGAGCTATATTCACTTTTTGCTAACATGCGCAGATATGAACGTCATCAGCACCCGCGGATGTTACTTCTCTGATCAGACTGTGTGGATCAATTACAATGAAGTGGTGGCTGACGAATGCAGTAAAAACATATGCCCATACAGTATTCAAGGCACTGCAATGTAGAGAATGAGAGTGCTGCTGAATCTGGTCCATCAATGATAATATAATAACTCTGGAAAGATGTGTGTGCAAACTTTTTCATGTTTACTGTACATTTGTTGGCAGAAGCTGACGGGTAAAAATCAAAATAAAGATGATACTTTTATCATAAAGAGTCAATAAAATTAGCCAGTAGTTATTTGTGTATCTCAGAGTAAGAGAGGAGAGCAAGGTTTTATTGATTCAAACAAGGTGTTCCAAAAGAATACACAAAAGATTGTAATATGAGTCTGTGGTAAAGTGCAGATGGTGTTAGTCTTTGAATGGCTCAAAAGGAGGATTAAATAACAACATAACCTCTAATCACTGTGTGTTTTGATTTGGGAAAAAAACACTTCAGGGAAAGTCACATGCTGATGTTTGGTCTCCTGCTGTGGGAGATGGGACATCGGCTAAAGTTGGAGATCATTTGGTTTAGTGTGAGATTATGCACCCCTTTTAAAGGTTAACAAACACAAATAAGAGTCATGAACGACATTACACAGAAGCATTATCCTAAAATGTACAGTACAGTGTGCAGGGCCTGTATAGTCCACAGGCCAGTCAGCAATTTAAACTCGCATATTTAAACAGGACCATTTCTGTCAAATAAAAAAGATCATTGCACACAGCTTGATAATAAACGCTAATGGTGAGCATAGCTCATTGGCAGAAAATGCACTGTTCTGTGGTCAACAATCTGCACTGGTACAATAAAACCCTCATTTGCAGCAGCTAACCAAAAACTGTCCTGCACTTCACAAATGAAATCCCCAGCTGTATTTCCCAACACGAGGAGGTAACACCCAATTAAGAGGTGTAAAGGACCATACGTTTAAACAGCCTTCATCACTCGCACTTTCCTCCTCTGTTCATAAATTTGCTGCTAAAAATAGACCCTGAACATTATATTGGTCAACACACAAAAGCTCTGCACTCCTTTAGAGAAAATAACTCATTATTATGAATGTAAGACATGGGGCCCAGTTTTGGGATGTTTTTCCATTGTATTTATCCATTTGGCTTTGTCACGAAGCCTCACTATATTTGTACTAGAGAGTATAAAATACTCTATTTTATCTATATGCCAGAGGCTTTGTCTCCCACACCAACACTCACAGAGTGTAGAGCACTTTCTCCGCTGAGATGTGCGGAGATTTCCCTCTAATCTGGATAAGATCCTTTGTAACTGCCATAATCTGAAAATGTGCTTTGTATTTCTGAGCAGTTCTGCTTTCTCAGACATGTACATAAAGTATTTGCATGTATAGTTGTGTAGAGTCACACCATAGTGCAGATGGTGTTGAGGTTGGGGTCGAAGCGGACCACTTTGCCCTCTGTTGACTTAGTGTTGGTGTTGTACATGGGGTTTTCAAAGGTGGCCTGTCCATTGTTGTTCTCATGCACTGAGCAGCCGGTGTACTGCGCTTTGTCAGTTTTCCTGCAGAAACAAACACAGGTGCTCATTAGTCAAAACTCCACATGTATCTCTCCTTTCTATTCAGTAAATAATATTGTGTGTGTAGTTCATTAAATCTTCAGAACCCAACAATACCTATAGGATGTGTATGGACCACATGCATTCATATTGTATGGGTATTTATTTGTGCTGTGCTGTGTGACTTTCAGCCAATTTGTTCTGATTTGAAGGCTGACGTATGGTGTTACATAATAAAGTGAACGCAGTAACTGCTTATGTGATATTTCATCAGTCTTTGATGCCTCGTATAGAGCGTATCCAGAGAGGGACACACACTCAGCCAGAGGAAGTGGGCCACAGTCTACCGCTGATCTCCCTCTCCTTCAGCTGCCTGTCCTCACATGAGCACAAATCCAGGTTTCTAAAACTTTCTTAACATTCACCAGGGAGAAAGGATACATGCCTCCTGTTTTTTCAGGGAGGACCAAACTCAGAAAACAACAAGAGTCTATATTTAGTCTGCAACAGTGGAGTTTGTGGATATGATGCATACCTCTGTTTGTAGAGATAAAAGCCAAGGCCTGCAAAGATGAGAGCGAAGAAAGGCACAAGGATGGCCACAGCCACAGAGCTGCTGTTACTGGAACCAGAGGACTCGGGGTCTGGGAGTGTCACGTTCTCTCTCACACTCAAACCTGCACAAAGATACTTCATTGATCCAGAGGAAAATCCAACTGTTCATTTCTGTAGTGGTCCTGATTACAATTTGTTATACTTTTGAACTATGAACACAATGAAACAAACTAAAATATTAAACTGCATTGTGAGATACGACGGTCTTGTAATTCTGTAGAGAAAAAAAAACAGATATGTTGTACCACATCACACCCCCACACTTTTGACCAGTACTAAAACATTAAAATGTTTCTGTGTTGACAGTGCAATTAAAAAGGGGAAACTAAAGTCATACGTATCATTGGCTGGAGCTGATGGCGAAGCAAACTGTGACAATGATGATGATGTTGATGAAGGCTATGACAGCGAGCAGCAGGACACAGTTCACACAGACGACAAGTGTAAATGACCAAAGAGCAAATGATTAGCACGTCAGGGAGATGGCCGTGGTAATGAGATAGGACAATCTAGGTCACAACAACACGCAAAATGAATTCAAGTCTTTCACACATCAAAAAACTACGCAAAACACACCGTACATTTAATGAGCAGGGCTAGCAACAGTTATAGACAGGCATTTAAAACATACATTTATAGTTTGACACTATAAAGCTATATCATTGCTGTATGGTAGACATGGGAGCTCATACCAGTATCTTTTAACCTAGAATTATTATCTATTTTCAGTCAAATATTTAAAGGCTTTGCCAATCTAAAATATTCATAACTGTTTTATTATATATGTGAAGGACTTAAACAAAGGCATAGTTTTTTAACAGCTGGACTGAGGCAAATAGAAGCACAGTTTTATCTTTCCCAAATGTCATATTTTCAGTTACTAATAAACACATTAATCCTTTAACATTTTTTAAACTGATTTAAGTTAAGATTCTTGGTTACTTATTTGCCATGGGAAATAGATAATATGGAAACAGTATATGTCAATCCATTTAAATTTTTATTACAGGACTTAAGCTTTGGGAAACACAGCAATACTAATATTTGTGTAGTTATATCTCTATGTATAATTCTCAGTACAGGGGATTGGAAAAGCAAAAACAAACAAACAAAATGAAATGAAGTGAATATAAGAAGGTGATATACCAAGTCGCTGCAGGCCAAACTGTCCGTAGTCTTTACCCCGTATAGAGCCTTGGAAAACATAACTGCCTCCCTCCGGCTCAGCTGAGACCTGGAACACAGAAGCACAAAGCGCCTCTATTCAAGTGCACGTAAAACTCTGTGTTTTTGCACTGAAGACATGAAATCAAGTATCCCACAACACTTCACCTGTTACATACACTGCATTTAACACAAGAGCCAGATCTGTGTTTGCCTCAGTCACAAATAAAGCTTTTGTCTTTGAACCTCATAGTTGCCAGTACTATCAATATCTCACCAGTGTGTGTTAGCATGTCGTGTGCAGTTTTATTAAGTGATACTTGAAGTTAATTGAAGCAAAATAACCCTAATAGCGCCAACACAATAACTCAGCAGTCCACTTGTTGCGGATTGGTTCAAAATTTCCCAAAGGCAGAAAAGCAAGGAGACAACACACGATTGCTATAGCCAGTGTAATATAACAATAAGTAACACATGCGGAAAAATCATTGCCCATTTATTTGCCTGGGAAGCTTTTGTCAGACTAAATGAAATGAATAGAGTTGTAATAACGGGGAAATATTAGTTTGGATATTGTTGAGAGATGTCTTAATGGAATCGAAGTTCTAACGACAAAACTAACTGCACAAACACAACCCCCAATACTACAAGCAGGGCAAAATTACGAGAATATTTTTCTTATTACATCCAAAAAGAAACTTTCATTTTCATAATACAAATTGAAAATTGCAGAAGATTGCTTTGAGCAGAGCAAATATCACATTAAGTGGGCTCTTGTATTCTTTTATTTCCACTTTTCTCTCAATAATTTTATTTATGTAAAGGGCACGCACATTGGACATACTCGACAATAAGCAGATGAAATTGAAAATGTGTTTTTTTACTCACACATTAAGAACTGAAAAAACAAAACAAAAAAATTACACTTTTCATCTGAATATTTAGCATCCTTTCAAGTAGCGTCTCATTTTGGCAGTGTGTTAATCTAAGTAATAACTATACAACACTCACCACATTTATTTTGGTGCAAAAAAAATTACCCAAATCTCCTTTCAATGGCACTATTATAAGGTTTAAAAATAGGTCTAATATTTTAGGCCACCATTACCCATGACTAAACCCCTAATACTTTTGTCAGTTCTTTCAATGATCATCTTTAATTCCCTGTGTACAACTCACAAATCCGTCCATAGCCCAGGTCTCTTCAGTAATCCGACCCAAGGAGCTGTGGGCCAGAGCTCTCATCTGGTACAGCAGCAGCGCTAACCGTGCCTCCTGGCGCTTGTACACTCCTGCAAAGTAGAAAATGATACAAAATGAGAGGCACACAGAGAAATGATGTGAATAAAGAGATTGAGCAATGAGGCCGCGCCATAAACAGGACAAAAAGACAAATGGAAAGCAGCGGGGAGGACACACTGGCAAACAGGGCGAGCTAAGGAGGGAACAGCAGAGTGCACATACATCACTTTAGATACTAAAGAATACACAAGGTCTAAAGTAGCTACTGTAGGTCTGTCACAGTAAATACTATTTCGACTTAACGTTCACTACATGACAGATGGAGCACTACTTTTTGGGAGTCAATATTTATCGTGGGTACTTTTTCTTTGTACTAATGGGAAATTTTTATTCATTTTCTGTAATAAGATGAGAATTGTGCCGCAAGGTTGAATTATGACCTTCTGTGGCTCATTATCGATACAAACTAATTACTAAAGTGTTTCATTCTATTATTTATTTATAGCAGCTCATATTTTTAACAATATTGTTCTAAATGTAATCCTTTTTGGGGTGATAATTTATTTTATTTATTCATGGTTTGGTCAATATTATCATTTATCATCTATATTTAACAATGTATCGCACATCAAGTTTTTTATCGTGACAGGTCTAATGGGCAAAACTATTATGTTGATGATAGTCAGGTTTATATTGCATTCAAGGAATCAAGCATTCGATTGTAGAGAAAACTTAACAGATTCACAATGGAAATGTGTCATTACTAATAATAGTAATAACTGGTTGAAGACTTTGTAGAGTGGTGTGACAGCTAAATTTTGCAACAGAAGAATGCCAAACAAAGAATATGTTTGTAGGCTGCCAACACCATTACACTGTCAATGTGTCTTTGCGCAAGACACTACACCCACATTTGCTGCGTGAGTATGTGATTATAAGTAGTCAAAAAGGCTGAGAGAACAGACTGCAGGCCACATTTGCCACATGTAACTCAGAGATGAATGTACCGCATAATGGGTTTAGAGATACTTTCAGTGCCTAGAAAAGGGCTGCATAAACACCAGTGCTTCATCATAGCTATATACTATGACAATATTATGTACTAATGTTTAAAGTCTGTAGAAAACTCACAGTGGGACAAAGAAACAAGTATAATGTAGATTATCGCTTCTTGCTGATGCATCAGTGAAGGCGACAATAGTTAATTTACACTGCCATGCTTGAGATGGCTCTGAGAGATTGACTGATTGACACAAGGCGTTCTCCACATACATGAAAAAGACAGAGGTACAAGGAAACAGTGCAATGATTTATAGATGACTCACCGGAGAGCAGAAACTCCACACTACTGTCACTTAAAGTTACATTGACTTTTCCTGTTGAGGCATTAAAGCTGGTGACTGTCAAAGTCAGAGGCTGTTTCTGGCCCTTGTAATCATAGGAGCCCTTCCACACAAAATCAGGTGCGAAGACATCATCAGGGACTACAAGGGATGAAACAAAGTATATATCATTTTATGACATTAATAAAAAAAACATGTTACCCTAAATTCCAGTCCAAGCAGTAGCATTATACTTAAAGGTGCATTATGTAAATTTACTGGTGGAGTTTGCCGCCTGCTTGTCTCTATGGAGATGCTATTGGTTTGTAAGTAACCTCTCCAAGGAGACAAGCAAGTAACACCACCAAAGTGACCAGACCAAATTACAGGTCAAATCTATGGAGAGGCAGCCTGCTCTCATTAAGAATGCATATTTTTCAAGGTATTTCTTTGTCTATAAAAACCTGTAATACAATAAAATGCAAAATAATGTTAATGCTATACTTCGGAATATACTAGGGAAAAGAATAAGATCTCCACGGAAACAATCAGGTTACAGACCCCCAGAAACACTGCATGGATAGTTCATCTTTAACTTTTGAATGCATCCACATTGTCTATAAGGTTTGCAGTACAGTCTCTGCAACCTAAATTTGTGTTCTTGGACAAGAGTGAAGAGAAAAGAATAACACATGACCTATCAGTTCTATTTTTAATTTTTTTCATTTTAAATCATGGAGTGGAATACTCATTAATCATACTGTATTTTTGAGGTGTATCTATTGTTTATTTTTTAAGTTAAATCCAGTACAGACTTCATGGCATGCTCATTAGTGCAAAAGTAGCCAAGCCGGATGAGGCCAAAACAAAAAAATTAAAAGAGCGAAAAATATAATAGCACTAAAAATGTGACAGCAAAATAAGCAATAGCCAAAACTATTGCACTTGCTGTGGGTTCATAAATGTCTAAAGCAAATGTCATGGCTATTAATCCTGCTGCTAAACCAAATACCACACAGGAGGAGGGGCCAGAACCAGATCAGGCATGGAGAGGCTGCGTGGGCTTTCTTATATCCCACATATTACTGCTTTGAAGTATGTAACCTTCATATAACATTTGCATTCAGTTTGAAGATACTGCATGTAATTACGTTTGCATATTGACAGAGACATAGATCAATTAGGCACATTATGACAGAATAACAATATCTGTAGGCAACTACACAATTATTGTAATTATTTTATTACTGTAAAACGGAGAAAGGATCAGATAAGTCTGACTTCTTGTTTCTTGCATTTGAAAATTCTGAACAGTCAACTATATCATTTGATTTACTGACTTGCATATTTTTATACCTACATGACAATATAAATAATTTCAGTTGGTAAATTGGCTGAAAAAAAATTTATGTTGGTTTTCTCCTATGCAGATAAGGAAGTCCAGAATGCTAAAGTGGGCCTACAAAGCAATATGAGATTTTTCAAACTGTGAATCAAGATTTTTAAAATATTTTTTTACATACATGGTTAAATGTTTCATGAAGATTCTCCAACCTACCATTTATTTTGGGGCTTGGTGTTCCTGGTATGGGTTTGACAGTTTTCTCGTATGATTTGGAGCCAGCTGAAATAAAGCATGAATATGTAAGGCACAGAAACGTGGCGTTACACAGACCTGCATAACAGCGGGGGGACGGTGGAGGAGTAAAAACGACTCAACTGAAACATCGCGCTGGAGTGGAGTGTGGAACATTAACATATCAAAGTTTAACTGTGGCTCTTAGCTCGGAGACGGAGAGGGCAATACCACGGAAACAGCTCCACAAGTGCATTTGATTAGCTTTTAATTGGACACTACAATAGGCACAGTAATAGAATGTCAAAGGCAGTTTGTACAACATGTGGTGAAATTAAACAGTTTAATTTTAATCATCGTTTTCTCAGGTTCCAAATCATTTATCAGGCGATGATAAAAAGATGTTTCAGCATATTTTCAAAGTAAACTTGAAAAACTGAAGTAAATTACTGAATGTTGGTTGTGATGCCTTGGCTGCAGGAGACAGAGGATGGACACTTTTGTCCTCAGGGCTGTAACTCTTCTTGAACTGCCCTGACACATGATCTGCTGACCAGTCCTCTTGGTAAACTGCACCTTTGTTTGAGTTCTCCTATTTATTCTTGTGTTTAACTGCTAATTGTGCCCATTACGGATAAATAAAGTTATATTGATTGACCGACTGATTGATAGTTACTTAGAAAGTTCTCAGTTGGGGTACAGCTTTCCCATACAAAAGCAGGATTACTGCTATCACTATATTTTGGAATACTTTGAAATAAGACAAAGCAGTGAAAATATTTTAATTATTGAAAAGTTAATTAGCTTTCAGAATCTAGTTTCTTTCCTCCTGTGCACATTAGTTGTTCTCTGTGGGAGGTTTTTAGTAGTTTTTAGTTTTAAGGAGAGCCTTAGAAGAGGGCAGCAGGGACAAGGTGCCCACGGGGAAAAGAATATCAGTAACAACGCATATAATCATTCAAATCCTAACAGCAAAAACTAGAAGTCAAAGTGGACAAAGCTCTGACCTAACATAAATCTTTCCTCAGGATGGAAGTTATTTCACACTTCTACCCTATTTCCAGGCCTCCTTCTCGGGCGGGCATGCTATTTGGGAGACCTGTGTTGTCCACGTACCTCTGCAGACAGGCACCTTGCCCGTCCAGCTGCCATCAGAGCGGCACACGCGGTGCTCCGATCCCCCTGAGAGGAAGTAGCCACGCTGACAGCTGTACACCAGAGTGTAGCCGTACGAGGGCAGGTCCAGACCCACCACATCAGCATTAGCCGGGCTGCGGGGCTGTTTGCACGAGTGAGCTGGAGGGAGAGACAGAGACAGCAGGACAGAAAGAAAGAGGGAGAGAGAGATGGAGGGAGAGAGAGACAAGTAGAGGGCACACTTGTTAGTGCAGGCACATCCACGCACACACACAAACACACACACATCCACGCAAACACTCAAAGGACTAACTAATCAAAGAAAAAGATAAAGAGAAGCCAAAAAGTAATTACGTAAAAACAACTAAAATAGAGAAAAACATATAACATATACTACCAAAATAAAAGTATAGGAAATACATAGTATCTAATAGCAAATACACAAAGTCTAAAATTCATAGTTAGAAAACAGAGAAGACAAAACTGTGCTTAATTATGGAAATCTGAGTTTCCATAATTAAGCACAGCAGCAGGATCTGGTGAGAGCACACACAAGTGTGTCTCCATTCTTCACAGTCAGTCCACAATATTCATACTTTGATAATTCCAACAGCTTTTCAGACACAATCATGTTTTCCTGAGGACCAATCTGTTCAAAATAAGGAACTGGGGTTCAGTCAATTAAATTCTAACTTTAACTGTTTTGGATGCATTTTGCGATAGCCAAAGACAAAACTAACACATTTCATAAAAATGAAATGCTGATTTCCTGTGCATCATGCATATTTACAAATGTAATCTAATATGGTTTTAATTGCTGTGTTTATACCACTGAATGCATTAAATGATTTGCCTTTGATCCTTTTAGAATTGAAATAGAAGTTAGTCATTATGTTTAATTACGAAGATTAAGGTATGTTCATTTCAAAACGCTATAGACTTTGGCAGCTACAAAAGGTTCGTAAATGGTGTTTTTCTTTGCCAAAATATATTCTTTTTAATCCATATCTAACAGTTTAATTTCTTCACCAAACTGAGCGGAAATACCTTCATCAACAAAAATAAACAAGATCTACACTAAACAAAACCTATGCAAATGAGTTTGCACCAGGAAGGCACCAAGGACTAAGAAATATTCCGATGCAGAGTCGTCGACAAAAATGTGAACTGGCAAAATAATTCTGCATCTTTTCAGGGAGAGAATGTGTTGCCAGCCGTCAAATGGGAGACAGCTGCAAGTGAGTCACAAGTAAATTGGTTCTTCATGGAGACTTAATGACATTAGGGGTAACACGAAGCAAGATCAAACCTAAAACTTGAGCTAGTGCTAATAATTCTACACCTGTCTGACATTTTTAGCATGTTTCTGACCTAGAAGACAAACTGCTCTGTCTGGCAGTGGGATTTCAAACCAGCAGCGCAGTAAATTATCAGAACTATAGTTTGGTAAGGATTTATCTACTTTGGAAACATGCAAAAGTTTTGCGGGAAGAGCAAAGACAGGGACAGTCATAAAGAAAAAGATGTTTTGCACCAGTCCAGATATATGATAAAAAAGCTCAAATAAGGCCACTGTGTGCTGTCTGCATCTAATTACAAAGCATTTTATACTCTGAAAACAAAGAAGTAGTGCTGTTAGCTTGCTAGTTGTTTTGAGCATTACTACAAAACTCTGCTCTAGTCCCTGAAAGTTGGAAAATGTACTTGGAAAATGTAAAATGTAAAAGGCATCACTGTGAATAACTAGGATGCTAAGTAGCGTTGTTAATAGCAGTCGCAGTAGTAGTAGTAGTAGTAGTAGTTGTAGTATTAGTGTTATAAAATTCTGCTCTGGTCTCTGAAAGTTGTGAAATACTAAAAAAATGATTTAGGAAAGAGGAAAAACTGTTTAAAATGAATTAATTACATCGTTCACATTTTAAGGCAGTACAAATAAGGTACAGGGCCTTTAAGCTATGAAACTAAGCCTTACTACTTCATAAAAAGGGCATCGCTACAGAATACATAATTACTGATACAAGTGTGGATAAAACAAAAACTACGCAACTTAAGGCGACATGCTGAAAAATTTTTCAATGGCACCTATTTCGCTTGGACTTCTGGTAACAATTCTGACAAAAGCGACATATAAGGCAATGCGAGGAAGGTGTGAATGAAGGATATCTTACTTCTGGGTACTGAGAGTGCAATGTGATTTAGCCCTCCCCCGTAGAGATTAATGGAGAAGTTTTTGGTTAACTGCAAAAGCCACTCAACATTTTTCAGAGCCCTGACAGATCAATCTTGCCTAATCTATAAATAAGTTTCTAAATATTAAATAAATCTCTCTTCTGGCTGTCGAAGCACAAGCGTGTGTAACCCATTTAAGATGACAAACTGTCTGCACATGTCCAGGGCTGGTTGTAGTGTCTGTGGAGCGTGACTACTGACGACACTTACAATGCCTGCGAATTGTCTTATCAAAGCCACGTCTTATCCCTCATCAAATTCAGCTGCCATGTTTATTTACACTTCAAGAAGGACTTTTTTTCTTCCCGGATTTCAAGGAGCCCCGACAAAGACATTTTCACTTTTGTGTCACACCGCTACATGTAATGCTCTTAGTTCAAAGCCCTGATAGAGACAGAGAGCCCTGGTTAGGAACAAAGACAGCAGCGGCAGATAGAGGCAGCAGCTCTGATTGATTTATGTGGGAGCCAAAGGGAATGGCCAGCATCACAACAACACAACAATACAACAGTATAAATAAGAACATTAAAATGGTTGCACACAGGTGAATCAGATCAATATTTTGTATATTTGCATCTTTAAAAGGCCCACATTACAATATTTTCTGATCTATATTATGTTTCATCATAAACATACCTGGAGTTGTGTCTTGTTTCATTCACACGTTTAACATAGAAATCCTTCTCTCACACAGAAAATACCATGTTCCACCTTGGTAACAAGAACTGCTCTACTGTGTTTTTAAACTCTATCCACCTTCACTAGATTCATTTGGATGATTTCAAAAGGTAAAATGTAGCTGTTCATTTGGAAACTACCGCTTCATGACATCACAAGGTGGAACAAAATACAACTCCTGGTAGGTTTTTGCAGGGTAACAGCATTAAAACATGGCTTAAAGCTTACAAGAGTCAATTCTGCGTAATATAGGGCCTTTCAGCATTAATACACAAACTGCATATTAATATTACACTTTCGTGGGTGAATGTTATTTTGCCTGGAAGGTTCACAATATGGCATTACACATATCAACCGCCATGGAGACAAAACTCCACCAGGCCAATTTACATGTCATATCTGTGGTTTGCTGACTGCACACACTAAAAATTAGGTTTTAAATGTATTTTTTGAGCAAATGAAACATGTATAATTAAACAAATGCAAGCTATATCCACCAAACCCCTACGTGTGTGGTGTTTGTTAATGATGGTTTGTTATGGTATTTATTATTCAGTTGACATGTTGAGATTGCCTAGTGTTTCATCCTAAACACATAAACGGTATAGACCTGAGTGAGTTCACTGCAGCTAAACTGTAGAGCACTTGGTTCAGAGTCTAATAAAAAGGATATGATAATTGGATGACGGCTAAACGTGATTAAACTCCAATAATATCACACTTTGACTTATGGATATTTAATCTCTATTGTGTCAATATGTTTCCTCAGCGATACAGAAGGCGGGCCTGTGTCTAAATCCAGTTAAGTGGGGTTCACAATAACAAAAGAGCATTTAATCATAGAGAAAGGTATTTTAGAGGATTTATGTGGCTGTTTTGACCAAGGGTTGCAGGTGTCAGGTGCCAGACAAAAGCACTTGTGCTTAAACATATATACATAAGCACAATATAAGCACAATGCTGGTGGGTGCACACTGGACACTCTCAATGGCACAAATAAGGTGAGTAAAGTATAACGATACACTGGCAAAATGCTGACAGTCCATTTTTCTAGGCCACAAAATGCAGTGTCTCTAAAAGCTGTTTTATACATTTTATGGGCCTGATTTAGTGAATAAAAAGCACACACATGATTTTCTTTGGAGACGTAATTAATGTGTGAATCAACGGTCCTTTCATCAAATCATTTTATGGTTATTGTGCAAGTGGGACGATAGTGGCTCAGTGGTTACAGCAGTGGTCCCCCAGCACGAAGGTCAGGATGGCCAAGTGTGAGGCATTAATATTATTACTATTATAAATACATCTTTACTATTGCACTCATTATGACTTTAACTATACACTGTCATCATTAGCACTACCACTTTGCTTTACTTACTCTTACTTAAATTGCATGGTGCAACTCTCTTGTAAATTGCGTGATGCAGTTGCTGAAACCTAAATTTCCTTTGAGATCAATAAAATATGTATCTAATCTTATCGGGTCCTGCATGCATACTATAATATAAAACTCACCAAGGGCACTTTCGCACAACTGCAACTTTTACAGACAAGATTTGACTGTATATGAACTTCCTGTTTGTTCTGTTACTTTTTGGGTAGAAATGAACACGTGATTTGTCATAGAAACTAACAGAAACATAGGCAAGAATAGTAGTAAAAGCAATTGTATTGTATTTATGTTATATAGAAGTGAAAGTTATTCTTAGTTACACATACATTATATAGTGCATGGCAAACACATCTGAAGTGGCCTCTTTCCTTCTGCACCTGTAAGAATTTTACAAATGTACTCCTCAGCATTTTTTTCAGCACATTTTCAGTCGAATGACCTCCAGGAAAACACCTGTTCACTTTATTTTGGTGATAAAAAGTAACATATTGAACAAAATGGAAATGCTTGAGGGCCAAACACAAACATATAGCCACATTATTGTCTACTCTACAGAACAAACATATGCTGCCTCTAAGTGATTCATTAATTTGTGAAGTGAAGTTGTGATATTTCATGGGGGAAATGTGTGAACCCAGAAACATGAATACACAGAGGTTAAATGATTAAACTGGTTAACAATAGTGTTTGATGTGTTGATACATAATGGATTTGGAAAAGCTGTTGACCTGTTAGCCTAAGATTTTTCCCATCAGCATTATGAAAAAAACGCCACAGCTCAAGGCCGGATACATCAACTGAATCTTAACTATTTCCACCACAATGCAGGCCATATTATTATGCATTACAGCAATACACCAAAGACCTTTTGGGAACTCATTTTAAATTTTAAAGGTGACTGGAAGGAAATGCAATTTGAAAGGTTAAGGTTTATCTTTTGCAATTATTATTTTGCGAATTATTGTAGAAGCAATGCGTGAGACATACATGATCTTGTTTGACCTAGGAAAGGTATGTCAACTCATGTCTCCTTTGGGTTGCTTGCATTAACAGCTCAATTACCAAAGCTGTGGAATACATGGTATGGCAGACTAAGTACTTGTATACAATACTGAATGCATGATCAGTTTAGTCTGACAGTTCACCTGCCTACCTACATATTCATATATTCAGTTTCCTGTTTATAGGTATCATTTTGAAGACTTTTCACCAAGCCAAAGCTAGACTATTTAGTTTTGAATTGTTAACTGCTATGGAAACAGTGCTATTTTTCATCACTCAACATGGACAGTGAGCTTAAAAAAAAAAAAAAAAATCTTATGATTAGCATATAGGCCGAGGTGAATTAAATATATTACCATACACAATGACAAAAAATAATGCACTTTTACAGCTGAAACTTCAACTTACGTGTTCATTTCACATGCTGAACATAAAGCTTGAATTTACAAAGGGCACAGTAACTATAGTAAAGATGTAAGTAACAATAGTAAAGATGTTTGTTCAGCGATTTAAAACTTGGAGCCCTACAGTGTGATTAAGTGTATCTGATAATCCTCCTGAAAGGTCCTAGAGCTAAAAAAGGATTGTACAATGCACTCTTTTAGACAGTTCAAAGCAGCACTTGGCGTCTCTGAACTACTCCTGCAAGTCTGTCCTAGTTTTGTGTGGGGTTGGTATTGGAGCACTTCAAAACCAAATTACTGTAATCGCCGACAGTATAAGTGACAGACTGATTGAGGTGAGAGCTGCAATTTAGTACAGGTTAAAGGTTACACAGGGAAAGTGTGGATTAATATAAAATAGAGATTAATAGAGCCTTCCGGTGATTGTACACAGAACTCATGCATTCTAAAGGCTACTGTTCCATACATTGGCTCCAGTGCATTTTCAAAAGGGTAGATACCCACAAAACATTACAAACTCTAAAAACCCAGGGCTGTTTTGGAGACTGACAACCACTCAACCACATAAAGTAGTGAGTAGTAGAGTAAAACCAGTCCCCATTGGCATAATTTATTGATTTAGAAATTTGCTGCAAAATTAGCATAGGTGATAAAACATTTCTTAAATTTAACGTTATGCTGGACAAACCATATTTAAAAAATATAATGAGTCACAGTTTAAGAAGTGAACTTCATAAAATTAAGATGGAAGTTAACTTAATGACTCTAAATACTCAGTGGCTAATGTAAGAAATATACATACATAAATACATACATACATGCATACATACATGCATACATGCATGCATACATAATACATAGAATTAATGTTTGCATAAATTATGAGATCTAATAAAGCTTGAAATTAATTAATTAATTTTGATTTGTTCTGTTTTTGTTTGTTTTTTCCATAGCTGTTTTTGTTCGCTCAAACTATAAACACACAGACACATTATTGTCTGAGACCTTTCTATAGGTCTCAGACAATAATAAAAAAAATACTTTTACTTTTCAGTCCAGTTAAAAAATGTAGTGGAGTAGAAAGTGCAGATACCTTCTCTCAAATGTAGTAAAGTCAAAGTGAAAAGTATCTACTTTAAAACCTACCTAAGTATACATACTTAAAATGTGTATTATGAAACTTTTCTGGTGGAGGGTCCGTCAAATGCTTTACTCCATTGAGATGTTATTGCTTTGCCTGGAATGTTTCACAGTATGACATTAAACCTATTTCTATTTTCATGGACCAATCTTTCAACCTTTCTATCTTCTAGGTATTTTTGAGCTGTAAAACCAAATGCAAGGTAAAGCTGTTTAATGTCAGATCATGGAACATGCTAGGCAGAGCAATGACATATTCAGTAACAAGCAGATGACAGACTCTCCATTAGAAAAGTTACACAATGTACCTTTAAGCACAGCATTTTACCACTTTTACTTTGCTACATTCAATAACTGCTACAGAGACGGTCTAAAGAGATGGGGAGAATAGAGGAGGCTTATAGGATGCTAGCAGAAATAGCCAGCAGGAGGGCAAGCAAAACAGAGGGGATATAATGATGAAACAGTGAGTAAACATGTTTCTATTCTGTACTCACGGCTGCAGGTAGGCTGAGTGCCGCTCCAGGTGAGGTCGACCAAACAGAGGCGTGTGGTGGAGCCCTGCAGTAGGTGTCCTTGTTGGCACTGAAAGTCCACTCTGCTGCCCACCTGTCCACAAACAAACAGCCGCACAAAGGAGAACCGGTCAATACGGTGATGCAAATGCCAATACGCTCCAAGCATCACATTTAAAGAGCCCACAAAGAGATACGGCGCATTCATGTTTTTTTTACCCGCATTTTAATGATTAGCTGTACAGCGTGGAGGCAGGTGGGGTATAATTCCTACTGGCTAGAACATGGACTCGAGTGATGCAAGCATTTGAAGTGAATAGGATTAATTTCAAGGTGGAAATTTTGACCAAATGGGTTTTCTTTTATTTTCATCTAAACTAATGGAAAAAGAAAAGATAACACAGGTACTGGACTAAACCTCATTAATCAGGTCTAACAGGGTCTGCACCCAATTCAAACCAAACAAAACAAACTAAATCAAAACAAAATTTGAAATAAACAAAGGAAACTCAAAAGGCAAAGAAGGATAACCATAAACCATGGCACAGACACAGTACTGATGATACTTCAATTTGTAATCTTGGTTCCATCCTGGTTGGCTGTTTTGTGACACCACTTAAAGTTTGCTTTCTTTACTTTCTTGGTTTTATTAATACACAAATAGCAACATTATAATGATGTTATAGTAATAAAAAGTTGGAGAAACTGAAGAGATATTCACATCAGCAACACTCCCAGGGCCACAGAAATAAAACCAACTCCTCTAGGGACCTGTACAGGACTGGCCTTATTCATTTCATTGACTGGAGCACAAAGAACCATGGCTGCAGTGCACACACAAAGAGCATACATTACTTACATTAGGAATATATCCTCATGACTTTTACAGTTACAGAGAGCAGCAGGAGCTCCCCTTTTGTTGTGGCCACCTGGGATAGTCCTACTCTCTCACACCTTGCCCTGGCTCATGGTTCAGGAAAAAGAATAATTTCTGGTACAGCTAAAAGTTGTGATACTGCAGCTGATGATGATAGCCTGTCACTGTGGAAAAAAGTTTTAGTAAAGGGTTTTGTAGCCTTTTGAAATACACCCACTGCACTCATAACAACATGTTTTACCAGATCCTTTAACAATGTGAGATAGAAGGATTGTGTGGCACCACACAATTGATTCATGCACTATTATTTTCACTATTGTAAGAGAAGTATGGATTCATGCTGGAATGCTAGGCTTTGTATTATTTTTTTGTTCTTAGACTTATTAAAAGGTGCATTAGTAACTTTTTTGCAACCTACCCATCACCCATCTGCTTGAAGATGTTCAAGCTGTGCCTGGAATGTTCCACAGTATGGCATTACACATCTATCTTGCATTTATTAATTTACAAGTGTTGTTATTACTTCATTGTCATGAAAAATCTGCATACATAAAGTGAGCAGCGTCACCTCTCCACAGATCTGACCTGTAACTTCATCAGCCTCCATGTAGATATTTTTAAGTTTTATTCGTTACTGTGGAATATTCCGTGCGGCAGGCAGTGGTCTGAACACCAGAAAAGTTGCAGCTACTTTTATAAAATGTCCAAGATTCAGCAATAGTATCATATTTATACAGACTCACTTTCTAATTTAAATTTGAAACTGCTCTGACAATGGTACTAAGAGTTAATGTGTCTTGCATATTGCATTTTAAAAAGCCTCTTTCAGATGTTGCTCTATCTTACCTTAAAGCCTGTTGTGTAATTCATGAAACCATGCTCAGGTGTCCCCGGGTTTTCACAGGTGCTTCTAGTAGGCTCTGGAACAAGAAATCACTGTCATGATGAGGAGGGGGACACCACGAGAATAAAAATGAGACCACCACACCGAGGCAATCATTGGTAATGACAATGCAATTTTCTACTGGTGTAACACGTACAGACGAACAATTACTAGAGAGGCTGGACAACAGCACAATCAAACTGATGAGTTTTCAGCCCACGTTTATAACTATCTAAAGTGCTATGCAAATGGTGTAAAGTACTGTTCCATAGACGGGGTGCCCAAAAGTTGGCACATTGTAAAGAGACTGGACACGGTGGAAATGGACTCAAATAAAGCAGAAATTATAAATGGCAGGAAGAGCGGAAATTGAAGGTGTTGAGCCGATATATATTGCTGTGGTTATTAGAGTGTTTGAGTGCTTCCGAGGACTGAGGCACTTATGAAGAAACATAAATCACACATGTGCACGTGCCTCTTCAGATGGAACAGGTCAGGACACATAGGACCGAGAGGAGCCAATACAGCCACTGACAATACCGCTGCTGTGTTCCTAATTATTTTATTTATTTGTTCTTTTAGTATACAATCAGTGCTCTTTCTCTTATGTAGACACTGGAATCATCTTCCACCTAATCAAATCAAGACGTTTTTTTATTTTCATATTCAAGTAGCAGTGGATGTGAGTCAGCTATTTGTTTCTTTATTTAAGTATAATTTGAAGGAACAATAAGTCATATCTTTTTTCTTGACATATTAGCATGCTATAGATTCCCAGTGACAACAAAGTCTGTTTAAAAAAAATCTTTCATCTCTTGTGCTGTGGACATCCTGAATATTGGAGATAAAATGTTTGAGTCACTGAAATGAATTGATGTTTTATAATGTACTTGCTGTATTTATAGGGCTACAACTGCTTCTATGCTATTTATGTTGTCCTTGTACTGTTTTATGAGGTGGTTAGCCAAGATGAATTCCTATCTCTGTAGACCATAAAGCTATTCTACTCTATAATTTTGTACCAAGAAAACCCCTGCATACTATGTGCAAATCTAACTGCTGCACCAATAGAAATAAGACAAATGTACCAGGCACCACTGACTACACACACTTACACTGGGGTTATAAAGAGGTCTCCAGTTTTTGAATAATTACTCAGATATTCACCTATACAGCGGGGTTGAGATCCACTCCATGTTCCATCATCCTGGCACATTCTGGTTGAGGACCCCACCAGCACATAGGGGGCGCCGCAGCTGAACGTCACCTCAGATTTGAAGATGAAACTTTGCCCTTCTCTGCGTCCTTTGGCAGGCACTCCTGGGTCCCCACAGAATTTTGCTATAGAGGAAGAACAAAAGGGAAAAAAAAATCAATATAATATTTGAAAATGTAATTAGAGTAGCTGCTTTTGAATCGTCTCTGTGGTATGTTCATATGTATATTCAACCTTGCTACACTTGAAAACAGAAGAAAGCAGGAATGTGAGTGTCAGATTGAGTTGACATTCAGTTCAGAAATAATAAGCTGTGTGGGCTGCAGCTTCACCCATACAGGATCTTACCATTGAAAGAAGTGTCTCTATACTGCTATAAAACAGCGCCTCTCTCCTCTTCATTATTTTTATTATGCCACTGAGTTCTCTCTAGCATTTCAGTTCAGTATATGAGGTTAAATTATTAAGCACTCGCAATCAGTTTTCATGTAAGAAGTCTATGTTTTACTGAATATATGAAGAATGGCATTATTTTGTTATTTTGAACAATTAACCCTGTGTGTGAGTGGGAGTAGTATAGCAGTTTTTCTAATTATTTTGCAGGCAGAAAAATAGAAAAGAAGGTCAATGCACTCAATTTTATAAATAAATAATTAATCATTTTAAACCCCCCCCCCAAAAAAAACTAGAGCCTCTTGGTTACCACAACTCGAGTAAACTGGCTACAATTTTTCCCTTTTCCAGAGCGTAGAAGTCAACAAACACAGTAAGAGTAAAAGCAAAAATACATACAAACATTCTGCTCTTGCAACAGCACTGTTTCATCTTAAAAGTTTTGCTCCATCAGTATGATAATGATTGTAAATGTTAACTATATCTTTCCTAGGGGTATAGGCAACTCCATAGGTATTTGTAATTAGAGGTGAGTAATATGCAAAGCTATACAATCGTTTTCTAGAGATTTCTGGATTATATCATAATTCAAGCAGCGTTTAGTATCTTTATCTTTATATACATTAAAAAAGTAACAAATCTTCTACAGCTCTTGAGACACACGATTGGCTAAATCTACCTGTCACTCAGTATGAGCCTGGCAAAAGATGAAAACGCAGGGAAAAAATGTCTATATTTGACCATAGAATAAACAGAAACAAGCAATATGATGATAACATAGCAGATCAGATCAGGTCACTTGGGTCAGACAATAATTGTATTCATATTGCCATACTGCACAGCCCTATTTGAAAATCTCAAGACTTTTCTGTTAAAATAAAGGTTCACAAAATAGTACAATCCATTAAAAACAACCATCAAGACACTTGGACATATAGAGCACCCGCACAATGGTGTATTTAATCAGCCGAACATAACCATAGCCCTGTACATGTCTGCTCTGAACCCTCTGATGTGAAGTCTTGTTTGCAGAGAGAGGCAGACCTAGAGCAGGGCTATAGATGAGAGAGCTGCTTCAGTCACGCAGCCTGAGCTCCACAGGATGAGGCTAATAACACTCAGACCTGACATATGTTACAGCTAAAGCTCTGATAAGTTCTGCTCTTTCCTCCATGTCAGAAATCACACACTCACACTCACACAGCTGACCCCCCAACATGACTGACAGCCCTGAGAAGACATGTAATCCCCAATACTAATACTTCCAGTCATATCAGTAGGAAAATATACTTATTACAGCGGATAGTTGAGAAAAGTTGTACAGAATTAACAAAAAATAATGTCATAAGAATATTTATGGTGCATAAGTCTCAAAATCGCTTCATGATTTCATGCATAATTCATTTACTCCTCACACTCAGTGGTGTTAAGCTACTTTGAGTTTGGGGGCGAATGTGCTACCACTTAGGCTAGTGCATTTTTTTATTTTATGAATATGTTAAGTATCTTGAAATATTTATCAGCACAATCCCTCATTCATCGACTAGTGGTCCAAAGAAGAGGTTTCAGAGATAGCAATCTGGACTATAGGTTTTAAGATCCAGTTTTGACTCTCACCCAGTCTTTTTAAATTTCTAACTGGGGAAAAATAGGTTCATATAAATTTGAAATATATCTGTATCTGCACTATGTAAACTAAAAGTGCAGTAGACATGACAAACAAATATTTACGAAAACTTCAAAAGTAATCCAGAGTATACTTTAGCTGGTGTTAGAACTATCCTAAGTTAGTATTCTAAGAGCATTTGTTTAGAGTACTGACAATACAGGCCAAACAGGTGACACGCACATCAATCATACACTTGGGGCCTGAGGGAAATAATGTAGTGTTTTATGGATATGTAAGAGAAAAGCCCCAGGCCAAACCAAGCTCAGCATATTCAATGTGCCCCCTGCATGTGTATGTGGGAGTAAGGGAGTATGCAAAGGCAGGCCAGAGACGAGAGGATCACAGACAGCCAAAGTTTTCCCACTCTGTCTTAAAGCCCTGACTCTTCTCTTGATGAATTATCAATGCTTTGAAGTAATCAGTATGCACAGGCCCGATCCAGAGTGAGATCACGGCTCTCCCCCACAGACACATGGACTGGCATCCTCAGTCTTATTTCTGGAGCCTGCACTGTTTTCCCTCATGTGTAGCACAACAAAATTGAATATGGATTTTAATTTTGTTGGTTACACATAGGAAATGAGAATCCTTTTTGCATTTAAAATAATGTGGAGTTGGCTAAGTAGAAGTGCTGAGTTTACTGCATTGGTGTCTACTGTCTAATATTGCTGTTTTAACACTCTTTAGTCATAATTGTGCAAGAAATATTCAAACAGAGCTAATCATTGTTAACACAACAGTTAACCTTATGTACTTGCAGTATACTAAATGTATTTTGTACGTGTAGCTTCAAGAGATCCATAAATGAATATGATCACAAAGTAGAAGCTATAGAAATGTACCCGGTGTCTATCTTCACTTGTAATTTCAGAGAATCATTGGTATAAGCTTCTTGGAAAATACTTCCTTTGGCAGTACTCCGTATAGGCCTTGGACTGTGCTGACATCACTTTGGTATTTGTAATTGGTTTACAACCAAGATATTTGGTTGCTGAGTTTTTAATGCATGTGTAATAGGTCCTCTTCTCAAAATATGCTCAGCACTCTTTTCTTATTTTCTGGCCCATTTGTCTGCCTTTGGATCAGGCTGATAAAATATGACACTGCCATGAGAAAATGTTACCTGTGTTTCTTATTGATTAGAAGTGAAGATAATTATAGAACACAGCATTCATTAGTGTTTGATTTGCTCTATTGGCATTTGTATGTCCGGTTAGGTGGATGTGACATATAAAATGTAATTACAACATCAGAGGCACTTGTGGCTCAAAGACATTAAACATGGACATCACATGAGTGAACATAAAGGTTACACAGCGCCAGGCTGTTTTGGGGGTGGCCATGTGGAAATGATTGCTTTGTGTGGGATGACACTCCTTGTCATAATGACAGTCGACTGAACGTAGACACACCACATTTACCAGCTTCAGATTCATTTTGTAACCACTAAACTAACGGTGACTACAGCTGTGCAAACAGTACAATACAATGTATTTCATTTATTGCAGAGCACATGGAACACAAATTATTCATCACCTAATACCATTGGGTTACCGACAATGGGCTACGTATACCCAACCCATTATTTGCATAGTTGATGATAGTTCAATACAGGTTATATTAACCATGTCACCAGCAATACATATCTGTATTTTTAACACAAGGTATAACCTAAAATCTTTGGTGGAAGCAGAAGGGCTATTCAATCTAACTTTCCCACATTAAATATTCTGCTCCATTTTACATAGTGTCAAACGTGAGCACAGAAATGTAACTTTATTTGTACAAGGCCAGAGAACTATAGACTGCATTCATGTTTTGAGCACAACTGATATTTTAAATAACATGTCCCTATTTTCCCTTTTTTCTGACTGACATACTGAAGGTTGACCCTGATCACAGCAGCACACACTCCAGTCCTTTGGGTTATTATTATGTTTGCTATGAACATTTCAGCTTTGTCTTAAGATGGCATGGAGTATCTGGCAACCCACTTGATCTGCCACTTACAACCTAATGTTCATCATCTCTATTGTATTGTTGCCTTAAGAATTAGAGGTCAAAGCAATAGATCGAAGATTACAGCTTTATACTGTCACAGTGAAGTGATATTCGGCTACCTCACCTCAACACATCCTCATATAACCTTTAGGTTTTCATACAAATCTCGATAATATGCTAATATGCTACACCAATCATCTTCTTTTGTTCCACTGCAGAGTATAATTTCATTTAACTACCCCACCCACTGTCTGTTGAATAATCTTTGATCTATTCATTTCATAATCCTGGCTGCAATATTTTTATTAAGTAAGATTTGCTTAAATGAATTGTCATGTTTCTCCACTGTCATCTGTTTGAGTAGTATTACAAAAAAAATCCAATTACTGAGGTGCATTGGAGGCATAATGGGCTATGGGTATTTTGGCCTTACTATTTCTTTCCTAGTGTTGATTAATATATTTTGTGCTGTGGTTATTTTAAGCATTGGAGATGTAAACAGACTAATTCCTAAACGAATTACTCAAACATGTGTGAATGAAACAAAACACAACTCCAGGTCTGCTTTTGATGAGGTAACAGCATTATAACATAGCAAAGGAGAAATCCAATTCTGCCAACTGGACAAAGGTTTTTTGATCGAATATGTTTCACAGCTCATCGAAAAGTATTTGAAAAACTTTTGTCCAGTTGACAGTATTGAATTTCTCCTTTGCTATGGATCCTACCGGGATGACTGAGGGATTTCACGAATAGCACTATAACATGTCTAGAATCCATTTTGTGTAGTATAAGACCTGTAAAATACAACTTACGCAGGCACTGAGGTAGTTCCCCGGTCCATGTCCCATTGCCGGTGCAGGTGAGGACAGCAGGAAAGGAGAGTTCATATCCAGGCAGACAGCTATAACTCACACTGCTCCCCCACTCCAGGACTGTCCCTTCCAGGAGCCCATTTGGGATGGGAGGAGGTGTGGGACACATCACCACTGTGGACAAAGCAATGGCACAGGGTTAGAGCAGTGGATAATTATTATACACTTATAATTGTACCCTTACTAATAAAGCAAGGTTTAATTTTAATTGACCTTTAAATTATAGTTATCCACTGAACTGCAATCAGACCTAACATTAGGTGCAGATTAAGCCTCAGCACTAGAGGTAATAGAACAGTGGATGCTTTAGATTGTGCTCTTTTATTGTTATCAAGAGGAAGCAAAGGATCAAATGCACCATTTTACCATGTGGGTGTATGAAATCATGAGTTTTTAGCCCTGAGAGATGGTTAAAGAGAAAGCACAGGGATTTTGTAGAAGACTTAAAGGGCCCATATTACACTACTTTCTGATCTATGGTATAATGTTTCCTCATCAAAAACATAACTGGAGTTGTGTTTTGTTTTGTTTGTCATTCACACAAGTTGAATGCATAAACCCTGCATATATTAGTACTTCTCTCAAACAGAAAACACTCACACACAGTTCCACACACAGTGTCCTTTCCACTCCATTTTCCCACTCTATACTGAACAAAAGGTAAAAGGTAGGTGTTAAATTCAAGACTACCGCTTCATGACCTCACAAGGTGGTGGTTGGAAATATTATTAGACAGACTAATAATAAAGGATTACTCAAACGTGTAAATGAATTAAACACAACTCCAGTTCTGTTTGTGAGGAGGAACAACATTCCAACATGGCTTAGAGGAAATTTTGTGTAATATAGGATCTTTAAAGAGAAAGCAGAGGGATTTTGCATAACACTTAATTGAATGGAATTTGTGCAAGAACAAGAAATGAAAAAATACCATTATTATTATATATATGTAAGGCAAAAGAGGTGTTAGTATGTGTGTAGAATAAAGAGTGGAGTTCTGACATACTTTGAAATGAACCTGTGGGGAGATGGGATATGGGTTTTAGGGACATGACTAAATTAGAACAGTAGCTTTGTACCATTACTCTTCTTTCTCACCTCATCTTTAAGTCTCTCTCAAGTCTTTACACACATTCACTTTCATGATGCAACATTGAACACACACAGATATATTGAATATAGCCCAGTGTTATGCAAGACTCTTTAATAAATTGAGTTGTTTTAAATGTGCTAATATCATTGCTCTAATGTGGTCAGTTTTGCATATAAAGAACAGTATGTAAATGCATGGAACTAAAGTTATGTCTCACTGTAGTTCTGTTCATGGAGCAGTAATTAAAAAATGTCCAAGGTGAATAAATTAAGGATAAAGACAAAAATGAAATGTCAAATGGAAGTCAATGCTGTATAAATGAGGTACTGATTACTGTACTGTATTACTGTAAAGATTGGTGCATATAATGAATATGTATTGCTTTTGTGCATGTATCCTTTTTCTTTGATTTCAATAAATCTGGAGCATGCCACAGTGGAATATTCACAATTTTTCCTCAAAGGTGAAACAAATCTTTTGTTCTTGGAAGTGAATCTGCAAGACTCCCATGTAGACAGGGAGAAGAGTATACAGTATCAAATATCTATGTTAAGGCACACTTTATGACAAAATGACACATATCTGCCTACTTCTTCTGACAAAAAATAAAAAAAATCAGCCTGTAGGAAAATACTGCTGTTAGTGTCTTATGCTCACTAATTTCCCAGCGCTGTGGCAATAGAAAATTGTTGAAAAACGTAAAATAGTATATAAACTAACTGAAGGCCTCGGTGGCAAGAGAGAGTTGAATGGAAAGCAGTGAGTGCCCCATTTTCATAAGTACTTCTAAGCAGCATTAGTGCCTCTCAGCTGAACACGCCAAACCTGGAGTCTTTTTGAATCTGTGCGGCGTGAGGCTTAGGCTGTGTCATCGCACCACACACACAAACACACACACACGCACGTGCACACGCACACACACACACACACACACACACACAAATGCACCGGTGCATTAGAAGCAAATGTACCCATATACAGCACTTCAGGATCACTCGCCCTGTAGCCCACTGCTGCAATGTCACTTCTCTGAAATGGCTCATATCACACAAATCTCTGACAGAATGACACCCGCTGCTCACCCTGTCCGCACCACTCTCGACCTTCAACATAAACCCAATCATGCAAAAGACAAGTCAAGTCATTTTATTGCCACTATATATTCGCAACATCTAAAGTGAAGGAAGGCATATTGCTCCATTGGTTTAGGGCTGTAAATACAAAATGTGATTGTATATAATATATTATTGACAGTTTTACAGTGTAAAAATTGACTAATCCAGGAGTTATAAGCCTGTTTTTATTCTTTATATTTTATTCTTTCTTTTAAATAAAAAAGGGAGACATTTAGTTTAAACCTATTTCCAAATCACTGCATGTTGTGGCAGTTGCTGGTACACAACTGTAATGGTAGAAAAAGGTTACAATGGTTTCAGGACAATGTTTTTGAAAATTGTGACATTTCAGCTGCGATCCAAAAGCCATTACCAATCTGAAAGTACTGCTCTAATCAAGTTAGATTTATGATGACTTCTGGATGGCAGCCAAAACATCTCTAGTCCAGATGAATGCCTCTGGAACCTTTTCCACCATGGACCACTCCGAGACAAATGCGGGATTACATTGCCTAGCAACCATGATGATATTTGGTGCAGGTCAAAAGATGTAGAATTAGGACTGAAGTAGGCGTGAGCAATAACGACTCACTAATCTCAATATGTTATATGTTGTTTCCAATAGGAAATATGGTATAACCTGTTTTTAATAAATCAGCTATTATATCTGCAACCCGCCCCTGGATAAAGCAGAAGAAAAGCAGAACTGTATTAGCTAAGATAGAACTATCAGACAAATATGAATGGACTTTGAAATTCCCCAAAACAGTGCAGAAATGATCAGTTTATTCCCATTTTTTCTCAATAACACGAAAAGAACAAACATATTAATAATTAAACGAATTAAACGAAAAGAAAATAATGGCATGTGTACTGTGAAATATGGCTATTACAACAGAATTGTATAACAAAACAACTCCTCAACCTTGTGTAGTGTTATCCAATTACCTCACACGAGAAAACCGCCATGTTGCAGTAGGGGAGCAGTGGCGCAGTGAAATTGAGCCCCCACCCTCGGCCTCCCTGACTAATGCACAGGTCAAAGTGGTCTGACAGCATTTAGACAGTGACAGCTCCAGCCAAGGGAGCCAGATTGGAGGTGTGTGAGCATCTTTATATGCATGAGTGACGTAAGGGTCTAATTGAATGTCCTCACTTGATTTTAAGAGCACTTTGCTGGGCAAGTGTTAGTGGCACGAGAGGACCACGCTCCCGGGTTTCGTTGCTTTCCTGCTCACCGCCTTCATCAGACCACAACCACGCTGGCGTCCAGGAGTCGGTAGCTGTCAAGGCTTAAGGCTAAGAGGTTAGATAGTAACACAGGGACATGCACACTCCAAAGAGCACACACCACCACACACGGACTCGGGCTTATGCTCCACATTTTAAAATGCCTTGAGTGAAATGGTGTGTCCATTGATTTTCCCCGGCAGTTTCAACATGTCAAGGAACAGGATCCATCAATAATAAAGCACACACGTGAAATATTACGAATGTGTGTCACTTTGAAGGATTTGAACTTTCTGCCAAGGTTAAACTGGTAATCTACACAGAGCAGGCTTGATGATTAAACGTTACATTATGTATTATTCAGGTTTTTTTTAACTACTAGACACCATAGCCTTGGCTATTCTACTTGTACTGTATAACTTAAAATGTGTGTGTATGGAAAACAACCAAAGTGGCTTAATCTTTACTTACACAGAACACAAGCAGAAGGTGCAAAGACTCCATTTGCTAGGGCAATGAGGAGTGAGGCGATGCAAAACTAAGCTAAAAGCAATAGCTGCTAACATTGAATTGGTTGGTTAGTTGCATATTAAAATTGGGATCCATCTCCTAATCTTGAGCCACCATGAAATCATACGACCTTTTTGCTTTGAAGCAAGCACTAGCACTCAGCCACCTTGCCTCTGATTTTTGAGCTCTAATTCAATATCATCATGTTCCGGTGAATATATCCATATTATATATTTAAAGGTTTGACTCTTGTGAGCTTTAAGTCATCTAAAGGCCGCAACACACTACAGGATTTATTGGTCTTAAACGATTTCTAAACCTGCGACAAAAAGTGCACACCACAGATACAAGGAGAATCTTATGAGATTTTAAATCTTCAATCGCAGAGACTGCTGTGGGATATGGCTGTGTATCACAGGCTACACAGTTGTGAGTTGCGTCAGCTGTTTCCTGTCTAGAATAAAATCACTCGCTTTAAGTTTTCAAAGGACCAGAGGATTGCACTACTGGTTTAGAAGTCAAAACTGTGTTATGATTTGAGAAACATTGTGAAAAATTTCAGATACGTGATTTTTAATTAACATAAACTTGGTGATAAAGACCACAGGAAGTAAAATCACTATCGCTAATCTGCAGCTTCATCCCGATCCACACACTGTGTGGATGTAAACAGGTACACATGAGGAACTACTCTCGCCTTTTGACTTTTGAAGAATGCCTCAAACTGATTTTCACAAAACAGCGCTGTTTTGTGGACTGGATGTCATTATTTGTGTAGGACAAATACTATAGATAATGTGTACGAGATGCTGCAGTTTATATTTACAACTTTTCGAGTGAGTAATAATTATTTTTGCTGTTTACTGATTTTGTATGTTGCGCCTCTCTGTCTGTCACTCTGTCTGCCCCTGGGCTCTGTTATTGGCTGTAGAATTGTTAATGTTTGGAGGTTACAATCTGACAGAGCAGTTCAGAGTCACTGACACCACACATGAAGAGCAAAGTGGCATAATCACACACGAAGACACAAAGTTGGGTCACGCCTCCACGAACTCAGGGAGAAGAAAATCACAACCTAAATCAAATAAAGTCTAAAGTCTCTAGTGGTTCTTTTTATGTTAACAGCTATCGTTAACCTTTAGTTTAATATAGATTCAAATGATGGTGAAGGTGAATGGAGTTTAAAAACACAGTGGAGAAATTCCTGTAAAATTACTGTATCCTGTATAGTTTTCTGTTTGAGAGACGAACTTAGCCTAAATATGCAGGGTTTGTGTGTTAAACATATGTGAATGAAACAAAACACAATTGATGAGGAATTACATTATAACATAGATCAGACAATAGCGTAATATGGGCCCTTTAAATTAACTTTCACTGAGACTCAGCCATGTTAAAACTAGAGCCCGACCGATATATCGGCTGGCCGATATTATCGGCCAATATGGGCACCTGGATACATTTCGGCTATCGGCCGATATGCTTGCTGATATGGGCCGATATTTCACGTGGGCATGTTATACCTCGTTATAAAGCTTAGACTCTCTACATTATGTTCATTTAATCCAATTTACAGACAGATAAGTGTCCTAATATGTGGCTCCGCATCAGTATTTATCTGCGGTGTAATTTGTCTGTGTCCGTACTGTCCCTGAACACACCCCCAGAGTGACGTCACTTCACTCGTGTGTGTTTGTTTACACCCACAGCGGTGCGCAACACTGAGATTATATTCTTTTTCGGACAATCGGTTTGAGTCTGGATTAAAAGGACATTTATTAGTGCAGACTTGTGATGTGAGGAGGAGCTTGTGTGAGCGGTGAGTGTTGGAAATATGTTAACTTTGAAGCTAGTTTAGGTTTTGTTAGCGGTTAGCTGCTGTAGCTCCCGCACATAAACAGGCTGTTTTCTATTGGTCTATTATAAAGTGACTACATTGGCCGTATATTTGTTACTGGACCTGCATTGATATGTAAATGAGCTGTGAATAGACGTGTGAATGATCCACATTTATGCATATAATTAACTACCGCGGTGTGCAGCATTTACGGCTAAAGGCTAATAGCGATAGTTTACTAGCTTGGAGTTATGGGTCGGTCGCGATCGAAGCGGCTCTTTGAGCGAACAACAGGAGCCTGCTTCTTATTGGGAGCCGTGTTTTATCTTTTTCTCATTTTTCTTTTTCTCACTTTTTCTCTTCATGCCGCATGTAGACCCGTAGTTTGACAGCAGCAGCGGCTGAAAACGAAACTTTCAGAAATCTGCGTGTGCATAGGATAAAAAAAGTGCATATTTGGCTGCAGTTCAGCATAAAATGAATAAACCAGGACTAATCTTGGGCTCGAGTGCAGAAAAGAGATAGAAACCGAGTCCCGACACTCAGTCCTGGTTCAGTTCTGGTTTAGTCCTGCTTGCAACAAAACAATCTCAAGAGTCGCTTGGGAGCCGAAAGAGCCAGCTGCTTTAGTGAGCCGAGCCAAAAGAGCCGGTTCTCCAAAAAAAAAACAAAAAACTGGAATACCCATCACTAGTAGCTAGAATGTGATGCAAAAATGCCATTAGGCCAATCTACTGTATGTAAATATGATGTAAAGAGTCAAAATAACAATAAATGTTGCCTAAATAAACCCAATTTAGAATCCACTAGAGCCAAACCTAAGTTTTTTAATCAATTCAAGATTTACAGTGAATTTTTACATCACTAAATATATCGGTGATTATATCGGCTATCGGCAGCTCCAACTCCCATTATATCGGTTTCATATCGGCCACAACAAAATCCATATCGGTCGGGCTCTAGTTAAAACCAGGACGAAAACCAGGATGAAAACAAGTCTGAATGCTGTTCTAAATCAGGACTAAAAATAGAACTGAATACCACTCCAGATCCACCCCCTGTACTCAGGCCAAAGTTTGAGAACCAGTGCACAAAAGCACTGTCATGTATTTGAAAGGACTGTCAAAAATAGGCCTCTAGTGCAATCATCCACAGAGGGTATACATTAGAAGATGTATAATGTTGCTTTAGGAGACCATTTCTATACATTCCTAGACAGACCCTGTCTTCACAAGAGCACACAGTTCCACATACACATGCTGGTGAAGCTGCTTCTGTCACACAGCTCTCTCTTTCTCTCTCTCTGAATGAGGAGCGAAGTGGTTCCTTAGCAACAATGAGCCATCATTTGCCTCATGGGCTCCTCCTTTTCCCCAAGTACTTTTGAACTGTCGCCTGCACCACTTAATCTGCCCCACAATACTCACTTTTGGGAAATGAACAAATCGTGCTAATCTCTACCTCCATTCAAGCATCATGAATCACAGAAGGATGTACTGATATTGGACAGCCACCAGTGTTACGACATGTCTATGCCTTATTTAGTCTTTTCTTTTAGAAATGCCCTAGTTTTCACAGAAATCTCTCTGGAGAGGACATTTACAATAATGGGACATATGGTAGCCTGTACAGATATCAGAAATGACTATGTGCCTACAGAACATGAACACAACTAACTTCATTGAAAATATGACACAAAAAACATCTATTAAGAAGAAACTCATATAACACTCAGATAACATAGATAACAGACGACATCAATAAAGGTGTAGCCAAAACAACAGCATCATGATGATTTTCGAGAAATGTGCTTTTCTGTTGTTCACAATGTGTATGTAGTATATATGATTATTGTTTCTCTCTTGGCACAAACTCGAAATAAAAACGAATCAATCAATCAATCAATCAGTCAATCAATGGTGAGGGTATATGTATAAATATATGAATGTACCAAAATGTGTCAGAGGAAAAGGTGCATTTATACACAATGCAAGTAAGAAACTAAACATATGGAAATATCTAATAAGGTGGCAAGATATTCACCATCTCTGAAAAGGTCACAAACAGACAGACAACTTTAAAAAACAACACTCGCAAAGATAAAAACATCTTATTAGAGGAAGACGAGACTAGTGCCAAGGACAAGAACTAGTGCAGAAGGATACTTTCCTTCTTTGTGCCACCTGATCGCACAGGGAGCTGCACATGATTTGTCTTATAAGTACACTTAAGTAAACAACATACCTTTAGTGACCACAGAGGAAGTTGTATGTCACCTTGCTCGCTAATCTCATTAGATCTGTGGGTGCAAGCATGTTGTTTGTGCATAGAATGAGAATGTGTACTTCTGCCAAGGTTGGAACATCTCGGTGTGATAGTTATCAAGGTCCTTTATAACATGTGAACAATGCCATATGTTTTTGTGTACAATGCTTTACCTTGGCATGCTGGTATTGTTCCACTCCAGGTGCCATTGTTAGTGCAGGTTCTTGTGAGACCGGAATCCACAGCGGCCATGACAAATCCAGGCTGGCACATGAATGTCACATTCTGTCCCACTGTGAAGTCATCCCCAAAACGAAGGCCATTGGCAGGTATCCCAGGGTCTCCACAAGTGATTACTGTCAGGAGAGGGAGCGAACAAGTGAGTATTCAGAAAACATACAAATGGAGCGTAAACAAGCTGTTGACTGGTTTAATACTACCAATGGGGATTACTGTTTAACTATGTTGGCCCTTGTGCTATATGCAAGCATGGAAAAAGTGGTTTTGGAAATTTAAGTTATGTTTTTCATAATTATTATTACTAATTTCAAATCTGTGGCAAATAATTATAGTAAATCAATAATGAGGAACAACTTTAAATGTAACATGAGTTGAACTCCAAGGCTTTAGTTATATATACTGTAGGTTTCAACAGTGTATGATACATAGATTTTAGTCAATAATTATGCTGAATCTCAACAAAAGGTATTCAAATAATGACATTAGAGTAAAAATGTAATCCTTAATAATGATTTCCTTTTTTACTACAGTATGCATTTTGACATGTATCACCTGTCACTGTCCAATGTAGCCATGTTTGAAAATTGTAGACGGTGTGACTTAACAAAAAACTGGTCTTCAAATATGTTGCTTCAATTAAAAAAACAAAAAACTTTAATTTTACACAAAGGAAGAGCTAAGAATGTCAGTCTAAAATTATAGAAAAAAAAACTGTTGAAGCTTCAAAACAAATCATCAGTATGGTGGCAAGTACATGGGAAAAATTCATGCTGACTAATCACTGTTTACTGTATATTTTGGAACTTCATGCCACAGTTCACTGGGCAAATCTCCCTGGTGTACTTCAGTTAATTTGCTAATTCCTCTTCTGCTCTATAAACCCTATTCTTCAGCCACTAAGCAAGTCAGGAAAAACAACTCAAAATGTCTGTGTAGTCGCTTGAAAAGCTTGTGATGACTTTGGGCTGGTGACCTACAGGATTGATTATCTGTGGACTGTGACAAACATTTCCCCTTTAATGAAGACAATCATCAAAGGTGCTAATGTCCCTGAACTCAGCACAGAAAAAAAAAAATAAAATCAGAGAAGTGGGTGTGAGGTTAATGTGATGATGAGCCGTTGGGCAGGTGAGAGCAACCCCATAGGGACAATGGATCATTAATATTTAATTTCATTTTTGATCTTTGATATCTGTTCTCTCCCTTGTCTTCCAGTAAATCCCAAGACTCATTTCATGTGAAAACTGAAAAATTATTCCCACACCATTTTACTCTAGATTTAATAGCAAGCAAAAGAGATGGCGAAAAAAGAATAATGGTATTTTTTGAGAAAGGAATGTGACGTAATTTTGTTTGATAGCCATCCCTCTGCAAATTGAATTTAGACTTCGTCATGTGTCTTAATTACTCCCAGCCTCATTTACAGAGAGATCCAGGCAATATAAAAAGATGACTGAGCCTTTAGATGCCTTGGAATGAGAGACAGGATTTATGTGGTATTTAATAATCTGTATAATGCTATTTTCTTTCACAGTGGGAGCAAAATATAGATATAGATTTTTCAGAGAAATTCACTTTGTGAGGCCACATTGCTCATGAAGCGTCACAGGGGAACTGATTAATAGAATTGGGTTTGAGTCATTGCATGTGCAGGTAATCTTGTTAAACATTACAGCATATGTTCCCAAGTATGCCCCAACATTTACAACAATAACAGTGTCAGTGGTGAGGAAAAACATGCTTTTAGAAGTAAAACACAATCACAATCTTGTTTAGCATATTCTAAAGGCATAATCATTTTGTAACAGAAAACATTTTATTGCTTTCATGACAAATTCGAATATGTAAGTCTAGAATTGGTCCTAAACACTTACAAGTGCAGTTTGGAGCTGTGCCAGACCAAGTGCCGTTGGCCAGGCACTGGCGTGTGGGTGAGCCACTGAGGAAATAGCCCTCCATACACGAGTACACGATGGAGTGGGAGAACGTGGTGCCGTCCACACGAGAGATCCGTCCATGAGCCGGAGTACCAGGATTTCCACACTGCACCGCTACAACACACAGATCAGGAATGCTTTCAAGTAACATTTTCTATCAACCTTACATCAGTTGCAGTCAAAGCTATTTCAAATATGCAAAATGACACAAAAGCTTCCAAACAGCTGCATCCTGTATCTGTGAACTAAGAGACTTCTGTACCAAATCACTTCTAATTGTCAAAACAATGCTCACTCAATCAGCTAATTGGCTGGAAAATCTGAACGTGGCTCTAGTTTGCAACAGACGTTTTAGGGGCACTGGTGATTTCTCAATTACCAAAAGCTAATAGAGGTGCAGACCTGTAACTCGGAGGCATCCATAATAAACCAGGTGCACCACACAGTTCAAATCTATTTGCCCGCTGGGATAACGTTTTTGTTCTTTAATGTTACATTATATGTGAAAATGAATAAGGATAAGAATGACTAAGGAAACTACTTAAGTTTTCAGTTTATTCTTTCACTTCCTGGTGCGAGCAGACTACTGTATAATACCAGACCTCTGAAGTCAGATTGAAAGATAAGATGAAAGGCAAAGTTTTAGGTAAATAAAAGTGAATAAAGTGAATAGAAGGGACAGATGGTGGAGTGGACAGGCCCTGGGAGACAGAGCCAGAACAAGATTATGATGAAGAAATCAGCAGAGAAGCAACAGGAGGGGAATGAAAGAGAAGAGAGACACATCAAGGAAAACAAGACAGACACAGTAAAGGCAGGCGTATAAAGAACAGTTCAGTGGATCTGGTCCAGCTTATTAAAATGGCACTGGCTTTGTGCCAAGTGGGCAGACAGTAAGTACGAGTGCCGAGCAGTGAAACATTGGCCTCAATATCCGGTTGACCCCTGGAGGTAATTTATGCAGAATATAGCACAGCCATTCTCTGAACTAATATCTGCAAAATCCACAATGATTCATTCATTACAACCCAAAGATGACTTGGCTTTAGGTGCTGAGAATAATGAATTTTTGGGTGCAATCTGGGAGTGAGTTACCACACCACAGGCAGTCACAGAGAGCAGGCAAAAGCAGACAGACACTTATCCATCTGCTGCTGCTCTGTGTTTGTGCACAGTGTGCCATACTGATCCAACTGCAATTCTGACTGCATCTGAGCTGCAGCCAGTCTGTTTCTTTTCAACAGGGAACACAGTAAGGCTATAGACTATAGCACAGAAAATCACGTCCAAGAGCTGTGAGCTGTAGCTTTTCATAAGCTTCTAAAGAAATCCAGCACTTTTTACTGCAGGGATGGGAGGGAAGGAGAAAATGCACCTACTTTGAGTTAGACTACAGTTTTATGTGAGTCTTCAAGCTCTACATTTAGTTAAATACATGAATATATTTTTTGTGTTTTTGGGAGTAATAGACACTTTTGTGTACTACATGTTATGTATATATCTTATTATATGCATGTTTGTGAACTATATACATTCTCATCCATTGCTTCCTCTACATTGAGACACAGCAGGCCAAACTTACGTTTGCAGAAGGGCTGTCTCCCAGACCAGGTGCCATTGGGGAAGCAGATCCTCTCTGCAGAGCCGTACAGAGTGTGTCCCACTGAGCAGGTGAAGCGGACCTTGCTGCGCACTTTAAAGTTGCCTGCCTCCCTGCTGGCGTGGGCAGGTGTCCCCGGGTCTCCACAGGTGCCCGTTGTGTCACCTGCAACAAGAGATAACCGCGGTGAAGCCAGTGAACACAAGAGAGTGCGAATGTGATCACTCTGAACTATGTGTGTGTCGGATGGTAATGTCAGTGAATTACAGCACAGTGCTCCAGTCTGTAAAGCTAAGGGACAATACAGGGAGGCTCAAAGTGCACAGCTCCAGAGACCTGCACAAAGCTATAAAACACACAATGCACCAATGAGCAGTTGTCACCCAGCCAACAAGCACAGGCACCATTTTTCATAAGGTTGACACCAGAAGCTTTGTGTTCATAAAACACTAAGGCTAGCATTAAAAGGCAACCAGCTGTGGGTCTGACAAACGATGAATATAGTTTGACCTCTGGACTTAAATGCATTTCTGTTTAACAACATTTTTTTTGTTCATAGAAGGTACAACCCTGGCCTGCACTGTGCAACCTTTTATATGAGCAAGTAATTTCACCCCATGTTTTAAGAAATATTTACTCTGAGTGGAGAAAGAAATGTGAGTAATGACAAGTGTAGAGCCAGTGCTGAGTGTGCTACACAATTTATGTAGTGATAAAAAGCCCCGCAACCTGAGTGGAGTGAGTGAGCGTAAAAGGGCTTGGCTTGTATACACATGGGACCTCCAAAAATGGAAAGAGGAAAAAGAACATGATCCAATGTGCATGCTTCATGCAGTGCTCAGGAAATCAAAGGAGAGACATGTGAAGGCTTATCAGATAAATATATTCACTCTGATGTTGTAGAGAGAAACTGTTGCTCTGCTTGTGTCTCCACATGACAAAGGCTGCCTATCTCAACTTATGGGCTTTAGATTTTATATACTAGATATACGTACATGAACAAGATTGACATTTCTTAAAAGTGCTTAATGTAATTTTTTTTAGTGAAGGGTGCGCCATCCACTTGTCTCCACAGAGATACTATTGCTCTGCCTTGAATGCTCCACATTACATCTGTTATTAAACCTATTCTTCTATAATTTGTTTAATGTCAGATTGTGGAACATTACAAGCATAACATTTCAATGAAGACAAGCAGGCAGACCCCTACTAGAAATGCTTCACAGTGCCTCTTGTTACGGCCCAGACAGTATTATGCTATGCCCTCCTGCCACTCGCCTCCTCTCTCTGTGCAGTTGTCCTCACCTGCCTGCTGCTCCTCTCACCTGTGACGCGCACATAAAAATGGTGCACTGATGTGCGCGCACTCTCTCCATGCTACCCTCAGGCCCGTCCATCCCTGCATGCACTTTTAGTTTGTCTTTTTGTTTTACACACCACACTCATATCGCACATCACACCGCTTTCATTTCATCACATGAACTACACCACCAATATTTACAGGATTCACAACCCAATACCTTATTTTTTGTAAATGTCTCCGTTGATCATGATTTGTAAATTAAACCTTATTTTTGAGCATATTACCTCTCATGTGGTCTCCCTCTTTGTTATGGCGTTGAGCCAGTCATAAAAACCTTTTTTGGCATTTCTGAAATGTATTACATATCTTGATTGCTAGAACCAAGAGAGGTTCTACTACAGCTCATACTTTATTGTTGCCTAGGTGTGCGCAAGTGTACATGTGTTTGAGTGCTGGTGGTACTTCATTAGTCTTATTTGGTAATTGAAGCAGCGTGGCTCGGCATGCACTGACAGCTATAATCTCACTAATTGGGATGGTGGTGAATTTGGTGTGAATTAGACTTAATGTCCGTTCACCAGGCTCTCTTTGTACGAAAATAATAAGGCCTTCAACTTAGCCATTCAACTGACGAGGACAAAAGGGGAATGGCTTGGCAAGCAGTTCCAAGTCCGAGCTTACTAATTAACAAGGGAGGCAGTGATGAGAGCAGGGATTGATGCATGAATGGAGAGCTGTGCTGATGCTACGCTAAAATGCAAGGAATTTATAGCCCATTATTTTCTTGTCTCTGTGTACAAAGCAAGACTACAACATGATACTTTTTCATATGCTGTTATGTAATAAATTATATTGAAAATATATTTTAAAACTTAACTTACTTAACTTAACTTACTTAAGATATAAAGCAGTTCAAAGTATACGGCAGTACAATTAACAAGATTGCTGCTACTGAACATTAACAGTAACATGTCCAACATTCATAGAAAACACAATGTATAGGTGCTAATATGACACCAGTTTTATCACTATCATAAGTTGTACAACATCTTTTTAAAATGTATTTTGAAGATGGCTTGAGTTACAAGTTAGCAGACCATGACAAGCTAGAAGTGAAAAAAAAAGCTTTTTCTTGAGGTATGCATTAAATATTCAGTAATCCAAGTTGTGGTGAAAGAAAATGGTAGTGCAAGTACCTGAGCAGTGAGGCAAGGGCCCACTCCAATGCCCGTTGAGCTGACAGGTGAGTGATGTGTCTCCAATGAGCTGGCGGTCTCCAGAGCACGAGTATCTCACTGTGGAGCCAAAGGTGAACTTCTCCCCAGTCATCACTGCATTGGGAGGGATGCCAGGGTGCCCACAGTCCACCTCTGCAAGGTTTGAAGAGGAAAATATTTTTAAATGTGAAGACAAAATATCAATAGATGCCAGTTGTTGCTGTTTGACTTAAATAGTAGATAGTAACATTTGTGTCCCTAGATATGAAGTAAACATGTTGAAATCATTTGATTTTACAGATTAAAGTTGTGTTGGTTTATTCACTACTATAGACTAATATAAGTTGTTTGAATTTACATTTACAGGTCAAATATCCATTAATAAAAAAAAAAAAAATATATATATATATATATATATATATATATATATATATATATATATATATATATATATATATATATATATATATATATATATATATACACACACACATATATATATTTCTTTTTTTTTATACAGACGCATACAATATAAAGTGCCTTATGAAAATGTTATTTTTAGCACTGGCACTGTACACATATACAGAAATATTTTTAATATTTGCTGTTACTACAGTCTTAATATAAGACAAATAAATGATTATAAATAATAAGCTCTGCAGTGACAGTAGACAGATCTTCACCAAGCCTTGGATAACAACAGCAGCACTTTATACTTAACCTCGATGCTTTCAGTACTCCTCTGAGGGGACATTTACAACTGCCTCTACAGCTGGTCCTTGACAAGCACTCAGCTTCTCAATTTGACACAAACACAACCACACACCAAAGACCATTCACGATTATATTAAACTGTTCAACTACTTAGGTTCAAATTTACAAGAGTTCTTGCAGTTTATGTGGTCTTTTATAGTGACTGTAGTGCGTTAGAACTTCCCATGCAAATTCTTAAAAACTGAGAAGTTGGCCACCTACCAAAGCACTCTGGCAGAGGCTTGTCCCACAGCCCCACTGGTTGGCAGGTCAGCACTGACGAGCCAAACAGGTAATATCCGGGGTTACAGTCGTAGAAGACCACACTGCCAAAAGTGAAGTTGCCATGTTCAATCTTACTCTCTCTGATAGAGTTGGCGGGGATCCCAGGGTCTGTGCAGTTCACCACTGCGGGACAAAGACACAAAAAATTTGTTATTTGAATATCATGAATTATTCAATTATCAAATTATAATATAAAACACAGTGTGCAGTCCAATTATTGTTTTTTCAGCAGGGGTGTTTTAGACAAGACTTTCTCCCTGTAATATCAAGCTATTACCTCTAAATTTGCATAGTCAAATGATTGTTCAACTAAATGTGGGAAAAAAGAGCCATTAACATGTTGTATTATTGCTAACAGAACTGGTCAGACTCATGTTTTATGGATAAAACAAATGTTTAAAAAAGTTCATGCATGTTCTTCACTATTGCTCTTTATGTGTCATAATAGTCAACACTTTTTAGTTTTTGTTAAATGGTGTGTTATAATGGAAAAATAGCATGAATATATTATGATAAATATAAAATATAACTTGTATAATTTCCTCCAACAAGATCTGTCACCATAACTATTTATACCAACAGATAACATTCATTTTTAGGGTTAATGTAAAAGACAGCACTGCTTTAATCTATCATAATGCATGCTTCCATGTCTTGGATCTAAAAATGAATTATTCTCAAAGTGAGTCAAAGAAAAACATTGATGATGGAGTTGGACTATTTTATTAGCTTTGTTTAGCTAGTAAAAGTACAATCCACAAGGGATCTGGCATTTTATGTCTGTAAGATGTGTTCCTCCTACTTTGATTATGTGTCTATTTGCATAAATTCTATAAGAGATCCTATATATCCATTATAATGTAGGGAAGCCTGGAAGAACTAATTCACATATGAAATAAAGCAAAGGGAGCATAATGTGGAAAATAGCAGTTGTTGTATCATATATAAGACTGACGACTTTGGGCTTTTTGTGGTCACACTCACAGCTCAGTGGCTTCTGCCCCCAAGTGCATATACGCAAGCACCACACTGAAAGGTGATAAACATGATTTTCAGTGCCCCAAATCCACATTGTTATTCCACCTGAGTTGCCGTGGTTGACATGTTTACTTGAGAGTTAATAATAGAAGTGCTGATATGACCTCAAACCTTTGTTTTATTGCAACAAAAAGTGAAGAGAATAAGTCCAGGATATATTAAGTTGAGTCAAAAAAGCAGCATTCATTGCCACTTTCAAAAACCACACTACAAAGGAAACTTATTGTCACGACCACAGTCACAGACAAAGCCTGCTGCTGACAAAAATGGTTTTCAAATGATTAATAAAGATGATAGTGAAATTACATTTAGACTCACATCAAATGAAATCAACAATGCAAATGTGAGGGAACCTGGCTTATTATGAAAAATGATTGTGACAACACATTTTGACAAAGGCAGTCATGACAGTTTAATAAGATTTGGTGCTTTTGATCTCCTTGCTGTTTGTCTCTGTAGTGCTCTTCACAGCAGCTAAAAGTCTGTCTCCTCAAAACTGGCTGCCAGTGGAGTTATGCCCATGAGAAATAATAACATCCAAATGTTCAAGGCCAAATTAAACTGTCTGTTTCAATAACAGAACTGGCCACTACACACTAATACACTAATACACACGTTGGTGAATATTTTAAAGTAAATTATGCCATTTCGTTTTAAATGTTATTACTAAGTGCGAAGAAATAATGTGGTAAGTAAGAACATAGCATTTTAACCAGTAGGGATGGGGTGAGAGATAATTCCCGCAAGACAAAATGAGGCATGAGATTTGGTCCTTGAGAACAAAACAATGTGAGATTTTGATTGAGAGTTGAAAAAAAAAAAAATCTCACAAGATAATTTTCCACATCTCACAATATCTTGTGGGAGATCTTGCCCCATCCTTATTAACCAGGTATTCCAGTTTCCATGTATACATATCATAGTTGTATGTAAACTGCCCACAACAAAAAAATAAATAATTTTAAAGAGTAAAAGGTTGTCAAACATCCTGTACATGTACAGAATATGACTCATCTTAGCTTTCAATGCAGTATGAGATAGTTGAAGCTAAATAACTATCTCTCACAAGCTTCATGTTTTTTTGCCCAAAGGCTCCATATGTTTATGATTTGCTCTGCTCGGAAACACTGCCCCATTGATGACTTGCCATCAGATCAATGTAAAGTTGATGTTGCTAGTTGTTCATGAAAATAAATTGGCAGGGAACTCATTGATCATGATACATCTGTTGTCTACTGGGTGATTATAAAGAAATGACTAGCTGCTAATTACAGTCTTTGATTTTCACATCATTAAAGAATGTCAACTGTAATGGGTGGACAGCTACACCAGCCTTTTATCCTAATATGGACTTGTTTTACCTCTGCATGTTGGTGGCTGGTGGCTCCATTGGCGATTGGCTTGGCACTGGGCAGTGGAGGGTCCTTCCAGAGTATAGCCTTTGTTACAGGAGAAACGCACTACGTCGTTGTAGTTGAAGCCATCACCAGTAGTGCGTCCATATATGGGGCTGCCAGGGTGGCCACACGTGACAGCTGGAATAAAAAAAATGAAAATATTTGTTAACAATGATATATGTGTACAGATTGAAATGAATAGTGTTTATAGGTTCTAATCCTGGTCAAATTAGGGATTACACTGATATAAATCTTAATAACAATGTTTCTAGTGAGGTACATGAGACACTTACTAAACTACCTGACTCAGACTCTCAAGGAATACTGGGAAAAATAGGACCACCATTTTTTGACCACCATTTTTTTTTTTTATGGCATATGGTCACATTGATGTAGTGATTTTCTAACTCTGCTAAACATTCAAAGTGCTTTTCAAATACATTCACCAGTGCTCACAGACATTAGGGGTGAAGGTTAAGTGTCTTACCCAAGGACTCATTGACAGTATGAAATAGGAGCAGGTATCAAACCACAAACCTTCAGATCAATGAACTAAAACCCTCTCTGCCACCTCACTACTGTTACTCTTATTTTGTTTATCTCTATATTAAGGGGCAAATAGATAAGAAGAGTTTAGATAAGATATTGTCTTTGCTCTGCCAACATGGTGGTGAAGTACTCACAGATGCAGACTGGGAGCAGTCCGGACCAGGTGTGGTCCTGTTGGCAGATCCGCACAGAGGAGCCGATGAGCCTGAAGCCTGGGTTACACTGGTAAACCACAGTGTCTCTGTAACCAAAGTTCTCTCCAATCACCTGCCCATTCACAATTGGCTCTGGAGTGCCACAGTGACCCGCTGAAGAAGAGAAAAGAAATACCCAGCTATTAGTTAGTATGGTAGCAGAAAAATGTGTTTCCACTTGAGATAATACCACTCTGATTGCATTATCATATTTGAATAATGGCTAACAGTAATGGAATTAAAAAAACAACATTGAAAATAAAAATCTGCAATGTAAAATTTGATAGCAATTCATAAATCTTCCCCTTCCCTTTTTTGCGTTAATTTCAGGTTCTGTTTTAAATTTTTCTCATTAAAAGTAGATTAAGACACACAGATGCACTTTTTCTCTTCACTGTGAGCTATAATAAATTCTATTTGGAAATCAGATTTTCCGCAGCCACTTAAAATCTGTAAAATTGCCAGTGACTGTGTGTGATTTCCCTAATTTACTCCTGTACCCGCAAACCTGGCCAAGCATTTTATTATCACTCGTTTAGAGAGCAGCCAGATAGTGTGTTCGATAGTGCTGAAGTAGGCAGGATGCTGAGAAGGCCCTGGCTATGTTAACCCTGACAGCCATATCACTAAACAAGAGAGAGGTGCCCTTCCTTTAATGAACTAGACCAATCTTGGAAGAGCTAGTGCCACAGGGTTGATAAACGGACTAATACATCTGCCAGGGAAACCATCACTTTCTGCTGTGGCTAGGCTCAAGTAATTACACATGTCTCCTTCCCTTCTACAGTAGGGAACAGTGATGGGCTGTGCAATGCAAGCCCTGGTACATTTTATTGTTTAGATCGCTCACCAACAGTTCAAATTGTGCGGCTAAACCTTGGCAAGTGTGCCGTGGTTCCAGGCCAGCTGAGGATCTATAGCCACTTTTGCCCTGACAGAAACAAATCGCACTTGGAGACTTTTCAGTACAGCAATCTGCTCCAGGGTTCGGACATTTCAACAACTTTTATGATCCTGCTAAACCTCTTTACAAGTTCAGATGCTGTTTTAAGTGTGTTAACCTAAGGGGAGATAGGGGACAGTGCAGGGCTACTTTACAATGTTATGTCAAGCAAACTGTAACAAGCAAGATCAATGGAGTAGACAAGGTCAAATGTGGTTCTACTCATTGAGGTTTAAGTGGATTGGACAAATCAGACTACTCATTTCAACTAAAACATAGTTAACACAATCTTGCCTGTTTTATCTATTTTTTTTTTGTATTTCTATAACTGTTACCTAGCAACCACAATGTCACCCAGGGCCTAAACTTGTCTACACAGTTTTTGTCAAATTAAACTGTGTTTCGACTGTCAGAAAACATAAACTGCCTCTGTATTTTTGGTGTTGATGACATATGAATAGATATTACATTATAGAACTCACTGCCACTTCCTGTATTATTGTACTTTTCTCCACTTTTTTCCAGAAATGATCAGTTTCCCACAGGTGCTATCCCACCAAACCAAGTAATAATAATTTGAAAAACATGAAAATCTGTTATACCTGTTACTTTTAGGTAAACAAACTCAAAAATCCATTTAATACTTAAATACATAACTTGGCTTCATAAAATGTTGTTATTATCTAGATTGGGAGCATGTTGTTCAAACCTTAAAGCTGAAATGCCAACGCGTCTAGTGGAGGTCATGACTACAATTTTGTTTTTGTAAAAGAACATTTAGCCTCTTCTCACCCAGACAGTGCGTCTCCATCCCACTCCAGAGCCCTGATAGCAGACACTCTCTGACTGGAGAGCCTGTCAGCACGTAGCCAAGGTTACAGCTGAATATGGCAGATGCTCCGAAGGTAGTTTGGGTGCCGATTTTCTTGCCGTTTGGGGGGGTGGGCAGGTCGCCACAGGAAATGACTGCGATGAGGTAAAGGGGATTAGAGAGGGGGAGGAGGGGTAGGAGCATAGAAGACATTTAGAGATCAGATGAAGACACATAGAGAACAAAGTTGGCTCATATTGTAGGAGTCAATGGGCGGAGCAGTCATTTATAGCCAGCTCACTGACCTTAATGTGATGAAAGAGCGACCAGGACTATTTAATAGAAACCATAATAATGCTGCTGCCTTTGTCCCTAGTATATTATTCATCATGCTGTCCGTGTGACCCTTCGCAATTACAGAAGCTTTTTGCCCATTTTTTATGGTTAAAAGTGTCTCTCATGACCGCATCAAAAGCATTAATTTTGACTTTTAGAAAGAAATGCATTCTCAGATGAAAAAAGAAAGACATTCAAATAACCACCCAAGAAAATAAATAGACACCTTTTTACCCACACTAAGAGAAAAGCGTGCTATAAGACTATCTGAAAAGTACAATCATCAAGTTAATGTAGCTCAAGTTGTGTACAAGACCCATGCAATTACAGGGGTTACTTTAAAAGTCATATCCTGGACCACACCAAAAGCTTAGGACTTCTAGAAAGATGAGGCTCTAAGGTGAAAAATAAACAACCCTCACCACAATTACGGACTTACTTAGCATACTCAACAAGCTTGGAATGATGAACAGATGCTTAGCCTCAGACACCTGTGTAATCCCTTAAGTGTCATTAACAGAGCATACCATTTAGGAGTTTTTATAGAGACAAGGATGACTGATGATGATGGGGCCTATGAGACAGTTGTTAGAGGTAAGGCAAAAAAAAAAATGTGGCTATTGTTGGGAAATCAGTATCATCTGTTGTTTGTATATTTGTACAATGGACAAAAATGAAGCTTCTATCTTAAAAATGCAGAAGTTTACACAGAGAGAATAAATCAGTTAGTCACAGTTATTTAGGAGGGTAAATTGAACTTTCGATAATTTCATGGTGCAATAATCTGATGTTATTAAGGGATATAGAGTTGATTTTCAGTGTGGAATGATAACATTGTGAAAGCTAATTTCTTCATAACTGCATGAAAATAAAGAAATAAAATAAAATTGAATAGGACAATTTCATCACATTTCATTTCACATTTTATCATCTGGAGAAATGTAATAAAGCTACGAAAAGAATCACAAATAAAAATCTGTCGTAATTGTCAAATATGCTACAACTTGGTTTTATATGTTTTATTCATGGGTTTCAGCTTCCTGTCTGTGGACGTCATTTTGAGTACCTTGCACCACTTGAAATGTTAATTGCCATGACAACCTTGCTAAATTTGTATCACTCTGAAACCCATGGATATTACATAGTTTTTCTTCACTGTACTTACTTTTACATCTGGGTCTTTCATTTCTCCAGCTCCACACTCCGTTGGACAGACATTGGATGGTGGCAGGGCCAACCCGGTAATAACCAGGATTACAGGTGAAGATGATTTTGGTGCCGTACTCGTAGTGTGATCCATTGACAATCCTCCATTTCCCATGGTCCAGTGTGAAGGAGCTGAGACTGGGGCATGACACCACTGAGGGGAATACATCACAAGACATGTAAGTGGAAAAATCAAGAGATGTGCTAGGCATGTTACTGCTGTTTACTGCCAGTTTTATTTTATTTAGAGTGATTGAGCTGATGTGCTTCTGTAAACATGAGTTTCAGTCAATACTAAATGGGCCTAAGTGCATGTAACTGCAATACAGTTTCAAGCTGATTCAGACTAGTGCTACTATTATTCAAAAAATATTTAAATGAAGGAATAATAATCAACCTTCACTGAACATTGATTGTTTAATGCCTTTAATGCACGAATATTTTAGAAATAAAACAGTGAACTCCAAGCAAGTGTCCATCCAAGCTTGTCCTCACTCCATGGAATACTTCAATATGGTTACTCCAAGATTACAAGAGATCTGCCTTTCCATGAAGAAAACACATTTTCTCACAGCCCCTTTACAACAGAAGCTGTTTAACAATGTGAACAAAATGAGCCTCAAATCGAACTCTTTCTGTTTTGCTTTGAGACATTTCGACGACAGGGACCAAACACAGATCCCCTTTGTAAACAGCATTGTCAATCACTTTTTACACTCATTCTTGAGCAGCTAGGAAATTTATTTATTTTTTTTTTACATTTGGCACAGTGCCACATAGCTACTGCTAATACCATTAATCAATTTTAATCATCTGCTCAAACCTCACTACTCTATACTTTTCAAAACTTTTGCAACTTTTGTAACAATAGTATAGCTTTTGTGACATTTGCATCAATACACAACTTTCCTCTTCTAGACAATGACTCAAGTTAAATCGGCGCAGGGAGGTATCTGTCAAAATGCAAAAATCAGATGGGTTAACTTGTCTGCCTAAATAAGGTTTGATAGCGCCCCTGGTCTGGTCGTGCACTCACCGATGCAGCGGGGGATCTTGTTGTGGTTGCTCCAGGTGCCGTCTGGCTGGCACACGGTGGTGGTCAGCTCTTTGGAGGAGAGCCGGTAGCCGCTGTTGCAAAAGTAGGTCACCCGTGTGCCCACCGAGTAATCAGCAGCCAACACACCTCCGTTCACCGGAGCACTGGGCACGCCACACGACACCGCTAAAGAGAAGAGGAGGCAGTGGGAGGCAGTGTCAGTATGCAAATTCAGTGAGAAGATTGGAACATGTGGAGAAATATGTGAGATTTTATGTCACATGAGTCTGCTGTACATGCAACTGTTTACACATATCAATACGTTCACTTATCTTGGTTTCATCATGTTTGAGTCCAGTTCTAGTCTTGGTTTAGTCCTGGTGTAGTCCAAACACACCTTTTGGTTAAGTCCAAGTTTAGTCCCAGTTTTGATGTGGTGTATGTGCAACTTAATGAACCCTTTTCTCCAGGCTAGAAAGTACTTTCTCCAGGCTGGAAAGTACTATGCTATTATACTGGCCTAATAAGTATAATAGACAATAAGAGAATTTAATGAGGAAGATTTTATAAAAATGCGCCATAAGTGTATTTCAACAATGTGATTTTTTCTATTAAATGAAAAAATCAATATAGCCTGCTAATGTGTGGTATAATGTTCTTGCCAAAGGAAATGTGCAACAAAGATCAAAAGGAAAAAAGGCAGTTTAAACAAATGAAATAAATGGCATTCTAATTACATCGTTAGCTGTCTTCATAATATAGAGCAACATTTTATGCAGATAAACCATAGGTTCACATGTGTGCATCACCAAACCTAATTAGACAAATAAAGGCCAACAGAAACCATCACTGCAAGCTAATTATGAGTTAGCATGTAATTTGAAGAAGTGGAAATTGACAGAAGAAGATGGAAAATTGATTTTTGTTTCCTTTCACCCTGGCAGGTTATGGGTTCTTAATCAGACTTCATCCATTTTAGGAGTTACTGGCACAATAAAAGCTTTTTTGGGTTTAAAAACATTTGCTCGCCTGAAGTGCCTCCCCTCTCCTGTCTCTCCGCTGTGCGCAGGGTGATGGAGGCAGTGACCAGAAGAAGAGGGGGACAAGGCAAAACTGTAGTCACAAATAAGAGGTTGCCAGCCCTGATGAGCTCACCTTGACATGCGGGTACCGGGGCGTCCCAGGTGTAGTAGCCAAAGGCGGTCTTCTTACACACAGCTGTGCCCTTTCCGATCAGTTTGTAACCCCTGTCACACGCCCAGCGCACCATGCTGTTGAGGTGACCGCCAGTCTGACTCACCACGAAGCCATGTTGGGGCGAGTCTGGGGTACTGCAGTACATGGCTACAGTGGAGAGGTGAGCGGAAGTGACAAGACATAGGGGGATAGTCACAGGGTTTAAAAGAAGTGCAAGATAGTACAAAACATAATATTATGCAACAAGATAAACAGCAGAAAAAGTATATATGTCTCAACATTCTCATATACATATAATAGTGCTTAGTTTTAAAGCTTTAAGTTGCAACAAAGCAGTTCTTCTTATATCATTTTGTTTATGTCTTGGCTATGACTACACAAACTGGTAATGAACAAATGCGTCTCGATTTATATTGTTTTCTGCAACTAGCGCACAACAAAAGTTTTATTTTAATATCACTAAACAGCCTGAGCATAAATACAAAAAGGAAGTCAAGTCGGCAAATTCTTGTAGACATTCTAAATCAGCAGTACTTGGAGATCACTGGGACTTGAGAGGAAAAGGCACTGAGGAGTCAGTTTAAATTGAAGTCAATCAAGTTAAGAATGACTTGGGCTTAGAAAATTCATCACACCGCCTGGCTCTCCCAATAACACACCCGTGTATTCAACGTAATGGAGGGATACAACATAAAAGATGAATGCCTTTTGTGCTTTTCATTATTATTGATGCATTTCTCTAACCCTCTTTTGCATGACACCACTTGCTTTATTAAAGAAGCAATTACGAATTTAAAACCTTTTGAAATTAAGCTGTGCAAAATAGCATGCAAGCCTCAGTGTAAGTCTATCGCCTCACACGATTTGCAGTATGAATACATCTCCTGCTAAAAGCCATAATCCATATTGTAAATCTATAAACTAAAAAAACGTCATGCAGAGTATACTGCAAAGATCAACAAGACAAAATTGTTAGTTATGATAAAAGTCCTGGCATAACAATAGATTTTAAGAACTTTTTGGGGAAAATGGTAATTATAAATAAACTGGTAGTGTAAATTATTTTATTTGAAGTTTATTTGAAGTGCCAGTGACTTTTATCACTTTGCACAAAATTAATTAAAATTGTATTAATAAAAAAGAGAATGATGATAAGCTGGATACATACTTTGATACTCACCCACGTATCTGATGTGGAAGCCGTGGCGGTTGGTGCCGTGATCAGAGGACCAGCGCAGGAGCAGCTGGTGCCCTGTGGTGGTCAGACTGAAAGGGGTCTCAATGTCACCGCTAAGAGACGCCAGGCTTTGGCTGTAGATGTTGGGACCTGAAAAAACACACCCTAATATTAACATATGAAAATAGATCCTCTGCAGTGACATCATGGTGGGGGTGTTCTACATGTATGTGTACTGGCATTATGTTCATCAGCTACCATGGAGACACAATGCACACATTAGCATAGACTGTCAAATAATTTTTAAGATCGCCTGAAAATTCAAGGGAAAAGAATACAATATTGATTTAAACAGCACATTTTCAGAAGCCTGTGATCGAACGTTCATGGTCCTGTTTAGTTGTTTGATTTTCAACAAAAGGGTGACTGACTGACTGAAAAACTTGTGACTATTGTTATCTGAGAGAGACTTGTTTAACATCACAAATCACCTCAATTGTTGAAGTTCCAGCTAAAACCATTCTTTCTGCTCAGATTGTGTTAAATTAAAGCTCAGTTTAAAATCTCAAAAAGCTTCAGACAGAGCGTGCTTACAGTTAGCATCACACCCCCAGGGAATGACATAAGCTGCACAGTATCAATATGTGAAGCACGGAATGAATTTGTACAGCCATGAGAACAGAAACGCAAAATAAACTAAAAGCATACCATCAAATATTTCTAAGATGTCAAACTCTTTCTCTGTCTGAAAGAGCTCAAAGTGTAGCGTGATGTTGTAGCCCTTCTCCACATTAATGAGCCAAGAGCACATCTGCAGGTTGGGATAGTTCTCGGGGTAGCCTGGACTCAGAATGACCCCCGTCGAATCAAAGCGCACCTCATGGGCGGGGCATTGAACTGTTGAGTCAGAAAGAAATGTTAGAAAAGAGAACAGAAAATCGAAGGCAGAGTTAGGTAGTACAGACCTTATTTTTCTTTTTGTACTTTATTTTAAGAGTACAAAAGGGAGAAATAAAGTAAAGCACTATATCTGTTGAAATTGTGTGTTGAAAATTGACCAAAATTAAGAATTATTTGGTATTGCCAGGCCCCTCATTATTTCTCGTATCTCCTCCTCCCTCTTGAACAATGTGTGCCCGTGTGTCCTCTCCCTTACCCTTACTCTTAACTGTGAGCCCTGACATTTACATTACATAGTCTAATAAAAAGATGGAGTTAGAGCTGAGGAGAGATAATACGTTAACTGCACAAGACAAGATGTAGTAGGAGGCAATTCACGTATTTACAAAAGCTGAAAATAATTATATTATTGGTGGCAAAACACAGAAAGCTAAGAATGGTGGCTCCCCCTCAAACAAGTGTGTCAATAGATAGTATTACTGTGTAGTGTAGTGGGGGAGGAAGCACTTTATCTGAGAATAGTGTTGGTGTGTGCCTCAATAAGCTCGAGTATTTTTCTATATTTGCTGTAGGTCGACATCTAGTTCTTCTTTCTTGTCGATTGTGCCGGTAGCATCAGTATGTCTCAGAGCCACTAGTGAAGAAACATGACGCATATGAAAGGTTAATGCGAACAACTGTTCATAATAAAAAGGTCAGTGCTAACATCCAGACATATATCAAGAGAAGAGACTAAGAGCATAAGAATGTAACACAAAGCAGGCAAATATTCTCTGGTAATGAGTTACATCAAAAGTTCAGAAACCACAAATTCAGCAGCAACATCTTCACAAAAGCATTCACATTTCTCTGGAAATGCATTCATAGTTTTAAAACGAAACCATTCGTTTCCATTTCTGAAGCCTCTTCATACAGTGTCATGTATAAAGCATGGGCTATTCTTCAGAGATACTCATTCTTAATCCTGTCTGTCCATCCTCATCAGTGCACAGTGCAGCCTCTTAAGCTTTACTTTACCCAGCTCTGCTTCCGTCTCATACTTTTTGTGCTGGTAGTAAAAGTTGTTTCCACAAAACTGTACTTCAGCATCTAAAAACTCATTGACTGACTTAAAATCTTCCCAATAAATAAACAGATTAAATCAAACTCCCAAAGTTTTTCAGCTAAGGTTTTCAAAGACCTTTTTTTTTCATTCTACTGGGAACAGGCAGGGCAGATTACTCATCCAGGTCTAATGCAGTTCAGACACATTACTTTTGCCTTTGTGGATAGTAACATGTGTGTCTGCTGTGTCCAGGGAGCAGCAGACTCGCTTGCTCATGATGGGGTCAGGACGAGGTTTTTGGTAAAACTATTCTCGTGGCTGTCTTTTGACCGGTGTATCACTTTTAACTTTAACTAAAACCTGAATATTTTCTTATTGCCAAATCTTGGGTCATATTTCCAGCTAAAAGTGAGTATTGCAAACTAACTCTTCATATTTGTACATGAAAACAGATTTAACTTTTTGTATTTGCTTCATTTCTTGGGGTGCAACTGCGTAGTTCTGCTGTATTCCTGTTGACAGTAATTTGATTTATGAATTTACACAGGTCAGCTTGAAACTATAGAATAAATAACAAATTGTATTGTATTAATGGTTGGATTTTTTGGCTGAAAAACGTAAAAGAGCATAATATAAAGCTTTGTGAAGGAATGCAGTTACAGTACTATATTAAATCAGTAATTATAGTGTGAATGTTGTTTTGAAGATATAATTTGAATATTGAATATTGTTAATATGTTTATTATAAATTTCAAAATGCACCTGTATAGCTACTATATGTTGAAATTCTGGGTAAGTTTTTATTTTAAAATGCATGTCCTATAATAAATGTGTGTCTTATGACGAATATGCCTAAGGTCACACTAGAAGAGCTAGCCCTATAATGACACAAAACACAAACCAATATTGCACTTCCATATATCATTTAGGTCAACAAGGGAGGAGGACCAGTAGGAATTGTCCCTTTCACAACTGTAAAGAAGCAAAAGTCTCTCAGATGTGAGGAGCGGGTCAACTTAAATTAAGTTCAACTTTACATGTCCCAAGGAGAGCAATTAGTTTCATGCTGGAGGTGGCACAAGGACAGTTCAGAGCCCACACAGAAAAATGTAATGAATTCTTTGCTACAATAATGAGGTGATCCATGAAAATGTCAAACAAGGAATTACCAACTCAAGCGTCCAAAGTTTCACTATAAAACTGTAATGCTCAGGGCCGATATAACAAGCTGTTGAATACAGCAACAGTGTAGCTCTTACCCAGTGTTTGTAAGAGTCCCTTTGCTATGACTAACATTGCATAATTTATTACCATGGTTGAATAAATCGTTTCTGAATCTAAAGAGAGTGCTTGAGACTACATTTGCAGCTGTTTGTTTGTCTTATTGCAGTGCATTGTGTACACGCGATGCCCTCCTCAATACAGCATCTTTTGTCAGTGGACACTGTTGCTGTATCATGGGGCATTGTTGTATGAAAGTATGTATGTGGACCATATGTGGGCCAACGGATGAAAATTAGCTCATGGTTACAAACTGACATTTGCAGCATGTATCATAAATCATGCTTGTTTATAAACATGCACCGAACAAATGAGATTACCTTTCTTTAGGGTGAACATAAAACATATACTAGTTGTTGGGTTATTTATGGTAAGTTTTTTGTCAGTAATATGTATGTCGCAGAAAAGCAGTTTTTGAGCCTTGTAATCAAATAAACAATACTATTTTTCAATTTCTGAGTACAAGGGCAGAAATTCTCATCAACTTGTAGACAAAGGCCTCCAGGGTCTTTGTCTCCTGTAATAACCTCAGAATAGAAGATTTCAGAGAGGTTCTGTTTTCTGCATCACAGATGTTTTGGCAAGACAGGCAGGCTGATGGCTTTTGTTTTGCTCTAAACAAAATCTCTCATGCAGACAACGCATACGTTTGTTTGTTTCAATCGCCCGAAAGAAGAAAAAAAGTATGGGTGGAAGATTTTACATCAATCAGCTCCTCTGAGCGAGGATTGTGAAATAAATCTGTTTGAAAATAGATGTGACCACGGATAATACCTTGTTATACTGCTAAAATGATACAAATGTGTTTTCACAGAGTCACTACAGCGTGTACAGAAAAGCAATGTTTTTTATAGACATGGGGGTCAATGATCTTGGGTCAGCTGTGTTCCCAGACAAGCTGTGTGTCATCATGGCGCTGCTATAAGGGGTCTCTAGCCGTCTGTTAAATGGTGCATCAACAGAGATGGGCTGGTGATTGTGACCAGCCCGGGCAGACTGATAACAGCAACAAACGCAAACACACACATAGATATAGGCAATGTGTTTGGGGGTATATAATACAGTCTTTTTGACTGAAGGCTGGCTAGAGCAGAGACCAAAGTTTGGATCAACTTAACATAAAATGGATGGTGCTTTTAGGAATATAGGTAGTGCATGTTTTATGCACAACAGTAATGGCACAAAACTATATGGCTGAACCCAATCTTTCCCATGCAGTTGAGCAAAATGTTGTCTTACCCCAGACAATGTTGTAAAAGCAGCTTTTGGGGTCAAAATGTGTCTAGTATGTGCTGTCTGTATTTAATTATAGAGTGTTTTATTGTTCAAGAATCAGAAAGGGCCCTGTTAGAAAGCAATTTGTTGTTAACATACAGTGAAATAGCAAAACACTGCTCTGGCCTTTGAACGTTGTGAAAAGCACTTGAAAACTCATCATTGTGAATAATTAGGATGCTTGGAATGCATAAGGTAAGTGAGGAATAACTGAGGCACTGCAAAATGGCTTCTGTTTAGTAAGTAAATATTGGTTGCAGTGCCTTTCAAAAGGGAACAACACAGAGATTAAATCAAAAATAACATAACAACATTGACTCTGAATGTATTCCATTGTTACAAGTGAGTACACTTAACTGACACATGTAAAGACAGAAACGTGTCCCAAAGCAAACATGTTTGTGTCCAATCTCACAGTGAAATAAACCAACCTTGACAGACTGGTGGGGGTCCATCCATCTGCAGCCGTTCTCCAAGCCGACAGGTCAAAATCTCACTGCCCACCAAGGTGAAGCCAGGCTGGCACGTGTAGCGGATAATGTCCCCTGTGAGGTCATTTACACCAGACGCACAAACACACAAACACACACACACAAACACACGCACACACACACAAGACCATTAACACATCTCAGAATGGTAATCAACAACACATTTGCTAATGAAGACTGGCATCTCCTTAGCCAGACAGACTAAAGACACTTCATTACATTACAGTGTCAATGTGCAAAGGACACGCACACACAAGCGAGTCTCAGGCATTACACCTCATTGCTTTGGCAGACTTGAACCCGCCATGAGCCATATGATCACCACTTCACTTTGCTAATTACGTCAGCGCTGAATATTTAAACGGATTACATTAGGAGATAATTAGCTACGCAATTCAAGTGGTGAAAGTAAAGTGTCAAAGAACAATACATGTTGAAACACTGGACTTAATTACCTAAGAATGAAAGAATATAGAACCAATGTGTTTCGGGTGTTATGAAATGAACAGAAAAGCACATTATGTCTTTGTCTGCCACTGTCTGACCTTTCATGAAAACAGATTTAATTCAGTGTTCTCATTTTTGGATCAAAAATAAATTGTAAAATGAAAAAGACAAACCTATTTCGAACTCGTCATCTTCGGTTAGTATGGTAGCATTGGCAACAGGTGGGGGCGGCTGACATGTTCTGAGCTGGTAAGCTATAAAAGAAAGAAATTTGTCACAAATACAAGGATGATTATTAACTCCCAAAATATGCAGACTATTAAACACAGTACAAAATTACTAATGGAGCAAAGACTGAAATTTTTTTACGATCTTTTGAAATTTAATACTGGATGTGACACTGGTAAGAGAAGTATCCATCATTTATCTGCAGCATTTTGTCAGCTACATGTGAAAAGGGAGGCCGCTACATAATAACTAGAAAGCTCTGCCTCTACCCTGTGAGGGGGCTCAAACAACGGTCACTGCGTTTTGTCTAACAAGGTCTTTGCTTAGATGTTATCAAAGGGGAGGTTACCGTAGTAATGAAGCACAAAGAAGCCACTGGTGCTGAAGTCACTGTGGAACTTAATGAGGATCTGATTGGCTGTGGTAGACACGCCCTCTTGCACCGAGCTCCCACTGAACTGACCTATCTGCGGCGAGGCTTGGTCGGGTCCGTCCCTGAGGAGAGAGAGGGGAGGAAGGGGAGGGAGGGGGCATGTGCATGTGATAAATGAATAAACAACAGTAATAGGTTGCAGGAATCAAAGAGCAGGTCCACTTATCCCCAAGCAAAGCCCAGCACCTGGCAGTCGATGTGAGGATCTGAGCGAGAAATTTCATATAATTAACTGCGTCAAAGTAGAAGTTGGAATAGTGTTAACTGATGAGGCTCAAACTTTTGACCCTTCTAGCCATGTTATTGATGCAATCTGAAGTTTACAAAGATCAATGCAGCAAAGTGATGTAAACAATATTTCTCATTGTGTAAAAATTTTGAAGTGCTGTGATTAAGGCATTGCTTAATCAAACACAATTGTTTTAATAAAGATATGACAATAAGGTTTTAAATTAAAATACCCTACTCTGTACTGCACAGCTAATAATCGCTGCCAAGAAGGTCTGCACAAATAATGACAACAGAATCAAAATCACAATTTAAATTGTCATCTTCAACTGATTCCAAAAGCAAAAGATTTTTCTATTAATGTAGCATATTCTAGACTTCTTTCACACATTAATGGTCCTGTACGTGTTAAAAAATGTGGACAGAATCTTGTTATTATAAACACCAATCAAAAATGTAACTGCAATCGCAATATAGAAGAATCGCCATTACAGGTGCAACTCTACCACCAAGCAAAACACATTTTGACAACTTATATACCAAGGTCCTGTCCTGACTACAATCACAAAAGGACTACTTTTGCTAATAATCCATCTAACATGCAGTGAGATTAATGGAATGTAATCTCTTCATTCATTAGTTCATCATCTGCATATCATTCAAGTTTACAGATGGTCGTATAACTATATATTCTAGTTCTCCCTCGAGTCTGGATATATTGGAACATAACACTACCACATATAAGTTGGCATGACCTTTCCGTTTTGCTGCAGAGGTGTTATAGTTGATCAGTGTGCCAGCAGCCACTATCTCCAACTCCAAAAAGAGCCAGAGCGACAAAGCCAGCATGAGATGATTGGAGGATTAAACTCTAACTGTGATTAAAACAGATAAGACATCATGCCAGGAGTGTGCAACTGCCACCCTGAGGTACTTAATGTCTCCCTATGAGTTACATGGGTGCCACTCTCTTCCTTCTGTCGGGATTTAAGTTAAAATATCTTTGGGCTGCAGTTGTGAGTTGTGGGAACAGCAGAATGTTAAATTGACAGCAGCATTGTACAAAAATGGCAGGTTAGAAGTTGAAGTTTTGCTGAAGGGGAACATTGTTGATTTACAGATACAAACATCTGAAATGAGGTGTTTGCAGAGCTCAGAGTGCACCTGCTGCAGCACCACTCAGCCTGAACAGAGGCGTCTGAGGTAACTCACATCTAATTAGGTATAACCTCCAGGAGGCCTCCCAGAGAAGCACTGCACTGTGACCGCCACAGGACAACAACAGGGCCATCACTGCAACTATCTATAGCTAATGTCAATATATATTTCAAGTCAATGGCCCGAGATGGAGCTGGTGCTACCAAAACATAAGTGAAATAATATACCCAGAATATTTTTCATGGACTTTTAGGAAATACTTCATTAAAACAGAGTTAGAATGCTTGCTGGGCAGTAATCAGATACAGTATGTGGTAACTAATGAGCATAAGACACATAAACCAATAGAGATAATTTTTCCATTTTTCCTTATCAAAACATTTAGTTAAGAAATGTGTTTTTTGGCAGATAATGATTGTGTCATGGACATTTGTTACCACATAGCTGGCTGTGCTTATAAACTCTTCATATTTGACTAAGGGAAATGGGAAATTTACATGGGAGGTTCATAGTGGTGCCCTCAGGTGGTATTCATAATTGATTTAAAGATTTATTCTTGAGTATAAATTACATTAGCTTTTGTTTTGTTTAGCCCACTGAGAAACAAACTATCAATCAATGTGGACTGTGGACTTGCTTATAGACAAAAAACTTCAAGGTTTTTTTAAACAAATAAATAAAAAAATTTGATTACATAAAAAACAAACTGTTTTACAGGCTGCCTTATTTTTCTTTCATGATGTTTTTCTTCAAAGGTAATGATGTATTTAGATGCTCAGCGCTTCCTGTATTTTGAACATACTATACAGTAGAAAAGACATTTTCATCCCCATGTGATCAAACAAAATGGTAGATGACAGTTGGGAGGGAACTGTTGCCTTCAGAGGACAGATTGTTGATGCACTATTTCATTTAAAAACAGTTATGCCGGTAGCTGCCTCTGCTCAGACTACAGTAGACCAACATGCTGCAAGGCTTTTCCTTCTCCAGCACTCAGGAGGACAAGTGCCTGAGGCTCGCTCCTGTACAAAGAGCTCGGAGAGGCAGAAGAAGGCAGGGCACACCCAAAGACAGACAGCTCCCAACATAAAACTTCACATGAATTACATTACCTCTGCATAATTATCTTAGAGTAAGACTTTCTATGTTGTTTTTAATGGAAAACTATACACCTAGTTAGAGCTGGTATGGTATAAAGCAATAAAAATCAAATTGTGATTAGATTCCTGAAATGATATGCTATTTTTGGTGAAATTGTGATTCACAGATTTATTCTTTGCATCTTTATGCACAAACACAAATTTGGTCAACCTTCATTTTGCTCTGAGTGTGAGACAGGTTGGCTTAACCAGTGTGAACATTCAGAAGAAGTAGATGATTTTATTTACCTCCTACAGACAGTAAATCTGAAATTGTAACCTGGGTCCAAGAAAATGTTGATAATATTTAATATTGCCCACCTCTACACTTCAATAAAGAGTAATTAAAATACAATTATAGAATTTACCTGTGTCTAACTTTAACCAGAAAAAACATACATAATTATTAGTGATCCAATTAGAATCTAAGTAAGCACGAGGCTACACAAGAAATAAAATGTCCCGATAATCTTCACTTTCTATATTATTAATCACTACCAACCAATGTCACTGAGCTAAATCCGCAATTAATAGCGTTTTCTGTTTAATTAGTTTACTTAAGCAAGTTTTGTCAGGTGAATTGCAAAGGCCAATACCACAAAATATAACATATAACCTTTTTTGGTTATATGCTATATTTTATTATTCAAGGACAATTTAACATTACTGTCAATAAAATCAGTATGTATTAAGACTAAGACTCAGATCAACAGAAGTCAACAGTATAGAAAACTTACCACACCATGATGTAGTCATAGATGGGCTCTGTGTTGATTACAGAGAAGTTGATGTAGATGCCATACCCAGGAGGCACCCGGACCGTCCACATGCAGTCCTGGAAGTGGGGGTACTCAGCAGGGTGTCCCGGGGAGTAAATTGTCCCATTCATGGATGTTATATTTCCACCACATAGAGCTGTAGGAAAAAAGGAGGAACTTTAGGGAACTAGAGACAGAATATTGAAAAGCCTGTCTGATTTACCTCCTGCTATAAAGTTACTGTTATGGCTGTTACTACCACAAACAGTGATGAAACAAAGCCATAACTGTATGTTATTGGGTTTTCACAGAGATGGTAAGAGAGAGAATACACCTGCCAGGGATCACCACAGGGAAAGCTGTCAATAAGATGACACTGAATGGTGTTAAAACTTTACAATAATTCAAGTTTAAAATGTATTCAAACTGACTGTGAACCCAGTGCCAAACCTAAAAAATGCACCTAAATTAAAGGAGGACATTCTGTACCTCCTCACAGTCTAAAACAAAATGTCCTTGTCTAACTTATGTAATGATGTAATGATTAATTGTACCTAAGAAACAACTAGATGGAGCACTTAAATTTATTAAGACAGACATAATCAGCCCTGTAATGCAAACTAACAAATGCCCCATAGATCATCATAACAAGTACTTTGCAATCTTATAAAGTGAAGTTGCTCATGGTGAGTCATATGCTTCAGTGCTCTGAAATAAAGATATATTATTTATTAACAAACTATTGAACATATGATTTTCTGACATGTTCAAAAGGCTTTACAGATCTAAGTTAGTGATTAAGGTATTATCAGGCTTTTGGGGACAGCTTAGTGGACTTAAGTCTTTGGTATATAATAGTCACTGATTAGTCAAACCAGTCCCTCATATTAGTGATCATATCAGGTAGATATTCTGTGTATTCTGGCACATTCCTGTGACAACCAGCATTAAATTCTTCACCAATATCCACAGATTACTTTAGCTTGAACCACTTGGGATAGATACTTGGCAGGCTTGTGTAAATCCTTTCTGTCTGCTGATAACACTTTGAGAACTTGAGACATTGAGAACAAAATATTCCTGCTAAAACTGCAGCTATGTATGGTCTCGATTTGTGTTGTTCACTTCACTAGTCATTGATCATATTGTTATGGCTGTTTGGGATAATGCCTTAGAGCTTGTACATGTAACTGACCTTCACAGCGAGGTATGGGGTGGTTCCAGTTGCGGCTGACTCCATGCAGACATGTAAGAGAAGGCTCTCCAATCAGAGTGTATCCAGGCAGGCACTCAAAGGAAATGGTCATTCCCACACTGTACTCTTGACCAATCACCAGGCCATTACGAAAGGGACGAGGGTCTGGGCATCTCTGCAACTCGTATGCTGAAATCAAAGAATAAAACTTTCATATTTAACTTTGATTGATACACAAAGCATGTATTTATTTTATATTTTTCAGTGATGGAAAAAGTCCTCTAAATCTGTACTTTAAATATCAGGGTAATAACATTTCTCTTATAGTTATGTTAAAGTGCACTATGAAAATAACTCTCCAACACATCTGACCAGTAATTTACCCTGGTTATGTCACCTGCTAGTCTCCAGCGCAGCAGACAGGGCACAAGGAGATCCTGGCTAAACTCATATCTGTGCTGGACCATGAGTTTTGCCCCCTGCAGGACACCCTGTCTGCTCTGGAGAACAGCTTCAGTGACTGATCCACCTTCACTGCATGAAGAAGATGTTGTGCAGGACCTCTTCTGCTTCCAGACTGTACAATGAACAGCCCTGTACATGCTCCACTTTTAGTGTTCATGTGCACTGTAACATAATGTGAACCACACCTGTGCAAAACTGTGCAAAAGTCAAAAAGCTGCACTGTACATAATCCTCTCTGTATTGCAACACTGTAATTTTTCATTGTGAGACAAATAAAATGAGGTTCTCTTATCTCATTTTATATTAGAAAGGTTTAATGCCATCCACAGGAACATTCTAGGCAAAGCAACAACATCTCAACAACAAGCAAGACATACCCTCAATCAGAAAAGCTCCATGGTGCACTTTAATATCCCAAGTAAAGTAAAAAAGTAAGTAAACTGCATTTGAATTGTCCAGACTCTTGATAATGTATGACTTTGCTTACCTTGGTATAGGATGTGGAAGCCAGGCTTGTTCTGCGAATAGTCACTGTGGAAGAACAGAGTGGTTTCGTGGGTGGTGCTAAACAGAGAGTTGGGTACGACGGAGCCACTGAAGCGATCCATCACTGTCCCCATCTCCAAGCTCCCGCTGCGCACCTCCAGGTAATCATGGACCGGCTCTGTGGAGAAGTTCAGGAACTGCAGATGGATCCCTACCAAGTGTCAAAGCAAGAGAGAGGGGGGATATATCAAGTCTATGTATGCATTACATCAGAGTATGTTTCATAAAAGTGGTACAATGCTATTACTTTTAAGTTTCTTTAATGATACTTTAATCATGTTACAGAATTGTTCCCTCATAATTAACTCACTCAGAATTGTATTTAAATGATTCATAAATGTTTTAGTAATCCTGTATAAATGTTTGAGTATTGTCCTGCATTTAAAACCTGAGTGCTCTAAATTGTTTTCACATACCTCCTATGCCCACCCACTTCTACATTTATTTAGTTTAAAAAGTACATTCAGAAGGAGCTGGAAGAGCTTCCTGGCGCAATTCCTATTTGGAACGTGGCTGCTAGTGCGTTCGCTGTGTCCATTTATATATACAGTCTATGGTTTGAACATAAACTTAATGGGCTTATTTATGTTATTAAGTAATTTTGATCAATTTTGAGGTTTACACTGAGCAAGAATAAAATAATGATCTATATATGCTATAATCTAATACTAAATACTACAAAAAATATAACATCTCCTTTAACATCTTGCACTGTTAAAGAGAGGTCAGGAAAAGCCAGTGACAATTCAAAAAAAAGATCAGATAGGAGTGCTTTGACATGCTGGTAGTGCTTTTAAACAATTTTGACAGTTTCCCAAACACTTCACTTACTAGAAGAAGGAATGATAAATTTTAGAAGATTGTCTTCTATTGTGTTTTTGGTGAAATGGAATTTGAAACCTAACCGGTGCCTTGACAAAAGTCCATGCACCTACTTGAGATTTGTTCCAATTATGTGTATTTTGAACATCTACTCCCCTTCAAGACCTATGCCCGCTTTATACTTTATATATAGAACAATTATGGGAAAGGAAGACATACCAAAGCCAATAGGGAGCTGAACTCTCCAGCTACAGTCCAGGCTGCTCTGGTAATTCCCAGGAAAGCCAGGGCTGAGGATAACACCACTGAAGTCTGTCATGGAGCCCCCGCATTGAGCTGTAGGAAACCAGCCAATAAGAAATGTCACTTGTTCTAACATACATACAGAGACAACACAAACTATCACACATACAGTACAGAGTGCGCACCTGTGTACATTTGCAGCTTTTAGCATAAACAGTCATTGTTCTGGTATGTGCAATTGAGGACCCCTATGGCTCACAGCATGGTTATGTGTTTATATACAGTATTTATATATGAAGACTGAAAAGGGTCTGTCTGTGGGCGAAGAATAAAGTGGTTTAAGAGGGTTTTTACTCAGCAGGTGATTGCGGTGGTGTTAGTGTGGACCACAGCATGCAAGCTGGTTTAACACCTATTGTGTGAATTGCTCTTGATAAACATATTTGCCATGTGATTTTCAAGCAACACACAAAAAATATAGCAATGAAATATATTATTTAGCTTTTATGTTCTTTCAAATCACAGCTCATGGTACTTCTAGGTTTCAGAGGACATCACAATAGAGCCCGACCGATATGGATTTTGCTGTGGCCGATATGAAACCGATATAATGGGAGTTGGAGCTGCCGATAGCCGATATAATCGCCGATATATTTAGTGATGTAAAAATTCACTGTAAATGTTGAATTGTTTAAAAAACTTAGGTTTGGCTCTGGTGGATTTTAAATTGGGTTTATTTAGGCAACATTTATTGTTATTCTGCCTCTTTACATCATATTTACAGACAGTAGGTTGACTTAATGGCATTTTTGCATTACATTCTAGACACTAGTGATGGGTATTCCAGTTCTTTTTAGAGAACCGGCACTTTTGGCTCGACTCACTAAAAGCTGCTGGTTCTTTTGGCTCCCAAGTGGCTCTTCGGATTGTTTTGTTGCAAGAAGGACTAAAGCACGTCTAGGACTGAAGGACTAAACCGGGACTTATTTATTTTATGCTAAACTACAGTCAAATATGCTCGTTTTTTTTATTTTTTTTAATCCTACGTACACGCAAATTTCTCAAAGTTTCGTTTTCAGCCGCTGTCAAACTACCACGAGTCTGCACGCGGGGTGAAGAGAAAAGTGAGAGAAAGAGAAAACACGGCTCCCAATAAGGATCAGTCTCCCGTCGTTCCCTTCAAAGAGCCGGTTCTAAGAGTCATTTCGTTCGCGACGGACCCATAACTAGTAAAGAAAGTAGCGCTATTAGCCTTTAGCCGTAAATACGTGCGCGCCGCGGTAATTAATTATATGCGCAAATGTCATAATTCACACGTCTGTTCACAGCTCATTTACATATCAGTGCAGGTCCAGTAGCAAATATATGGCCAATATAGTCACTTTAGAACAGACCAATAGAAAACAGTCTGTTTATGTGCGGGAGCTACAGCAGCTAAACCATAACAAATGACAAAAACTAGCTTCAGAGTCGACATATTTCCAACACTCACCAATACAATAATCAATACAGGCTCCTCCTCACATCACAAATCTGCACTAATAAATGTCCTTTTAATCCAGACTCAAACCGATTGTCCGTAAAAAGAATATAATCTCAGTGTTTGGATCTGTGTCTGCAGGTGTAAACAAACACACGTGAGTGACGCGACTCTGTGGTGTGTTCAGGGACAGTACGGACACACAGACAAATGACTCCGTAGATAAATACTGATGTGGGGCCACATATTAGGACATTTATCTGTCTGTAAATTGGATTAAATGAACAGAATGTAGAGAGTCTAAGCTTTATAACGAGGTATAACATGCCCACGTGAAATATCGGCCCCTATCAGCCTAAAGTTGCCCATATCCGCCGATAATATCGGCCAACCGATATATCGGCCGGGCTCTACATCACAACATCCCATTTTAATACAAATGGGGGGGAGCTAAAATTAATATTGTTAAAACTGAAATGTATGTTGTAAATAGCAAGCTGTAGGATCTACTCACTACATGATCAGGGTTTACACATTCTTAGATAAGTCTTATGAAAATACATGTAATCAATTGTCAACCATCTGCTAGAATAAAATCATCACATTGCAGAATCTGAAAAACCACCACCATGAAAAATAAACCATTTGTTCAAAGCAATTAGAAAGCACTTGCACTGAATTTTCTTCTCATGTTGTTACTATTTTGCAAGGAGAAAGGCAAAACTGTAGAAGATACTGTAGAAGTTAAGTTCATGCACTGGATGTTGATTTTGGTCATTGATTTTAAGATTGATTTGGGAGTTGTGCTACATGGGCTTTTAAATTGACATTGATACATTACATTAGACAGTGCTTTACCCAGTGTTAGATTGATTACCTAGTAGTAGCTGGTTTACCCTGAAAAACACATCCTCTCTACATTGACGGGCACCTTTTGTCTTTTTGAATGTTCTCTTTCACACAGTGCCTCCATAATAAAATCTGACACGATCCTCTGCATTTCCTTTTCTCTCACCAACCAACTTCATAGTGTATTTATTACAATCATAAATCTCCTTTGTCATCATCAAGTCTCCTGTCCTGGCAGTTCGAACCTTGGCATCTTTTATTGTCAAACTGTATTCATTATCCATCCTCTGGACATATCTAAGTCATCTCAATATCGATTTTCCATTTTCAGTTCAGCTACCTTCAGCTCTGCCGCTTATCTTTTCCTCAGTGGAACTGTCTCAAAAACATTCACGTATCTTAGGTAGAGTAGGGAGACTCTACCTTAAATCACTTTCTTGATTATATTTTAGCGCAAACCTAAAACAAAGCACACCTACAATCATCATAAGGACCATTGTGAAACTAGAAGCACCAGTTTTCATGATTTAGTTATGCTCTTAAGGGACAAGAGAAGCAAAAAAGGCAAACTAGCTTTTGTGGGTCATTTTGCTCTCTCAATATATAAGCTTTTCCCTGGAAACAACAACATTGCCCAGTCAGCACATAAAGATGTTTTATTACTTAATTTAATCAACGTAACTACTGTAACTGCAACTTCAAAGGCCATTTTCTCAAAAGGCATTTTTCTCCAATACAGGGATATAAAGAATAAAGTATTCAAAATCCCCTTCACATCTACTTTTTAATAAATCAACAAGATGATGCAAGAAATTTAAACTCTATTAAGTTTAAGAGTTATATATCATCAAATGTGTGGCTATTCTAATACATATGACTGTAAATATGACAACATTACAAGACTGAAAACTTATAATTTTACTTTACTTTTTCTTAAAGTTTTGTGGGTAAACAACAGATAAAGCTTCACATTTATATTTTTCCTATCTACCTGCAGTGTATCGCTCTAACGTTAAGAAGTGTTGACTGCTGAAAAGGTACAGACCCACCCACAGCCACAACAGCTTTTCAATGATTTAATTTAGCTGCCAGTGGGATAGTGCCCTAACCTCTTGAATCGTGCGTAACATTTTAAGAGGAGCGGAGTGGACAGATACTTATGTGGATGTTATGGTGTTTGTACAGGAGCATGCAAATACTTTGAAGTGACTTTATCAGCTATTAAGGCAACATAGAGAGCAGGGCGGCCGCGTGAGTGCATGTACTGCAAATGAGCAAAGTGGAAGTCCAGGAAACGCACTTGTCAACACTAAAGCTGGGATTTATGCCGGCAGTGAACTGTGAAACCAACGGGGACTTTGCATTTACATGATGAGAGCGTGCAAGCTTTCATTGGAGCAAAATGCATGTCTAGCCTGGATATGTGTGAATTTGTGCACACATGTAATTGGGGGCAACAGCGAGGCGAGGTATTATAAAGACAAAGTGGACGGCTGCTTTGGTAATCTCAGTAATGCATCACTATGGCAATCAAAATCACATAATGTCTCGGCTAAAGCTAGGGGCTCATCGGGTGCTATGAGGAATCAGACAATACCCCGAAATGGTAGAAAGCCATATTGATTGACGGGGAAAGAAGAAAATTTATAATCCGGGGCCGCAAAGCTTTTAAAGTCCACCATCCCCCTGCTTCTTTACTTACCATTGAAATTCAGCTTTCTTAATACAATAACAGACCCTACGTGAGAGCATTGATCTGTGTGTGTGGCTGTGTGGCTGTGACATTGTTATTGCACAAAATATCAATGAAAGAAGAACGAATGGAGGATGACAATAATACTGCAAGTTATTGTTCACATCGATGGTTATAAAACATTCTGTAGCACCTTCAAAAAACTGAAACTACATATAAACAAAAACATCTGTTTTATGTTATTTCCTCATCAAAAACATACCTGGGGTTGTGTTTTGTTTCATTCACACATGTTTAACACACAAACTCTGCATATTTAGGCTGAGTTTTTCTCTCACACAGAAAACACTGATGTATCTTGTGATGCCATGTGGTAATACAGGATGTGCTCCACCCTGTATTTAAACTCCATACACCAGGGGTGTCAAACTCAACCTACTTTGATCCCAAAGGGGCCGGATCAGAAAACTCATGTCATATATACCCCAAAAATAACAATAAGTTCAAATATTTGTGCAGAGAAACACAAATCTATTACAGAAATCTTTTTTAATTGATGAACTCTTTCTTTTACAAAACATTATAATATTATGAACAACCTGAAACTTTAAGAAAAATGCAATTTTTCTTAAATGTTTTAACATGAACTTGTATGCAAATAGGAATAAGTAAATTTTTCTTGGAAAATCCTGCACTTGGTGTCCACTTTTCTTTTTGCTGATGAGGTCCAAACAATCGTCCTTTAAGAGCATTAAGAAAGAGGCAAATCTTCAATTATGCTGTTCTGGTGGGAGGCGGCCACTATGCTAAGCACCACAGAAAATTACCAATATTTTAATAGAAACTATAATTAAAATATTTTAGTAGAAAATCAGCCGAGGGCCAGATTAAAGGTCTTGGAGGGCCGCATCCGACCCCCGGGCCTTATGTTTGACACCTGTGCCATACACCTTCACTAGAATAATTTGGATAATTTCAGACCTGGAATTGCCAGTCTTTACTGAACTAAAGGTAAAAGGTAACTGTTAACTTGAAGACTATGGCTTCATGACATCACAAGGTGGAACAGAACATTTTGAGCTTTGGAGGCAGACTAATAATAAAGGATTACTCAAACATGTGTAAATGAAACAAAACGCAACCCCATGTATGTTTTTGATGAGGTAACAGCATGATGACATGGCTTAGAGCTCACAAGAAACTATTTCGTGTAATATAGAACCTTTAAAGATGAATATCTTTAAATTGGTTGTTAGTGTCTGTTGTATTCTCACTGCCTTTAATTAAATTATGAACTATTGCACTTTTTATATCATTCTTATTGTGTTTTTAGGGTGACCATGTTTACCATTTGTCCAGGGACTACAGATGGAAAATAGCCTCTCTGGCTAATTCTGGTACATTTACAGAAATGTTGATTAATGTACACTGACCCTAATTAAACCAAATAAATACAATATAAATATGTTACTTTTCTGGTGTAGGATTCATCACATGCTTGTCTTATCTGCCTCATTATTTTTCATTTCTTAAATTCACATCTTTTCCATGGTGGCATTGCCTGCTTGTCTCCTTGGCAGTAGATAAATCTACTGTGATTCTGGGCAAAGCAATAACATAAAAGACAAGCAGGTGGCAGGCTCTCCATAAGAAAAGTTACAAGTTTAAAACAAAATGATTTAAACATTAGGATTGTTAAATATAGTTTCAGAAACATGGATCTAAAATGGAAACTGTATTGACTGTAAACAACAAGTTAAATAAGGCCATACTTTACCTAAACAGAGAGGCACCGGGTAGTTCCACCGTCTCACTGGGCCAGGCATACAAGTGATGTACGCATTCCCCTGGTGAGAAAAACAAAGGCATTAAACTCTGGCTCTGGACAATATTAAAGCAGTGACATGGAGAGATCAAAACAACAGGTGGGAGAGGCAGCTTTAATGTTAGCTTTGTGGATCTTTGGACTTAGTTAGGGTTCATATTGGGGAATTTCACAAAATCCTCTTCTTAAGGTTCTCTGTTTAAATATTTGATGGAATTTAGAGTGAGACAGGGGCCTCTCGCTGGTAGCCAGAGAGCACCACCTGTGATCTGACTAGTCAGGGTTGCATCGCTGCCTCAGAGAACAAAACAAAACAAATACACAGAGTTTGCTGTTGTTAGATGCCTGCCAAAAAGTTACATATGAAATATTTATATCAAGGTTGCAACCAATACTGACAATTTATCTTTATCTTTACAAGACTACAATTAAGGGTAAAAAAAATCTTCTAATATACTTGAGCAAAACACATGCTTTTTTTTTTGGATAAAAGCAGTGAGGTGGATCCAAGATGTAATGCATTACTGAGTGTAAATTTTCTCAAGGCTTAAGTAACTACAAACTCTGCAACTCTAACTATTACCACAATTGCAACTAACCCTGTTTCCACTTTAATGAATGTATCTGCTGTTTCTCTGACCAGAATCAGAAATGACTACTACGGACATGTAGTACTAGCGTCTACCATTGAAAATAAAACTTTGTGTAATATTCTGACTTGGAAAAACAAATGCAAATGTCAAAGGAAATAATAATAAAATAATAATACAACTAAAACTAATTTTAATAGTAGTCAATATTTTGCAATAATTGCTAAAGCTTACTATTACGCATTTCTGTCAATGATATACTATGTCTACTATTACTACCCACTTTCCTGTACTGCATTACATTTTCAACAGCTAATCTAAGACAAGGATTAATCCAGAGAGGATCTACAATGGTCTCTAGTATATATCTGATGTTCTCTCTATAAGCCTTAAGATGTGTAGAAGTTTGGTATAGTCAGCCCTGACAGTGTAAAAGGAAGTGAATTCTTGAAAAATAAAATAGAATCTGTATGGGATTATAGAGGCCACTGTCAACAAATCCATCGCCCATGGCCTTGGACGGTGCTCCCAAAGCCACAGATACACTTACAGAAAATAGAAATACGTTTAAGCTGATTTGTAGCTGACACAAATGCGTTCACACACACACACACACACACACACACACACACACACACACACACACACACACACACACACACACACACACACACACACACACACACACACACACACACACATACACACAAACTTACAGCATTAGACTTGTAAATCAAGATGCTGAATTCTGTGCAGATTAGAGTGTGGCTGCATGGGGGATGCTGAGGACACAGTTTCTAAAGAGCCTCAATCATAATAATATTTCAATAGTTGTGAGGATGGAAAGCAAATTATAAACACAATCATTTGGAAAACTCGTGAATGCATATTCAGTTCACAATTGATCATAAACAGCATATTATGTGTGGAAACTATACAATATAATAGAAGTTAATGACATATAATGGCTCATTTTGTGATGTGATGACAGCAACAAGTCTCAATAATGGAACAAAAAAGGATTTTTTTTTAAAGGTGCATGAAGGAAATTTTGAGATGGAGGGTATGCTATCAGCTTATTTCCTTGGAAATGTTATTGCCTTTCTGAGTATGTTCCACAGTATGGCATTAAATTTATTTATCATCATGGATAAAAGCCAGTCCCACCTGAAAATTACATTTCAGATCTGTTGAGATCTGCAAACTCACTCAATTTTAAAATCCATGTTTTCTGAGCCACAAACCAGTCGTAATTAAATAAACACTGAATAAACACGTTTAATGCCATATTAGGGAACACTGCAAGCAATAACCTCGCCATAGAGTATGGTACGGTATCCTTCACCGGAAAAGTTACACAGTGCACTTTTAATAAACATATAGATTCTAAATGAAGTACACAAAAGTCTACTTTCCACCACAGAGAAAAAAAACTAAACAAAACAAAAAAACTAATGCAACAAAAAAACACTGCTTATGTAGACACAATAAATTCGACCACTAACTTCTAACAGTATTTCAGTGATGTATATGTGATTGTTTTACCTGTATGCTATAGCCTTGACTGCACTGGAAGGACACCATGTCACCCACAGTGTAGCGATCCCCAATCCTCTGTCCGTTACTAGGAGGCAGCGGCTCTGGGCACGAATCTAAACCTATTGCTTAGGAAAGAGTCACAACACACAAGTGCAGACAGTCATTAATCTCCTGTTCTCCTGTTCTACCCACCCTCAATGCCTAAGTGTTCATTTCCCTCTTGTAAAATATATGAATCTTGTAACATCTGAATTTAATGAAAATAATTGTACAGGTAATTACACTTTCATTCATTTGTGCCTGTAATTCCATAATTAGATGGCATATTAAGAGTCTTTTGATTTTGTCTGTCTCCATCATAAAATTAAGAAAGTGGGCCAAGTCACAAAGCCCTTTTCTACTTGTGGCTTTAATCTCCAAATCTTTCCGACAGTGATCTAAAGCAATCAGTGTGAAATTACAAAACCATCCCTCAAGTGTTACTTGACAGAAGCGGTGAGCTCTATTGGAACAGAGTGTTTACAGCGGAACATTTTAGAAGTGCAGCCTCATGCGAAGTGACTTAAAGGTATTGTGATCCATGGCTTAGCATATAATGGACTTCAGGTTACACTAGTTAGTTAGTAAATGATTGTTGTTTACACTGAACCTTGGAAAAACATATGTAATTAAATGTGAGCAAGGATATGGCTAAGTTCATATAGATTTATTGCATAACGCCATCCCCTTGATTGGAACAGGATTGGAATTGGAACTAAATGTAAGGCTTAAAGTGTCACGTTAGAGTATGAGATATTCATTATGTGAACAATGCATATTCTCTATGCCGAATAATTATACTTATTGTTTTCTACATTTTGAGACTTTTCAAACTTATTAAAATTATTATGAATTCTTGATGAATACACAAAATTTGCATACTTATTTGAATATTACTATGAAATCCAAATTTTAGGCCCACATAATCCATAATTCATAAAAGCAGTGAAGAATTGATTTCACTGCTACACCCAAATAGACACATAATTAAATCAAGTTTTGGTGCATTCAAAATTGTCAAAAGTTGTTTCAATATTAAACAAATGCTAAATATTTGTGTGGGATGAAATAGTGACCATAAGGAAGGGGGCGCACATATTCACACCAGGAGTATGTGGGTAAAACTACAAATGCTCAAAGTTGTTTTATATAACATTAAATTGTGTGGAGCCAAATATATTACAATTACAGTCTATGGTAACTTGATATCATTTTTAAATGGCAAGTTTAAAAGAAAAAAGTTAAAGTATTGTTGTTAATTAGAAATACCACTACATAGTAATTTGACTACATTTTGTACTTCGCTCAGGGTAAGTGTGATTGCTGGCTAACAGATGGCTCAGATTCCCTTTGAGATCTAGAGGGGTAGCAGTCTAACTGTCAGGATACACATTTTGGCAGGAACTCTTTTCATCCCACTGTGAAAAGGTGAACACCCACAGCTTCCTACGGGCCAGCCATTTTGGAAGTGTGCCCGTCCTTATCAAACAGAGTTGGTATTTTCAACAGGGCAACATGGCTATTACATCATTCAGGCCAATTAAATCTTAGCCACGCTGGCCCCTGCAAATCTGTGTATGGGTAAGATTGTGGCCTCTGTAGTGAGCTGGAGTAAATAGTACAAGTAGAGGCTGGTTAGGGGGCCACTCATTTCATAGGAAAGTTCTGAGATATGAAACAGTTTACCCAGGAAGGACCAGAGGCATGCTGCTAAAAGGCATTTCCATAAAATTACATCTGCAAACCCCATGTCTGAGTTCTAACATATAATCAAGAATAGAAATGACAGGGGCAAGAAAATCACGCTCAAATATGTTTTTCACTTCACAGCAGAAGAGTCATATGTCTTATGTGCAGGGAGGCATACAGCTATTTGCATAAGTACAGTATATTGTTTGTGTGTAGCCTGTTTACAAGTTGAATGAGGACACTCATTTGTGTATTTATATTATATTATGTGTACAGATGCAGTCTTTATAATTAATATACATTTATTTAAAGTTATAGTACATAAATATGAAGGCATTACTAATGAAAAGTGTGTTAAGACTATATAGTGAAGTTTGGATGCACCTCACTTCAAGATCTATACGGATTGTCAGTGAAACACATTTAGTCATAATCTGTATTGGTGGAAGAGACAGACTAGACTACTAGACTGGTCTCAAAGGACGGCAGTCACTTAAAGGAAACAGATGGAAAGCTGTGTGACTGTCCCTGGAGCCTGCTCTTAACATTGTCCTCAAATGTATCTGCAGAAGCTTCAATAGATGTATAGAGTCGACACAAGCCATTGGCAGGAATAAAATACCAGGTGTCGGAGATTACTGCTGATGTGTATTCGAAGTATGCATTTCAAGTAAAGTGAATGCATGTATTGTATATAAAAGTGTCAACAGAAAATATGCAAGGTGAAGAACATTTAGGCGCGCACTTCACACAGCCAAACCAGGAGCGCGCAGTGAGACAGCACTGGAGTGATTCTCAGCAGTCGGTGAAGACGGTGGGGGAGGGTTTAGAGAGAAGAAAAGGCCCAGACACATGCACTGATAGAGCCATTGGGAGAGAAAAGACAGAGGTGCTTTGGGAAATGGGGCTCCAACTGCGACGGTTACGGCTGTGAAGGCTTGTTCAAAACTGACGGGACGCACATGCACTAACGGAGCTGACAGCAGACTGATACACGGCAGCATGGCATAAGTCTCCTCTGGTTTGTATTCAAGTTTTATATATATATATATATATATATATATATACACAAAGGCACAGGTACGTACACACTATTTGATTTTAGGTGGAGTATCTTTTGTACATGATGCAAGTTCAATAATATTATATTATTTATGGTTATACTGCAGAGTTGATACAAAATACCACTGCATATACATTTATGGGTTTCAGACATATCCATAGTCCTTGGTTGTTATCAATAGTGCAAATCAAAATATAATATAATATTGTTTCAACGGGAAAGACATAATTCACTGTAAGATTTCACTTTTGAAAATAATAGTTAAAAAATTGAGACATTGTAATAAAATTAGGGGTGTCAAATTATCGCGTTAATTGCGATTAATTAATTACAGTCATATTTAGCGTTATGTTTTTTAATCGCGTTAATCTCATTTTTAATCTCTAACTTTACTGTTTCTGTATGCGAGTTGCTTTATTATGAAACCTGTTTTTATGTGTTGTTGGAACAACAACACACACACAAAAAACACATTTATACATTTTTTTATTTCGGTAATTCCACTCATTGCCGGAAACCCACACAAAACGCGCGCAGTAAGAGCGATGTAAACGTCATTTTAACGTTGGCGGCGTCAGGCACAATGGACGAGGTCGAAGAGCCAGTAGAACAGAGGCAGCATTGCACAGGTAAAAACACATTCGTGTCTTGGAAATTATTCTCCCAACGTGAAATATAAAAGAAATAACAAATATAATATCGCCTACAACTTAAATGTCACTGGTGAAAACAACCTGCATAGACTCATGATGTCTGCACTACTGTCCTATAGTGACCTGCCACATGAGGAGACACGCACACAAACACACACAAACACACACACACACCTTCATCATCGTCATTAACCTGAGAACGCGCAGACCACGTTTCCTTCCGTAGACACTGCGCGGACACCGACGTGCTCCCGTGAGCCGCGTGTGGATCGTGTTTTCTCGCGTACGCTGGCGTAAACCACGCTTCCTCCTGTGCGCCTCTAAACCAGAACTAACACCAAGACTAAAACCAGGACTAATCCTGTCCAGGACTAAACCAGGACTAAACCAGGACTAAACCAGGTCTAAACCAGGTCTAAACCAGAACTAAAACCAGAACTAAAACCAGGTCTAAACCAGGTCTAAACCAGGACTAAACCAGAACTAACACCAGGACTAAAACCAGGATTAATCCATTCCAGGACTAAACTAGGACTAAAGTAGGACTAAAGCAGGTCTAAACCTGGACTAAAACCAGGACTAAAACCAGTGATCTCATATATATAAAGCATTTCTCTATCAATAATATTTTTAATATGGTTAAGGAAAGACTGGACTTTTTATTGTCTTTAAGTAGACAAAAGTTATTATGTTCAGATTTTCTAGTCTTTGCTACTTTACAGCAAACAGTTTCTTATTCATGGAGACTTGGGCTCAACAGACAATTTGGAGAGATTTGTTAAACAATAAATGACTTTATAAAGTCACTTTTTTAAATCTATATCAGTCTTTTGATCTGCCACAATAATGTAATAATGAATTTAAATGAAAATACCTCAAATTGAAGCTTTTCTCAGCAATTTTTAGGTGAGATTATAATGAGATTAATTAGATTAATTAATTACAGATCATAATTAATTAATCTCTCAATTTTTTTAATCGCATGACAGCACTAAATAAAATGTTCACTGTATTTATATTTTTAAAGGAAAAGTATGATCAGATGATCCCCCAAGCACCAAAGCAACTATTTGGTCTAATATTGGTCTAATTCACATTAGACCAAATAGCACAGAACTTGTCAATACTTTTCCACTCAGCAAACTTATTTGTCTCTATGTGTGTGTGTGTGCGTGCGGCACCCTGAGCAGCTGTCCCTGTGCTTTAGTGTGGGCAGCTGGGAGCCAACAGGAGACACACACAGACACACACACAGAGGCGAGTGACAGAGACGAGCTGACAGGCCGTCTCCCCTCATACCTGTGTACTCCAGGTGGAAGCCCGCGGCAGACACGCTGATGTCCGACTGGAAGGTCAGGTACAGGTTGTTGGAGGTGCTGTTCAGCAGTTGGGGAATGGTTGTACCTTTAATAAATAATATACACAGGAAATTAGCTTGAAAGGGCATAGTCAAAACTCAGAGAAGATGGATCTGAATAATGAATAATGTCAAAAAAACGTTTGGATGTCTGAGGCCATTGAGAATATCAAGTCTGAATATTTATATTTAAGAAAAGAAAAAGCTGACTTTGAGTTTTAAATGTTTGTTTTAAGGGTTTATTGTTATTTTATTAGTAATCTTTTAATAATTCAGTGATGTTGTCAGCTCTGTTGGGGGTAACACATTAGTTAGTAAGGCATACTTACTATTACTTTTTAATAAAAAGTAACTTAACTTGTTAATTTTGTTTCTCCAAGTTATCATATACTAGTTATTTTTAAACTTTTCCAACTTAGCGTAAGAGTTTTAGTGGAGAGGTGCTGTGTGCGCTCCCAAAGTCTCACAGACTAAATAAAGAGACATCAGTCTTTCCTTCAGACACACAACACATCGGCTGCCCCTACCCCTCCTCCTGTACAGTTATTAAAAGGAGCCTTCAGCGTTGCAAAAGATTGTCAATAGTTGCAATATGAGTTATAAATAATTCATGGTAATGTAATAACTTCATGAGTTAATTTTCCAGGGCAGTAATGACTAATGAGGTAAATTAGCAAGTTTCTTCTAAAAGTAATGCCACACTTGTTATCAATAGTGCACAACAGCAGCGTTAGTTTAAAAAGGCTTTATGCGTAGGTTAAATGGAGATTAGTAATATTGTAATTGTAATCATATTACCACTGTTCAGGTTGTACCAAACAAAGTTCAACAGTTGCTGGGATACCACCAGCAAAATAAATTAATTATTTTAAATGTCACAATCTCACTGCATGTTGTGCTGCTTGACTTGCACACATTTCTCATTTTCCAGAGTGAGATATTCAGCACTTGGTTAATGTGACACCTCACCTCATAAAACTGATTGTTCCAAATGGAAGTCATTATGCTAAACTGGCTCCTCTTTACAGCGACTAGCCACCTTAAGTTATGGGACGGCCTGTTTGCACTGGAAAGTCTGCAGCAAGAGTGCCTATTTGATTAGCAGGACCCCCGGGGCGCCCTGACACTTGTAAAGTTGCAGTCTGAAACAGGGCCTAGATTATGAAGATTTATACTGCAGATAGAAAGCAGAGGTTTGTCTCTTGCTCGACTTCTCTTAACTGATTTTAGATGTTGTTCTCAAAGGACACGCCAAATGTCATCAGCTCCATCACCACATCTGTCTATGGCTGAAACCTTGTGACGTTTGATTGAAACTCAGTCGGGGGCTGTCAGGCAAGATTCTCTTGTCTCACTTTTACCTGAGTAGCTGCCGAGCCTTGGAGCATTGCCATCGACCCCATCGAAAAAGTCCAAGGAGTCCCAGTTGTGCTCAGTAGCAAAGGTCACAACTTGAATCTTTAAGGGCAAAATACAGAGAACACTCAGGTAAATAGAGCCACTTTGACATCATAAGAACTATAATGTACTGTAAATTCATCAACATGTAGCTGCCAATAGACTTACTTGAATACCGGCTCCTTCTGGGACTGTGATTTTCCAGGCACAGTTGAGATAGTTTGCGTAGGGCTCTGGATATCCTGGAGAGAGGATGGTACCTCTGCGACCAGTCAAAACACCACCACATGGAACTATAAAATTTAAAGCAGGACTTAAAATTAATAAGATACATCTGCAACTTGTTATTATTTGTATAACTTATACAGCTACCCCTTCACAGCCTTTAATTCACATCGACAAGATGCCACCATCTTGGCAACGGGCAAAAAAAGTGATGCACCATTTTGTTATAATTTAACAGGGCCTTTGAGTGCCCTGAGCCATCAGTTAATGTAATTGGAAGAGTAAGATTAGAAATCATGACACTCATAAAAGCATGAATGCCTCTCACCTATCTCAATCTGCAGCAAGCTCATATGTCAGAGCACCGTGGGCAGAGAAGTGAAGGAACTAGACACTTTATTAGATCCAATTTTGGACCATATTATGAGCTGGAGGTTCAAAACAACTTTTAATTATGTTTTAATAACTTGGGTATCATAAAACACAAATGACGTAACTAGTATTAAAAGTATGTTCAACAAATAAGAAAAAGCTGTTTTATGTGAGTAGATGAAAAGTTTAAGTTATGCTTTATTGTCCCTGTAGGGAAATTTATTCTCTGTATTTGACCCATTCTTCAATTCCATTAGGGCAACCTGTCAAGAGCATTGGGCGCGCTGTGCTCGATGATCCATCTCCAGATCTTGGGCTTGGTCAGGACTATGTAAGTGGAGGATCTGATCTATTGTGCATGTTTTGGGTTGATGGGGAAACCAAAGGGGTCAGAGAAAACCATGCACAGAAACACCTAGGCGATCTGGAAATCAAACCCAGAACCTTCTTGATGTGAGGCATGAGTGCTAGATCCTCAGCAACTATGCCATCAAACAGAAGAGATTTAGCAGATAATGCTGACTGAAAAACAGGAGGCAGAGCTGGAGATAGCAGAGCTTGAGATATTAGGGTTTGCAATGGGAGTAATGAGTGACTGCTTATGTTGAACATGTTGGAGACAGACACAGGAAAGGAACTGCAAATTTGCAATACAGGTAAAAGAGATGAGACAAAATAAAACAAAAAAAGATTCAAACATAATTTGAGTGAGAAAGTATTCAGTTGAAATTGAGGCATTGTGTAGGCTAGGAAGTTTTAAATGCCCTTTATAAACTATAACCTTTCGATTTGCTTTGTTTATAGTGACAAAATAAATGATGTACGTATAACTGACCCGTAAGGAGCCACCCCCACAAGGCGTCTGACCCGGGATCAGCTCTGTTGGTCGGAGGAGATGGTGGACATGGCCTCAGTGCACTCCCACACACAGACACACACTCTTTAATTGGGCAAAGCAAGACTATATCCAAACAAAAATCCTCTGTTTCAAAACAAGCTCAGCGCGACACTGTTTACTTGTCGTCACCTCGGAAAATGTGAGTGCCAACTGTGTGGGTTTTCTCAGTGAGAATCTACTGTATATCACACCACACATGCATCATCCAGAATAGGTACATTTCCCTGAGCAAATGCTTGTCCGCGAAGCCCTCCAAGCAAACTCAGTAACACGTGAAGTATATTCTACTTAGAAAACCAAGTCCAGACAACTACTAAATCTTTGTTATTTAATAAATGCTGCCTTATATATTTCAGTAAGGTATGTTAATATTGCTGATTATGTTTTACGCTGTAGTAAAAAAGGAATGAAGGAAGTTAGGACTAATGGCAGTAGAAGTCATTTGTAGAGGTAGTATCTCAAGAGTTTCTCAACCTTCATCCAATAAAATTCAAAGTTAAACAGAGCTATAATTTGCCCACATTACTAAACACACAGATCATTAAGTAATACCTTGTTGTCTGTATGCCCTTTATGCAAAATTATGTCTAACAGCCTGTCCCATGACCACCAGCTATAAACAAAGACTATGAAGACCTTAGAAAGTGCAAAACAAATACATATACAATTGTCGTTGCAGGTGTTGAACAGTTTTATCTAACTAAACCTCACTACATTCACTAACATTGTAAGCGGCAGTACTTTGATGTGAATAGTTTAACCAGTTGAACCACTGCTGCTTCATAAGCCTACCCATTTAGAAGATTATTTCAGACAATTTAAAATTACTTCAGCAATTACACAAGAAATATTGTTACTTCATGAAAAAGATAAACAATGCACACTCCAATTCATATCCAGTCAAGAAGTAAATTATGCAAGCATCCGTCCGGGCAAACTATTTGTACGGAAAGTGCTGCACAGTTATTCTAAACATTATGCAACCATTCAGCCTACACTAATTAAATCACAATACGATGTTCAGTACTAACGATTTAATTCATTTGTCTTTGCCAATCATACAAAACAACTATGTGCAGGTATTTCAGACGTAAGCAGTGTGTAATGGCGACAACCCCTGTAAACAAGACTTGGGTAATTGAGCATAGTGTTTTTGTGGAAAGTGCCATAAAACTATATATATCCATTATTCTGGAGCACTGCACACAGCCTCTGGGAGAGAGAGATGCTGCAGCCAGATTGAATCTCCAGATAAGAATCACTGTGTTTAAAATGGGAGTGCGCGTGCCACTTCTATTCCCTCAACACTTGGCAGTAAACTCACATGAACCCTGAATTTGTTGTTTGGCATGGGTCCTGGCTTCCCATAGATCTTTTCTTGCAGCTCCTGTACTCCTTTATCTTCTCGAGTTAGACAGGTGGGAGTCGATGTGACACTAAGTTTATGACCTTTGAATAACAGTGTAGGCAATCTAGTCACGCATACTAATAAATAGCATATACTTTTATAAATCACAAGCCACTTGTTCACTACTGCTCTTGGTTTCTTTTGGTCATTTTTATAGAAAAATTTCCATAGACCAAAAAAAAAAAAAACCCCCAAAAAAACCACAAGCATTGTAGTTTTCACAGTAACTTCAGGCTAATCTTGAACTAAAATGTTTACTTTTCCCACATATTACGCATATTGTGCTTTTCTTGTACTTCCTATATGCGTAGATCATGTTTCATGTTTTTAAATTTTGTTCATGGTAAACAGCAACATTAATATAAAATGTCTTAATAAAATAAATTGATTCAAACGGCAGAACTAAGAGGCCCCACCCCTCATAGAGGAATTTTACCAAAGCAAGTGGGGTATTTTTATTTATTTATTATTTATTTATTTCAATAAGGAAAAAACTCATTACTCAAACATGCATGAATCAATAAGAAGACAACTGTGAGTAAGCTAATGATGAGGGAAAACCATTTAAACATGATTAAAAGCTCATAAAAGTCGAGTTTGCATAATAATGTCTCATTTGAGGACAATAGCTTCGTTATGACTAAATATGACTTTGTGGCTGTACATAGATGTTTCCTATATCCTCTTCTTGATCTACCTTTGCTATATGGGACTCTGTGTGACACTTGTTCACCCCCTGGAATTACTGCACCATGTAAACGCAGCCATGCATTAAAATGTAAAGTGTGGATTTTTCATAAATATTCATGCATATTCAATGTACATATGGTTGCCAAAAACCATGTAAAATGATGAGATGATTCTGTGAGCAGATGGCACACATATAAATGATTCAGGGGCTTTTTTTTTTTTAACTAGGTGGGATCTGTTGTGGTTTGGTGTGCTACAACATAAACAGAGGGAGGTGAGGTGGTCCGGAGAGGCTTTGTAGGAAAACCAGTGTATCTCAGAAAGTAGAGCAGATGAAAAACACGTAAAAATTCAGGTGGCAGATGGAGCATGTAATGGTCTGAAAAAAGTAGGGTAATTTTTAGTGCCACATCATACGCTGTAGATTGTTTATAAGGTTCTGTGCAAATGTATGAAAAGCAATTTGGTACTTACAATCTGCTATGAGCTACTTTGAATTGCGTCTTTGTCGTAACATTATAGTAGTATAATAAGTATAATTATCATAATAATGACTCTTCAGTCCATGTTTTTCCTATAGTAGTCCTGACCAAGCAGGTCAAGATCTGGGGATGGGTCCAGTCATGGCACTGTGGCACCCATTGCTCCTGACTGGTTGCTTTAGCAGTATTGAAGGATGAGTCAAATGCAGAGAACATAGGCTTACTTAACCTAACAATGCCTATCCCCTGTAGCTCATCATGTAGCCATTTTACCTACAGGAGAACTGCTATTGGTTTTATGCCCCATTCTCTTGCTGATACATTTATAGTTTATGCAAGCGTGGGAAAAACTTTGCAATCACAGTTATCATTTATGTTCTTTTTTTTTTTTTTTTTTTTCATTTTCTGTAAAATTATAAGCAACACACTATAAGTACCTGCATATAGTAAACACACTTCTATGCTAATATAATGTGCACCTGCTTCATCATTCTAAGACTGTTTCCTGTATTACTCATTCAAGGGGCAAAATGAAGTGAAATGCATAAATCTACATACAAAGACAAAACACAAAAGACAGACATTAGTGAAGCTTCTGAAAGAGGCAGAATAAACAGGCAACGGATGCACCTGCTCCTTCTTGTTAGTGCGTGTGTGTGTTAGAGTGGTGTGGCTGGAGGAGGCTCACCAACACACGTGGGCACTGTGCCATTCCACTGGGCCAGAGCATTGGGCACGGCCTCACACCTGATGGCAGTGGCTCCATGCAGCGTGTAGCCTGGATTACACTCAAAGAGCACCGCCATGCCCGTGCCAAAGTCGTTCCCGATCCGCTTCCCAAACCGCGGTTCGGGCACCGAGCTGCACTGTGTGGAACTGGTCCTGGGGACAGCTGCAGGGGGAGAGGAGAAGAAGAGTGTGTGAGGAGAGATAAAGAGCAGAGGTACAAAGACTACTATGAGAAAAGGAAACTGGTTCATTTAATAGAGGTCCAACTGCCTGGCCAAAACAGATTTATGCCCTAACCATCTCTGCTGAAGTCAAATGATAAAAATAACACAACTCTAAGAACTATCCTCCAGTGTGCCATAGACTTTCATAGTTACTTTCATTAGTTATTATTCCTCCAAAGGCTGTGTCTGTTCTGTGTACAAAATTTCTTTATTTTGTATGGGCTATTGCGCATCTTAGAGGCAAGGTAGCTGGTTAGATTCACGGGCAGTGAGGGAGATCTGAATATAATAAAAACAGAAACTTGTATTCTTTGGAGAAATATATCAGGTGAAATGCCTATGTTCCTGTCTTTCACTTTTTGTGTGATACTTGAACCTCAGCCAGGACATTTTGGTATTTAGTATTTCTAAAGATTGTAAAAATATTGTCAGATTGGATTAGTCAGAATTCCTACTAACCAAATATACTGAGATATTAATTTGAATTATTATCAACCACCCCTACTTCAACCTCAGTTTTAGCTTTTATCTTCACTGCGTAATGAATTAACTAATTCGCTAAAAAATGAAGGGCAGAATGGAGTTTTGTTTTTTTTTACTTTCAGTGTGAACAGTTAATAAACAACACATTCATTTAGTGGTCATATTTCCCAAACTTACCTTGGTAGACAAAATGAAATCCTTTTGCAGTTTCACTTCCATTTGCAGAAAATTTTAGTGTTATTTTATTTCCTGAACTTAAAGGTAATGTCTCGCCTGTGGATGAGAAAAAAGAGAAAATGTTAATGTAAGGTTCTGACTCCAGGGACACTATTGAATGTTAGGTGTATTGTGTTGCACTAAAGGCATCCTATCTTTGTATACATTCATTACCATCTCATAGTATCCTTAAAAGTCTGTATCTCTGCCCCAGTCTAAAAATACCCACTGCTTTTGGCATTAAAGCTGAAGGTTACGCAGTAAAGCTTTTACCTGAGTGAGATCCGTAGATAGAGGATAGAAGGGCAGAGTCTGTGGAGGAGCCATCATAGATCTCCACCACATCAGTTGTCAAGGTCTGGAAAAACACAAACTGTCCAAACAGCACTGCAAGAGAAAGAAACAAAAATGGTAAAAAGAGGTCCAATATTAATGCTTTATTGTCTAAATACTGACACTATAAAAGTATTACATTCTGGAGTCAAGAGTACATTTAAATAATATGTTTTGCACCAGAAAGTCTTATAATAATCCTTCAAAGCTGTTAATTATGAGTTATGAATTATGAATTATGGCTACTGCATTGTGACATTGTAACACGTGTTGTGAATAATGAAAATTTAACTGAATCCCACTAATCACAGTATATGGACCAATAAAAACTACAGCAGTTCTGTGGTTTCTTTTTATTATTGCATGGAAACAAGTTCGTCTGTTGAGGGGAAAAAAAGTGAGCAGCAGCATTTTTCAGTGGGGAGTAAGAACAGTTTACCCAGTTTTTAAATTTTAATTGAGATCGAGATTCAGTCATGTCTATTTTAGTTGAAGAAACTGGATTATTTCTGTGTTGAATGGTACTCATTAAAAGTCTGTCCTGTTTATGTCCATCATTAGTGAAAGCCATTTTTATTTAGTTTCTGAAAAGGAATCTAAACTAAAATTGAGATTGATCAATGTGGGGGAACAAATTTGATTTATATCGCCCAGTCCTAATTTATTGTAATGGCATTTTCAGATAACCTATATACCCTTAACACGTAGAAAAAACTCAAACCAAATCAGTATTTTGAAATAATGGAAGATTATCAACACTAAATCAACCACGATTTATCAGTCCAATATATAACTGACATATGTGAAGACAGTGGAATGATGATGTGTGTCTAGACTTTGACCTTTAAATTGATTAAGCCACCTCTGACTAATGACACAGCATGAGGGATCAGCTACGGGATCACAAAATCTTATCTTGACTACAGAGCAATGGGACAACTACACAGAGCTTATGATAATGAACTGGGGATTATTTTAAATACTGAGAGCATGAATATTTCCAATTAAACATTCTTGATGATATCGCTGTGTGCACATCCTTGAAAATAATGTGATCTTCCATTGTGTGTACAGAGAGAGATACGGTCTACTGGATCCTGAGAAGACCTGGGACTGAGGCTTGTTACATACAGTACAACGTGTGTATATTAAGAATGACACAAAACATTGTATTTGAGAGCCTTGTGCGGAATCATCCTGACATCCTTTGTGCATTTTCATCCGCTTTGAGAAGACACAGAACTAAACCAATCAGCGTTTATTTTTGCATACCAAAGCATAAGCTGTCCTGGTTGTTAAGGCTTACAATGGAGCGAAAATAAGCGTTTGAGAACAACTGCCAAAGTATTCGTATGAAGTCATTGATTCCAACTACCTACTTTTCTATTTTCCGCCTGTTACTTCCATCATCCATCCACCATCAATCCACTCTTTGCACTGACAGAAAGAGCAGATATTTGAAGAACTCACAGAGAAACTTCTTCTTACTTCAGAGTTATTTAGTTATATAAAATTGGCATGTCTCGCCATTGTCCTGGTTTAGGATTGATTTAGCTTCAATCCAATCCACACATTTCATAAACAAAACAGTTTCGAAAATGCAAACAATACAATGTGAATATAAAATAAAATTCTATTTATCTCCACTAGTCCTTGTTATGACAATAAAATTAGTCAAATCAAATAAGAGCAAAAATACCAATCGATAAAAAGTAAAAAAACATAAAATTAGAGGACCACACAACTCACGCAGTTAGTGCCTGGCTCCACCACGCGCACATTTTGACCTATGCATGCATATGCGTAAAACTGTAACTTTTGGATGCATAACTTTTAGAAGGCATTAAAAGTGAATGAGGGTGGCTCCACGGCATGCGATAGGCGAGCATAGGGAGCAGCACGTTCTGCATGCATAGATTTCAGAAAATAGGAGCCATCCTATTGAGAGCATGCATCTGTTGTATTTATATATTTACCATCAGCACAGTGTGTTCCTGGGGCAGTTCTATATCGTTTTAAAGAGCCCAGGAAATCCTAGTGTTTACTGTGGTCAGCCTGTACAGACGGTAACTACAAGCCTATTCAGCTGGTTAGTTTCACTGTAGTCTTGTTACAAGTGGCTAAACACGCCCAGCCAAGTTTGATCGCCTTTGCATTGACGCGTGACTGTGGTTTCGCCAGGTTATGCACGTAAATGCTGGTGCGTGAAGTGTGGCCAGGTCCTTAAAAGCCAGAGAATAAAAGTAGGTCTTGAAGTTGCCTTGTGTAACTTTTCTGGTGGAGAGGGCAACAAATGCTTGTCTTCATGGAGATGTTATTGTCTGGAATGTTTACAGTATGGCATTAAACCTGTCTATCATCGTGGAGACCAAATCAGGCCAAGACTAGGTCAAATCTGTGTAGGGGCAACCACGCTCACAGTCAGAATACTTGTTTTTCTAGGAATTTTTGAGCTGTAAAACCACCTGTAATTTAATCAATCTAAGGTAATAATTATGGGTAAAGTATTAATTAATGTCATTCCAGGCAAAGCAATGGTATATCCATAGAAACAATCAGGTGACAGACCCCCATCTAAAAAAACTACACAGTGCACCTTCAAGACAAGACTTAAAACACTCCACTGTAGGGGTTGTTCCAGAGTTTAGGGCCAGCATGATGAATATGGTGGCATTTTTCACTTCTTAAACTATATTATCCATCAAAAACATCTAATTCAGACTACAAACAAACTGTAATGTTGGCTTAGTAGAAGTAGGACATTCATAAACAAGTTTACGTAAATCAAAGTATTTGGCTTGTCATGGTGCTGCATTCATAACCCCACAACATAATCCACCTGAAACCCTCCAAGAATGTGAAAACCCCTAACAGACGCAAGCGCTAAAGGTAAAATATAGCGGCATATGTTGGTCCTTCTGGCAATGAATTATGTAGAAGCTATCTGTCATCTTGCCTCTGTAGCCGTGTGGATCGTCTCTGGCAGGTCGCCTCACAGTTTAGCACAATGAGACCATTATATCCACAACAACTAAGAAGGAAGGTCTCCAAATGACTCCTGGAGCCACTAGAGGCAGCGTTGCACTGTTTCCCGTGAGATTACACTTGTGACTGAGTACAAATGCCCAACCAGGTGTCACCACAAAAGAGATGGAGCGCTCAGAAAGGAAGCAATGTTTGTATGTTTCCATAATGAGATAACCATGTAACCTTTTGTTTGACACCAGACTCGACATACAAACTAGAAACTGCAAATACACAGACTAGAAGAGAAAACAATGCAATCCAGTGAGCAGAAGGTGTAGTCACAGACAACGGAGCCTCTTTATCTGTGAAGACGTGAGGACGCCTATGGCACAAGCCGATGTGGAATAAGAGATGGTTTTACCCCGAGGGACTGCTCACTGCTGGAGTATTAGCATACCAACACAGGGCTCTACAGTGCAGCGGCGTTCATTGTGCCTCTAATCCAAAGGCAGCCAACCATGACACCAATCTGCTCCTTTGCTGTAATCACGTCCAGATATTAAGTCAATAAATCATGGTAAACTTGTTGCCTAATTTATGCAGGACTGTGATGAATATTTTGTCCTCTGGGTCTCGTGGCAGTAATGTAATGCACTGCATATGAACAATGGGCAACATTATTATGCCACCATCTTAACCTTGATTTATTCCAAAATATAAAGAGATGCTCTTTACACACTCAGAGACAGTGGTTTAAGTACTGAGCAGGTATCTCTGCTCATGATGCCTGCAGGACTAACACTGTGAAATATAACTTAATATAATTCATGTTCATTTGATATGAATAGATTTTTACATCTCCTTAAAAAAAGTTGTTTTCAAGATACAATAATGTATTTTTATAGGAGAAATTGTTGTCTTCCACATTTCTTTAAGTGTTGAACAGAGGAGAAGGAAGCCATTCTTTACCTCTTTCTAACTCAGTACACACATTTCCTGCAGGTATTTGTCTCCCCGCTCACAGTGAGAAAACCCCACTCTAAAGGTGCTCAATTGGGCTGTGATTGGTGTACAGAAGCAGAGGAAATTAAAATCACTGTCATGTTCCTGCTTTGGACAATGGAGTGTTTTGTGACAAGAATAAAAAGACTTGTTATCCTGCTGCTGGTGATATCGACTGTAGAAGGAAACGAGGAAGCAAGACAATGACGCACACCTGGGCAGCTGCAAATGTCTACAATAGGTGTTTTTAAAAATCATACACAGCATTTGTAATACAGTATATAACAGTAGCATTATCCAAATGCTAAAATATCAGGCTCTATTTTGAGATAAAAACACTTGATAATCAATACAAGTTTTGAAAGCACAATGATCATGAAATACACTTATTTTAGACAATAGAATGTAATTTTCAACACTAAATAATAGAAGAGCTTAATATTACCATTGGGTCTTATATAAGTTCTAATAAAGACCATCCCAAACATTTTTTGAAAGGTCCAATGTTGTCCTATTCCTAGGTACTAGAATAGCAGTTATGTACTGGACCTTTTTTCTGGTGAGTATTTGGTTTTGATACAAGATTTAGTATTCATTAGTATCTGACTGTGCATTGTTTTGAAAACCCACAATGTGCGGTGACCAAAAATGTTTGATAAATAGTTCAAACACAATCACGAGCTTGAGATGATGTGTAATTGGGCTGTCCAGACTAGAGCAAATACAGTAAATTTGTACTTCACTTAAATATCAACAAAACCTACATCTAATGCCTAACAGACAAAAACTATACTACACTTTTTTGGAGAAAAGAAAGAAAAATACAGTCCCAGTTCCATGACAAATATGCAAACCTAAACATGTGTATCTAATTAGAGAAAGTAATTTCCTGTAATGTGAATAACTCAAGTTTAAATTAACAACAGTTGCAAAGCTGGATTCAATATGGTTGACTTGTTTCTCAATTTGTCACTCTGAAGTTCACTTTAAGCTCTCACCCTTGTTCTTTATCATGAGACTGTGGGGCCAGAGTCCTCTCCCTGTCACAACAAGGGCATGTGCAGATAGGATCACCACAATAATGCCCCGAAGAAAAATGTCATAATCCCTGGACAGGCTCTATCTCTGTCGCTTCACAGCATTCCATTCTGCTGCTGTACCATGAATAAACAAATGGTGCATCACAAGGAGACCACTGGTGGAAGCACTGGCCATGAACTCAACGAAATGTCTGATCTGACCAATGCCTCGGACTTCAATCAAACTTTATGCCATCTACTTCGCAGTTCACAGGCTTTAATAAGGAACACCTTAAAAGGCACCATATGCACTTGCGTTGCTTTGATCAAATTCAACCCTTTCTTTCTGCTACTTTTCATATTATAAGGACACACAGGTGCTTGGTTAAGGTCCTGGAATAGAACATGGGACATATTATGAACAGTTCATAATAATGTACCTTGTTCTGTGTATCAGTTTTTTTTTTTTCAATTTTGAAAGTTATATAAAATGAAAACAAATTAGACAAAAAATTAAGACTCCCTCAACCAACCCCTTTCTCTACAGAAAATTACACAAAAACAACCGGGTAAACAAACATTAACTGTCAGTCAAGTCCAGCCCTGTCAAGATGTTCAAAAAAGGTGCCCATGTCTGTTCAATGTCCAGTCGTTTCCCCTTACAGAGTGGAGAATTTTTACCATTTTCAAACTGTGAAAATAGGATTTTTGTTCATTTTACATTATTGCCCTTATCCCGGCATTGGTCCAAACTCATTGCAAATTTTTAATGCATTTCAATCCATATTATTGCCCTATATTCCAGAGTATAAAACCCTTCACACCCACCATGGCAGGACATCTGGCAAATAAATTGTGTAATCACAGCATGACTAGTTAGCTTTGCCAACTCCTGACAAAAAAGAAATCAAATGTTATTATGTGACATCTTTAAAAAATTTACATTCACATTTACTTTTTTTTTTTTAAATAATGGGAAAATCTCTTATAGCTTAAAGCAGCATTTACTGATTCCACATGTGTTGTCACTGTTGTTTTACATGCACACATGTATTCAGATCCATTGTTATGACATCTTAAAATGCATCATGCTATATCAAGAAAACTGTCTTATATACAGAGCTCATTTTCCATAGACATATGAAATCCATGTGATGGTTTGATAACCATCAAATACTTTTACAGTTTGCCGTAAATCAGCTAAGCACACATACTATCCGTAGATCATATTATACTGTGAATGGTGTTATGAATAAACTACCATGAAACAGCATTGCTCAGAATAGCAATAACATAACTGGTATCTGATCTCAAACCACTACAAAAGCTACACGTGCCTCAGGGCTGAACGTAGGCACGATAAGGCACAGCGCTGGGGTTTACAAAAGGTAAGCAAAATGGCAGCATATGTTTGTCCTTCTGCTGATGAATAATAGACGAGGAGCCTGTCATCTTTGCTCTGGTGCGGTCAGGCCTTCAGAGCTCTGACGGCAAACAGAAGCTTCATTTACTCAGGCAGGCGCACTGAATGACAGGGGCGCTGCCATATATTTTTAATGACCATAATCAACGGGCAATACCATCACATCTGTATGGCAAACAGTGTGGCTGTACCTTGGCACGCACTGTGTTTAGTCCATTAAGATTTGAGCTATAGTCCATCATGGTTATTACTGGACTGGTCACAATACAGGCCAGAAAACGAATGGAGCATAATTAGTACTTTATAGGCCTGTCACGATAACAAATTTGGAAGCACGATACATTGCTATAGAGGAATATTGTGATAAGGATAATACTGAAACAAGATAATACCAGTAAACCATTTTTTACATAAACAGTATCAGTAAAAAGCCTGAGCTGCAACCAGTGAATGGAAGAATGAACAGATAATTAGACATATAATTTGTTTATTCTACTCTACAGCTCAAATCTTATATTACTACATAAAAAAACACTATTGCAAAGAAAAAGTACCCATAACAATAAATACTGAGCCCCAAAATATATTGTTTCAGCGTTTGAGCAATAAGTCAATAATGTAATTACTGTGACAGGCCTAATTATATAAGATGTATATTGTCCTAGCTTTCATCTAGTTGCTAACAGTTGAGAAACTACATTACAAAAACCTTTTCTCTGTGTTGCTTTTGTAAACTTACATTTATGTTTGTCATTCAAACATTGGTTTTACTTTTTTTACTATTTGGAATAAAAGCACATACAGAGTTAAAGTTGACAGTTTCCCCTCTACTTCCTAGATATTACTGACCTCCTTGGAGCGTTAATGGAATTAAACTGATCTATCTTGTATATATTTAATTACAAGTGGTTTTATGGCTCAGAAATAACTTCAAAAACAGGCTTTCTTGAGTGAGGTCACCTCTACACAGATCTGACCTGTAACTTGAGTTGGCAACGTCACCTGCTTGTCTCCATAAAACATATTCATCCAGATATGTTTAAGGCCATGCCCTGCGAAATTCCATGCAAAGCATTAACTTAATTAATTTGTATGGAGACAAGTAGATGGCTGATGCTCCAGCACAAAAGTTGCGTGTTTAACTAATAAATGAACTCTTTTTAGTTTTGTCTTGCATATGTTTGCCTTATACTTGATATATTTGGTGTGTATGGCACATCCCTTACCAACATTTTTTTTAACTTACATGACTACATAAAAAAAAGTCAAGCCAGGAAAACTGGACATTGCCATTTTCTCCAGATGATTGCTTTGACCATTCGCATCGTTCTCTTGTACCTCACCCCTTTATCACTGATTATCACTGGTGGAAGCCTACTTTCATTTGATTACTCATGCGCTGTACCTTATGCAATCCCATAGATGTATTTCTGCAGTCTGTCAGGGCTTCTGTCCCGCCTCCTGTCCCATACTGTAGCTTGTTTCATCTGTCAAACACTTTCTTGTGCCAAAGGAAAATGTCATGTGTCTCTTATTTAACCTATAGTTTTAATGTCACCCTATACAATAGATAGTCTGATTAGGTTAATCTGATATAGATATTCTTGTGCTCCTGTGCAAGGCACTTTATTTCCCATAGAGACTATTTATTACAATTTATTTAACCAGGTGAAAACCCCATTGAGATTGAAATCTCTTTTTCAAGGATAACCTGGGCCAAAGTGAAACTGCAGCACACATCATGAAAAAAACATTTTCACATTGACACTAAAATAGAAGCAGAATAAATTATTTTCAAAGGACTACATTTAAAAGGACTACACACTTAATAGCCATTGCCACAAGAGGGACATCAGGTTTAACAACTTGCCAGACTTGTATCTGCATGGATGCTGTTAATTTTTCCATAATTAATGCAGGGTAATATGTGTTCTATTCAGAGGCACACAAATTTCACACATTTTATATAGACTACCATATGTGACTAGGCTATAGAAAATGTCAGATATCACAGATGCTGTATAACTAGGAAATAAATAGCTTGAATGCAATTTAGCTAACCCGTAGAGGCTAATTCAACCCGCCCTTCACTCATTAGCCTGGAAGCTAGGTCCCCACAGCTGATCCAAGTTTGTAATGGAGGTTTGCAATCTCCCAGCAGCAACAGAGAAACATGTTGGAAAAACTAATTGGAAGAATGAGAGAAGGAATAAGCATTAGGGAACACAGTGCAAACAAACGCTGTAGGCAAAGTACTAACTTGACTAATTCAAACTAAAGCATGTGTTGTTCCATAACGAATCTCACTCAACTGAGTATAAGTAAGTAGAAGACTATATATGATCACTAACAAGACCTTGGGCTAAAGAGCACCTCATATATACAGTACAATACAAAGGGTATGACAAAGCAATTACAGCGCATGAAAATATATGTTATAAAAATGTCTACTGGAAATGACAATATGGCAAGAAAAAAGTTTTACAGTAAAAACTTTAGGTCTGCTGGAATACAATATACATGTTTCTAGCTGGAGCTTGAGGCAGAATATATTGCATTAGACTTCAAACCATCACGATGCTATGGAAGTTCATTATGTGTATGCAAAATAAACAAGATGAAAAATGGAGTGGCAGAATGAAGTCCTGAAGAAAACACCACACACTGATGAACCCAATATATTTCTGCCAGAAGGGACTGGTATTAAACACCTTTCTTTCATTTTCACACAAGAGCTGGAACAAAACAGGCTGCACCACAATGGGCAAAGTTAATTTCTCCATAGTATTGTACAGTAATTTGTCAATGCCATTGATACAGCAGTAGCAGATCAAGCCTTTTCAAACTATAGCTTTATCAATCAGATGTTGATCCACATAGGACCATTTACAAGCTCACAACCCAGTGTACTCTTGTCAGTCCCAAGCCTGAATAAATTCAAAGTGCTGCATTAAAAACACCAACAAACATATGCCAAGTTAATCGTTACTTGTTCAGAGAGTGTAAAACTTAATTGGTATAAATGTTCAGGAAAGACTGTGGAAAAATTTACTTTTAGTTATTGTATTATAAGTAAAATAAATCTGATGTGTTTAAAATGTACTATTGGCATTCAAGACATTTTAAGAGCTTCACTGAATTTACTGTGGTCAGTTAGTGTTAATACTGAACTAAATTGTAGCAGAAATCATCTACATATCTGGCCATCTGACATTATAATAACCTCTGTATCCTTTTTGCCAGTGATACAATGCGTATCTTATGGCTAATGGTACACAGAAGACACACAGACTCTACTTGAAGCAATAAGAATTTTCAATTACCTGCATACGAGGCACTGAAATGTGATTCTCCTCTCACTATAGTATACCTACAGGCGGGATACTGATCCCAACCTGCTCTTTGCAAGAGCACTTATTTTTTATAGGTTTTAAAAGTTTTGCCAAATTACTTATTGTGTTTGATAGCTTTAAAGATGTTTAACAAAGACTTTCTACCACATGACAACATGTTTGTAACAAAGTATTCTGTTAACTAGACGGTCCTTGTGGTGAAATTGTGATATCTTTACGTTTACATAAGTTCATTATGATGTACTTGTAGTTTTCTTCTATTTACTGTATACTTACTTTGGAGTGACATTCCACAGCAAGTGGGAGTACTCTCAATAGCAATATAATTAACAATAAAGATAGTAACAAAAGTTCCATTTGAAAAAGTTACAATAATAACTAGTGCTGTCATGTGATAAAAAAAATTGAGAGATTAATTAATTATGATCTGTAATTAATTAATCTAATTAATCTCATTTTAATCTCACCTAAAAATTGCTGAGAAAAGCCTTCAATTTGAGGTATTTTCATTTAAATTCATTATTACATTATTGTGGCAGATCAAAAGACTGATATAGAACAAAAAAAAAGTGACTTTATAAAGTCATTTATTGTTTAACAAATCTCTCCAAATTGTCTGTTGAGCCCAAGTCTCCATGAATAAGAAACTGTTTGCTGTAAAGTAGCAAAGACGAGGAAATCTGAACATAATAACTTTTGTCTACTTAAAGACAATAAAAAGTCCAGTCTTTCCTTAACCATATTAAAAATATTATTGATAGAGAAATGCTTTAGATATGAGATCACTGGTTTTAGTCCTTGTTTTAGTCCTGGTTTAGACCTGCTTTAGTACTAGTTTAGTCCTAGTTTAGTCCTGGAATGGATTAATCCTGTTTTAGTCCTGGTGTTAGTTCTGGTTTAGACCTGGTTTAGACCTGGTTTTAGTTTTGGTTTTAGTTCTGGTTTAGTCCTGGTTTAGTCCTGGACTGGATTAGTCCTGGTTTTAGTCTTGGTGTTAGTTCTGGTTTAGAGGTGCACAGGAGGAAGCGCGGTTTACGCAGCGTACGCGAGAAAACACGATCCACACGAGGCGCACGGGAGCACGTCGGTGTCCGCACAGTAACTACGGAAGGAAACGTGGTCCGCGCGTTCTCAGGTTAATGACGATGATGAAGGTGTGTGTGTGTGTTTGTGTGTGTTTGTTTGTGTTTGTGTGTGTTTGTGTGCGTGTCCCCTCATGTGGCAGGTCACTATAGGACAGTAGTGCAGACATCATGAGTCTATGCAGGTTGTTTTCACCAGTGACATTTAAGTTGTAGGCGATTTTATATTTGTTATTTTCTTTTAGATTTCACGTCGGGAGAATAATTTCCAAGACACGAATGCGTTTTTACCTGTGCACTGCTGACTCTGTTCTACTGGCTCTTCGACCTCGTCCATTGTGAAAAAAAATGTATAAATGTGTTTTTTTTTATGTGTGTTGTTGGGACAACAACACATAAAAACAGGTTTTATAATAAAGAAACTCACATACAGAAACACTAAAGTTAGAGATTAAAAATGAGATTAACGCGATTAAAAAACATAACGCGCTAAATATGACTGTAATTAATTAATCGCAATTAACGCGATAATTTGACACCCCTAATAATAATACATTAGCAGTTTTTTGTGGTATAAGCCCCCATAGGCTGTAGGTATAATCAGTTATAAGTGTGATAATAGCAGATTTTTAATTCCATGTCTTTAATAATTGTAGCTATAATAATTGCTGTTCTGTAGACTTTTGGGTAAGTACAGATTTTTCCCATCTCAGCAGCAGTATTATTATTGCAAATGCTAGATACAGTATGAGCTATGAATCCCGGTGCCTTTGTTAGCCCTCCTCTTAACATTTCCCTCAGCCATGCCCCTGCACTTGTGTTGTTCATCAGCGCTGCCTCCTCTCTCCTGAGTCCATCCACACAGAGCCAGGTGGGAATGCAGCTCGCTTACCTCCACACTCCATTAAGCTTCACAGGCAGTTGAAGCGAGAGGGGCGCCGCTATCTCTCTATGCAATATTTATTAAAAACCTGTGGTCTCTCTGGATTTTTCTAACAGTGGGACATGGCAACCGAGGATGTAAGGTGCCACCTAGATCATAACACTGCAGTTTAATCTACGCACGAGTTTACAAAAAGCTAACTCTTGCTTTTTTCAATCCAACATTTTTTGAAATACAAACTTGGAAAACCAGGCAGAGGCGCTTCAAGGTCTTGCACAGATTGTTGCTGAATTATGTATAGGATAAACTGAAGGATCATGCATTTGTTTGCTTCATATATTTCTCCTAGAACTCTGCAGCCTGACCTTCCTCTCTATTATCTATGGTGCACAATATTTTTCATGTAACTGCAACCAATTTCTGTTTACCTTTCCTTCTTTGCCACAAGGTAAGCAAACCATTATCAATTCTGATTAAGGTCCAAATGTACTGTAAAAACAATGATAACAACTAACATTTAACACAATGTCCTTTTCAACGTTTTTCACCTAAAAACCTAAATAAGAATGACTTTTCAGACATGCAAGATAAACAGTACTGTACGCTACTCCTACACAGGTTTGAAGAAGGTATCATTCTAAATAAAGAGTTAATTAGCAAAATAATTAAGTGCTATTTAAAAAGTAGCATTGTAATTTACCGTCTGTGCAGAAGCTTTCAATTACAAAATCGGTTTTAGCCCAAGAAATATATTAAACTACTCCTTCTTTAAAAATTCAATTAACCTTTAGTTTAACTGATATTACAGCGTGAAATATCAAAAAGAAAACATCTTTTAAACATTTTGTACAAAATGCTGGGGTATGTTAATGCATATGAACTGCCACGGCAAATAAGATTACGTGCCTGTAATTTCTGATGAGGAAGAAATTAGAAGGAACAGATAATTAAACTTAATTAATTATTCTTAAGTTATTTCCCGTGTGGATCAATAAAGTTTGTCAAATTAAGTCTAATGTTATTAATTTTTTTTTTACTAAAAACTTACAATATGTATTTAGATTAGAGCATTAATTTAAACTTTACAAATTCATATGCAACTATAAGCACATGGCATTTCCTGCAATCTTAAAAGCTTAAAAATTTACAATAAATCGAGTGACAGCCTTGCGTTTAACTTCGCTCTGACTTTCTCTAACCATCAAACAAGCCCATTCAAAGAAAACAGCGATGTATGAAACACAAATTAGGACCCAACACCAGATGAATAATGTATGTCTCCAGTCTTTGTTTGGCAGTGCTCCCTCACCTAAAAACCTCGGCTCCATCTTTTATCTACATCATTAACAGTAAAAACACCAAACATGTATATCGCAAAGCTGTCCCAATTTATGATCCATTTTATTTCCACCACTACTCTGCTGTTCGCTGCAACAGAACAGTGGACAAGTAATTACAGTCTAAAAACCAATTTGAAATAATGCTTGATTGGGCTTACCGAAATCTCCCGGGACAAAAATGTCATAGACACAGGACTGCCCCCTGGTGTAATTGTGGGGGTAATTTGGGGACAGCACCGTTCCTTCTGACCCAGTGAAATGTCCTCCACACGGGGCTGTAGGGAGAGAAACATAGCATATAGTTAACAAACAGGAGCTGACCAGGTTAAAGGATACCTGGGGAAATAGGGCAGAAATACAATCAGCAAAGCCATTAAAAGTGGCACTAATGCAGGTGTAAGCAGTTCTTCGCACATCAGATAAAGTGACCTTTACACTGTACACTCCAGGCTTTTTAACATGTTAGATACTCACAGGAATATACTATATACAGCAATGTTAAACAATAGAACTCTATTAGGAACTGGAAAGTCAATGTGACACAAATGAACTGTGGGTAATATATAAACACAGCTTTCGAAAAGGGAGGGGGCACACAACCAAAATGGTCATTACCTAATTTGATAAAGTCAACCTTGCCTAGATCCACACCATTTATTTTTAATGAAATTGAATATCATGATCGATATGAGCCGTTGAAGGAAGCCAGCAGAGATGACATTGTTAGCGTGTAAAACATGTTAAGCTAAATGGATACAGCACCATCTCTAATCAAAACCACACACATATTATTTTCCATCTTTTAGAGTCTACATGCGCCATGGTCACAGCATGGGCTGACAGTCACTCGGTGAGTGGGTTCATTAATATAAACAGAGCTTTGTCCTGCACCTGCGTTGTGGCTCAGTGTCCTATCTTAAGCTGATAATGATGTACCTAATTTGTCAAGAGGCCTCACTAATGCAGTAGCCTCAGACACTGTGGACCAAGCCATCAGGTGGGGGAGCCTCCACTGTAAACAAACACGTACTCATTTGTCGAAGAAGAAATATATAAAGAAAAAAGGATCTGCCAGCAGCTGCTCTCAACTCCCCATGGCCCTCACAATGCACATGTCACTGTTGTTACGCTAAGACATGCGAGACAACGGGGAACAACATGCACTTAGGCGTTAAGGCACAAAGATGACTCAGCAGTTTATCAGTGTTAGCCTGAGCGCAGAAGAGGGCAAACATATGGGAAGCATGAAGCAGAACCAATGTGGGTGTTTGACAATTGAGTCAGTTTATGAAAAACAGGCACATTTAAATAAATTTGAATATGAAAAAAGTGCCCTTACTGACGTGAAACGCTTACAAATTTGCTCCAGTGTGAAAACGCTGCCAATTAATGGTTTTATTAGGGATGGATGAGTGATATATCATTCCAATATGTAATATATCAAAGGATTTTCCAACATATTTGATTCTAAACTGCCCCAGTCTCTGAGCGCCCATGTGTCATCCTGAGTTTGTCCAAAATGTATCAGATTTGTATTTTTGAACAGACTAATGAATAATAAATAATAAATGAAAAATATGTCTGTTACATATAGATTATTTTTTCAAATGAAATGTTAATGTGTTAATGTTAAGATAACATTTCGGGGCTTTACTATGGATTTAAAATCATAATATCGTTAGCGACCATCCCTAGTTATTCTAAAAATATGTGTATGCATCAGGTCTCACTGCCCAAATATGTACAATACATTTGAAACAGTGATTTGTGACACTTGTTGCACTGTTATTTCCATTACCCACTTTCAATACTGAACACTGCAGACTGGGAACAGCTCGCTAATGCTGACCCACTTATCATAACACAATTTTGTCAATCTTACTCAAGTACTTAAACTAACCATTTTCCAGCTTCTATCACAATGACTGTCAAAATGTTGCCTGACATATTCCCAATCTAACCATTAACTGGTTTGTCCATGAAGAGAGGGGGAAACAACACAACAATCTATAACAGGCCAATAATAGATAATACTGTAGATGGGGGGAGTTGCAGGGTGTAGTCACTAATATATGAAATGATCGGGTTCAACAGTTTGTGATTTGTAACTTTCAGATAATTCTTATGTGAATATTGTGTAATGAATAGAGTTTGGGATTGAACTTCAAGAATTATGTTACTGGTCAGATTATCAAGCATCCATACAGCTTCATTAGCAAAAACAATATGACAAAATAATAAAATAAACTGTTGTTGGGTCACTACTGGTCAATACATTTATCACACCATAGCGTCAGAATGAGTTTAGTATTTAGCATCTTACAATCTCTATTGGTTTCAACATTAGGCAAATTGAAAATTCAATGTGACAACTTCATTCCAATTTCTATGAGATATAAAATGGTCTCTTGCCTCCTTTCAGGTATTGTGGCATCTTCCCATTTTAGAACAGGAATTCCCTAATAACCGTTTAAAACCGTTTATCATAAAAGCCCTCTAAATGTAAGATACATGGTACCATAATGCAGATATTTTCAACAACTTTTTGCTCTGAGGATGACTAATCTACTCTGACCACTATTTAAATTAAAGGTAATATAAATGAGCAGAAGTTGGCCATATGTAGTGACAGCTGAAACGATTAGGTGCAGACTTTATACAGTGAACTCATCAGCACATTTTGGGTCTCTAAGTGAAGGTACTAAATGAGGAGTTGCTGATGGTCCAGTTAGTAAAACACTGAACCCCAGAGCTGTTTGCGTGACTTACTCAGGTGCCAACTGTAAAAGTAATGAACAGCTCCCCTGGTGTGAGGGAGGAGGTGCCCCTGTTACCTTATCTCTCTGAAATCAGGCCTGAATCCTAATGCAGTGTAGGCAGATGAGGTTCATGGAGGATGTCAAAATAATGTACAAAGTTCTGTTTTTCTGTTTATAAGTCATTTCTTATTGTTTACTCTTGTAATGAGATGTTATTTGGATATGTATGACAGTTACAATTTCTAAGTGGAAATTGGTAGGTTTCAGATCGCATCACAACATGGTAGAGTAGGGCTAATTTAGAAAAAAATATATATATATATATATATGCGCAATTAATGTTTAAATAGTAGGGTTCTGATAAAAAGACAGATTTTAAACTAACTTTTGAGAGACAGAAAACTGAACTGTTGCTTTTCATAGCATGTTTGTAGGGGTGTAGACTACACAGTTACTACATACTAGTACATAAAATGATACCTCGCCTGGTCCTTCCTGTTGCCACCTACTATAGTTTTCCTGGACTAGTCAAGTGAATAGCCCAGGGACAGAGGGACAGAGAATCATACCACAACCCTCAGAGAAGTGTCAGACCCTCTTAACCTCAGCAAATGCTCGGCATCTATTTCTGTCAATTCCAGGAAACTAAATTATTGTCCTACAGTGACACAGAGAATGTAGCAGTGTTTGTTCCACAGCACAAAATTACATGTTTCTCCACTCTTGCATTCAGGTTGAGAAAGAAAACCAAGCAGAGGCAGTTATACACAGCAGTGTCCTGGTATCACATTCTATCAAATATTGACCCAAACAGCTGGAGCAGAGTGCATGCAGCCGCGTTATCGCCGAAGTCGTCTCTCACCTTGACAGCTGGGCTTTGCTCTGTCCCACTCAGGTCTCTTGCTGTTGCCCATCACACATGTCAGAGTGGAGTAGCCCTGCAGCTGGTAGCCCGCCTCACAGTGAAATGTCACCATGGATCCCAGCTTGTAGTCAGTGCCCATTCGGGTGCCGTTCATCACATTCCCTGGATCAAAACAGGCCTCCCGCAGCTTGGCTGTCAATCAAAAAAGGACAAAGGGATCGGAAGTGTGGCGACAGTCCAAGATTAGAGGGCTTTCCTAATTAGTCTGAATGCTATATGGAGCTATGCGTATGGATTGCATAACATTGTGATTAAAGAAATGTCTACTACAGAGCTATAATAGGATTAAAGTCTTCTTTAATCAAGATAACAAAGAGAGCAGCATGAATTACGAAACACTGTGTAGGGTTTTCCATGTCATTCAATTCCCATTAGGGGCCAGTGGCTCTAGGAGCCTATTTCATGAGCCTAACAAGGACATACCCTTTGCAAAGTTATTAACCAAAAGGCTGACACACATTTATGGCACTCAGGGTTGTTTTAGTGCGCATATCATGTTAATTTAGACTTGAGTATATTTGAATTGAAAAAAAGTGAAATTTGAAACCTAAATAGTTAATGTTGTGGTGTTTTGTGCAAAAGTCTAAACCCCAAAGTAAAGTCAGTGAAAGCAGAAGTTGTCAGTACCTTTGTATTCTAAGTGAAAGCCAGTGTAGCTCACAGACCCATCACTACGAAAGGCCAAGTACATGAAGTTAGAAGTACTCTCTATCTTCTCGGGAAGTTTGCTATCTTGAAAGCTGCCAATCAGGTGAGTTGTGCTGTCTGGGCCATCGTAGATATATAAGAAGTCGTAGTTGGGCTCAATACTGAAACTGAAACAAAAAACAAGATAAAACAATAATTATTTTCTCAAGAATTGTACAGCTCATATGGGCATTCTAAATGTGGGTGACGCCATTGTGCTAGAAGTGTATCTTGCCAGGCAATTTGTTTTGCATCTTCTGATAAAAAAGATATTTCTCCCAAGAGGTGAGTGAAGATTAAATTGTTGTGACATTGTGGTGGCACAAAATCTTCCCAGACGACGCAGGCGATGCAGTGTGAAAAGATCGCTTCATAATGTTGCGCTGTATATCAAATCACATGGAGCAATGAGAGAGCAGGGCAGCATTTGTTTCCTAAATAATGAGTTAGGTTTATGACAAAAATGTAAATAGCTGGAAAATAATTGCGTTTGAGTTGGATGGAGGGACCTTCAATTTTGAATCGTAACATCATGCCTTCATTTGGTGTTCCCGTGAGCAGGAGCTGATTTGTGCTGACGAGAAGATGAGATGTGTTTGGAAGGACAACTTCACAAAGAAACTTTCTAAATTCAGACACCAACAGAACAAACTATTTGTATATATTTTCAACCTATTTTGAGTTGTAGTTAATTTGATATTAAATAGAATTAAATAGTCCCATTTTCATACTTGTATGAATAAATGTTTATACATGCAGAAAGTGTAATAAACACATTTTTGTGTTTCATAATCCTATAAATCATAAATATTTTGGCATGTATTTTACCATGTAATATTTCGTCAGACTTGCATGTGATTTGCTGTTTCCCTATCTCCCAGCACACCTGGTCTAAAGCCCAGGCCCACTGCCTTACACACATGACCAGTGCTGAGGCTGGTTCCACCACAGAAAACAGCTGTTCCAGCCACAAAACAGGAGTCTCAGAGGATTCACTGAGAAAAAAACTGTGTATGAACTCCCCAAGGATTTAGTTGTATCTAGCAAATTATTCTTGTGCACGTAATACATGTAAAAAAAAAAAAAAAAAAAAAAAACACAGCTCATATTAACTGAACTACTGGTCATTTTATATGAGCTGTGTTTTTTTTTTATTTACCACAATATATTGCTAGACATAAAGGTTTCACACATAAAGATTAGCTTGTTTCTTCAAAAGAAATGCTTGTTTATCACAAGTAAAATAACATAAATGTATTTATGTGAAGCACTGGGACTCTCGATTACCTTATGAAAGCCAAGGAGATGACATAGTCTGAATGGACAGCAATCAGCCAGTCACAGTCCTTGCTGTGAGGATAGGGATGTGGATAGTTTGGAGAGAGAATGAATCCGGACGATCCCGTCACATTCCCACCACAAGGAGCTTTAAAAACATGAAAAAAGAAGCAAAAGTTGAAAAAGCTTCTCTAAAACATTTTTGACATGTTCTTTTTAAAGGCCACTGCACATTTCCCAGTCATTAAAAATAATTGAGTTGAATTCTATAACCTTTTGTCACCTTCCATCAGCCAAGACAAGCACTTTAAAATTACAGACTGGATCAGTCAATGTTTGACTCACTTGATTTTCTCACACATAGATAGATACAACAAAAAGTTATAAATCATGAACATTTTGTTCAAATATGTAAACAACTGTTTAAGCAATTTAAGATTATCATTTCACTCCAGTGCTTCTGGCCTCCGTCTCTTTTTGTTGATCTGAAACAACCGCCTTTCTGTATCTATGAATTCAATCTATAGCCCCATATCACATCTACATGCTTCTTTCTCTGTCACTTACCAATGCAGCTGGGAGGGCTGGGCTGCCAGTAGTATCTATTTTCCACTTGAATGCAGGTGATTCTGCTCTCTCCCTGCAATTCATATCCTGGATCACAGGAGAAGGTCACAGAGTCGCCAGGCTCCCGCCCCTCTCCGTTTCGGGTGCCATTCATGGGAATACCAGGATCTCTGCAGGCTGTGGCGAGAGAGCCTGGGAGACAAACGGCAGAGATATACAGGCTTTACGACGTGCAATTTCCTAAAATGAAAACACATATATTCTGTCTGGTACATAAATTACAATAGGGTGGAAAAGGGAAATGTACCTGGAATTCAAATGAACAAAGGCAGAATTACAGTATCTGAAATATTTCTAAGCTTTGACAGATATCTTAAGTTGGAATTGTTTATTTTTGATGCCAAATCACTAGTACCACTCCTTCCTCCCTGATATCACATTTTTACAATATACAATAAATACAAACACCGTTACATGTTAATACACAGTACAGGTTTAATTAATTTACTGCAAATGAGAGTTTAATTGGTGCATCACAAACAACAGAACTATAAGGATTACATGAAACTAAAAAATGTACTAGGAGCCTATAGCCCCAGCAGACAAGCTGCAAACCCATGTTGACCTAAAGCATATGGAGGTTCATTTATCTGTCTTAAACAAAGCAACAGCTCAGCAAATAAAGCTCCTAAATAATGCATGAACTAAAGAGGATATACTCACTGGAGAAGTCTATGGCAAAGCCAGACTTGGTGATGTAGAAGTCCGTCTCAAACTGGATGGTGACCACATTGAGAGTGGAGTGAATGCCCTCTGGCAGCAGTGAGCCGCTCACCTCCTTCAGAAGCATCTCATTTTCAGGTGGGCCATCCCACACCTTCAGAATGTCATGGGACGCCTCAGTGTCAAAGGCAAGAAACTGCAGACTACAAGGAAAAGGGAAAACACATGTGGTTTGATTACGGTACTGTATACTTTACCCCACCCTTTTGAGGTACTTTTGAAATACATAAGCCATACTTTTTTTTTCAAATTGTGTGATGAATCATCAACCAAATTCAGCAGCTCTCCAAAATGCCCTGCATCCCAGAAACAGCTCCCCAGGACAGTGTCACACTGTCTCTCCTCCAAAAGTCCCTCACCCAACCATTTGTAATGTTATTTGTGGTAAAATATGACATTATCACTAGAATTCACAAAATATGCATAATGAAGGTGGCTTCAGCCACTGAAAAGATTTTATATTCAATCTAAGTTATCTTGAAACCATTGAGAAATGCTGTCTATAACATGTTCAATTAACTATATGTCAGACTTTTCAGACTGGCGATTCAGATTGGCCAAAACTATAAATGAAGATGATTTTTTTCAGTTGATAGAAAAGGGAAGCAAATAGCAATGCAATGGAAGTAACAGTTAGCAGTTACCTGCAACTTTCAAAAGAAAAGCAGTCTCATTGTCTGTTAAGGTAACATTACCTGACAATGTTGCCAGATGTGACCTCTATAGTCCAGGTGCACCTGAGGTTGTTGTCATAGGGAAATGGATACCCAGGAGAGAGGATCCTTCCTGTAGACTCACCCTTGAAGCTCCCCCCACACTCAGCTGCAAACAAACACAATTAAAGTAAACTCTAATAGCTTCTGTAACAGGTGTACAATGAGAACAAATGAACAGCACCTTGTGCTTCAACAAAAATTAATCATTTTCTGCAACAGGTAATGGGGCTGAGCAAGGACATACTTCCTGGTTAAAGACATCACACACACACACAAATGTGCTTCCATTTTAATGGGTTTGTAATGTTGTAATAAATTAATTTTAATTGACTGGCCAGAAAATATATTCACTTAATAATTTACAGACTAAAGAGGACACTCTGGAGATTTCAAATGATTGAAAGCACTCATCTCCTTCCATGGCAATATTGCCTTCCTATAAATATTGGTGGACTAATAAAGGTACAGACTGAACTGAACAACATTACAGAGGAGTTAGTCAAGCTAAAGAAAATCCAAAGAGCTGACTGAACATCAAAATACCAGACATTAATTGTTAATATATGCCACATTTAAAAACAAACTCTGATGATTACCTATGCATGATGGCAGGCTGTTGTCCCATGCCCTCCTCTCCCCTGTCATGCACTTGAGTATTCCACTGCCATGCAGAGTGTAGCCCTGGTCACAGCCGAATGTGATGGCACTGCCAGCAAAGTGGCCCTGATCACTGACTTTGAAGCCAAACTGTGGCACACCAGGGTCATCACAGTGAGACAGCTCAAAACCTGCACAAACACAGACAAAGAGAAGAAAGTTTAGAGACTTGGCAATATAATGACTAAAAGGAAGCTCATATTCTGCAGAGTGGTAGTAAGTTCAGACTTTATTTGACAGAACAAGGGTAAGACCAAGTAGGTTTAGTTGAATAACTGTAAAATATATACCGTTTCAAGAGACATAATTAAATGGTCAACTGAATGTGGACATTTACCAGAACTGAAAAATAGGCTTGCTGTTTGCACCACTTTGGGATAATAGAAAAGAAATAAAAGAGTGAAATGTTACAATAACTCGTCTGCGCAGAGCGCTTGGATCTGACCATGGCCTTTATAGCAGTGCTCTGTAGAAGTGCTCTACTATGCATGCAGCAACAGTGTCCACACATAAAAGCAGAGCGTAGATTTATGGGCTCTCCTCACCGCGCCGGCCGTGCCCATGCCAGATGTTATGGTAGTATTACAAGTGTCATGCCCAGTATAAATCTCCTGCAGTTACTGCTCACATTTAGAAAATTACCCCAGCACTTTTGGTCCAAGAGCCCTGAAAACATGAAGCCATTTTATGTTCACACAGGACTTCAGCCTAGAGTGCTGTCCAATGTTATTTCTTCATATTTTCACCTTCTGTGCACACCAGGAATTGTGGCTAAAAATCTTAACTTTAAAAGCAAATTTTAACATAAATGTATATGTATATTTGATATAAAAAGAAAACAAAATTTAGCTGGTATTCAACAGTGGACTTTTTTTTTTTTATTTTGTCATAGTTTGTGGTGTGCTTTTTCCACATTTTCTGTTCTCTCTTTTGGCCAAACTTTTTTTTGCTTGTGTCCACTCTCCTACAAATTAAGTACTTTTTAGAAATTCACTGGTAGACAATACCATGCACACTGCAAAACAACACGGAGAAAAATATAATGTTTCAAATTGGACCGCAAAGCACAAAGTTACCATGACAATTTGTGGTCAAAGTAATAAATTATAAGTAGTTAAAAACAATACACAGTCAGCAAGCCAATTAGGCGGAGAAACAAAAGCCATCTATTATGGACCTTTTCTGAGATGCATCCCCAACTTTCCATATAACCACACGCACACACAGCCAACCGTAACATAAAATGATTCCAAACAATTCAAACTATTATTCACCTGCTTTAACAAGGAACACTTGGGCAGACGTGAGCTCTAATTGCAGGTGTACAGAGCAAAAGAAAAAATCGTCAAGGGTTTTCACATTGAGAGACTGAGTGTACGCAAGAGACAAAGATAATTTCCTGTTGGAGTGGAGAGGAAATCCCATGCTGTGCTTAATAGATACAATGACAGTGAAAGACACAGCACGGAGGGGTGAGGGTCAATTAAAATGTTCTTCTAAATTCATTTCTTTGAAGAGGCTGGTTGACAAAGTGCAGCCAGACCCACTCATTTGGAAAAGCTGTGGGGATGTCTTCCCTTAGAGGAAATCACATGTGACTTACTATAGTATATGAGCCGGAACCCCACGGCAGTCTCCTCTTGGTCCGAGTTGAATTCTAGCCAAAGATTGTTGGAGGTGCTGGCAAGAGATAGGCCCTGCATCAATGTCCCTGTGTATGTCCCGAGGAGAGGGGCAGATCCATCTTTGCCATCGTACAGCTAGTTTGAAATAAAGACAAAATAGCGTTAGTATACCAAACAGATTCAGCGTGTACCAGCAGAAAATACAGCAAAGTAATTCTGCAAAATTTAAGATGTTATTTTTTAAAGCAAGTTCAGTACCTCATAAGTTTTAATATCAACTTTATGCAGTTTTATAATCTTTACAAGTTATAATCTCTCTATCCACGGACACAAGTCTCACAGCAAATAAGTACCAAGCTAAGAACTGCTAAAGAAAGTGAACGGTAAAAAGCACAGATAATCTCTCGTGTGGTTTAGCCTGAGCTTGCTTATATCAAAGAGGTTGCATTCAGACTAGCATTTAATGTTAAGTAAAATGTTGAACCAACAGAGAAACAGCTGGAGGGTTTGAATCTATGGACTGTTTATGTTATGGAAATGTCTAATTATACATAAATCAATGCAAAAAGATGCAGCTCATTTAGTATGGCAACACAAGAAAGCACAATAAAAGAAATATATACTATACTATAATTCTTCAAAAAAAATTTATTGTTGTAAACATCATTTACACATATATGTTTACTGATGTCTGTAAAATCTGCCAGGTTTACATGTATTATTTGAAGCTAGGGCTGGGAGATATGATGAAAAAATTAAGATCTGATCACTGATGTTATACTTTTTTGTGATACTTTTCTCCACCCACAATTCCTATTGGCCAGCTAAGTAAATAGATACCTCTTAAAGACAGCAGCTAGTTTATGTTCATCTATTTTTTGCTTTATCACCCACCCCTACTTAAACTTGAATTTTCCTTTTCCTGAAACATATTTATATAATCTATTTACACTAACATTCGCAACATGGTCTAGGGATATACTTATTTTTTGATTTATAGAGCTTATAGAGCTCTCTGAAAGCATTAGCCATCCAGTAAATAGCAGAGACCTTTAGGCCGTCCCCAGGAGCCAGATGGAAGGAGCTGGCTGTAATGTTGATGCCTTTGCCTGTTTGGACCTGGATGCTGTAGACGCACTCGTGGTTGTTCTCGTAGTTCATTGGATAGTTAGGAGACAAAAGGACTCCCTCATTGTTAGACACTGTTGATCCACACTCCGCTGTATGAAAATGGAAAAAATAAAACGAATCACTTAATGTGTGCTAGTAAATAAAGATGTTATTAGGAGGGAAAGAGAAGAAACTGATCACGTACCCACACACCTTGGCAGAGGGGCGCTCCACATGCGGCGCCCACCCCCCAAGCACACAATGCTCCTTGCCCCTTGAAGGCGATAACCAGTATTGCAATAAAACGCCAGCGAGTCCCCTATTCCAAACTTGGAGCCTGTGTGCCAACCAAAACGAGGCGTCCCAGGATCTTTACAAGGTTCAAGATCATACTCTGGAAAAAAATGGCAAAAAAAAATTATGATTACTTTCCATAAGTAGAAGTTAAGTAAGCTTTCAAAAATTCTGGTTATTCTGCCAAGATTTCTGAACAAATGTGTGAATGAAAAAGGAAGCTTTTAAACCCAAGGATGAGCCACAATTAATGTTTTTCCTCAACAGTGTTATAATGGAATGTGACTGCAGAGATTTTTAAATCATTGAGCAAAAGCCTTTTTAGGCAGTGTCTCTAAACATGGAGTGAAGGCTTTTTTTCTCCCCAAGCTGAACCCATCAAAACACACGCCAGGAGGCCAATGTAACTGTCAGCTCAGCACAACTGGCACATTTCCAAAGGTCATGTGAGGTTCAAATGTGAATGCACGTTAGGAATCTATAAAAGCTAATTAAACATAATAGGAGAACACGTACACACACCCTCAAATTACGTTTAATGAATATTCATGTGGTCTGAGTTATGCTTGACTTCAGATAACAGCAGGCAAACATTTAGCCAGAATGCTCATCAGCGACCCTCCCTCTCCCATCTTGTCTCTTTCTCTCCCACCCGTCAAGCGCTCTCTCTTTCTCTCATGTAATCCCCTCTCTCTCTCTCTCTCTCTCTCTCTCTCTCTCCCAGATTGCTGGTTTCTCCGCCCTCTCCATCAGCCCTATTCACTCAGCACCTCCATCTGTCTCTCAATCTCCCTCCTTACCCTTGCTTCTCTACCTCTTGGTCTCTGCATGCTGTTCATTATATCCATATATCCCACATGTCTCCGTCTCTATCTCCGCCAACTGACCCACACCGCGCGCCTTTGAAGATCATTCCAATCACAGTGAGACATCCACTGCCTGCATGACCTGCTTGTCTCTTAATTATCCTCTCCTGATCGGCACCGCCCGAGGCATGGTCCACCTTAAGCCAGCTCCCATTGAGGCCGACAAATCACTCTTCACATTACTTCATGCCTGCTTTAGAAGGGCTTAGCACTTTTGATCTTATCATCGAACAAACTGTCAATCTCTATGTCTAGAACTGAGCAACCCGCCTTACCAATTCAAACCACCAACACTTCAAGTGGCTTCTTAACAGTGAATAACCCTATACATATATTATGCAAAGAAAGTCTTTCAAATTCTTTTTTTAAATACCACACGGTGAATTTTCTACCTGAAAAGGAGATGTTGAATCCCTGCAGAGAGATTGAAAAGTCCGAGATGAAGCGTAGCTGGGCCTTGAAGTTCCCATACAGGCCAGCATTAACTGTGGCAGGTCTTTCGGAGCCAGTGAGTCGGGCCAGTGGCTGAGCAAAGCTGCCATTTTCTGTAATTAGAAGGTAGTCGTGGTGGTCCTCCAGGTGGAATGAATGGAAAGTGAACTGGACACCTTGAAGAGGAGAAAAAAATAAAATAAAATAAATAACAAAAAGTTTAAATTGAATTTCTATTGCAACTCATTAACTGCAGAGAATCAATTCTGACACATTACTTTTTAAAATTTCTCAGTGATTAAATATCAACCAAACACAAGGATATTTTCAATAGATGGCTCTATATTGGTTGCACACATGCAACTTACTTTTGGATCAAATATCCAATATATATTAGTAAATGAAGAAAGTACAGGGTGTCATATTTTTTACATGATTTTGATGCTCAAATTCAGTACTTCCATCATATTAATATAAAAACAGCATGAATATGAACACAGCTGATCATAATTAAACATATGAGCTTTTTTTTTTTAAATTATTACCTTTTCCATGGCTGACTTCTACAGTCCATGTGCAGTTCAGGGAGTTGGGATACAATTCTGGAAAACCTGGTGACAGAATGATGCCCCGAGGTCCTCTGATATCGCCCCCACATGATGCTGCATAAAGAAGAGCATAATGAATGATAACTGGAGGAAGACATATTTCAAATGAACCAATAAATCTTTCAACTTAAGACACTAAAGCAATTTGAATGAATAATGCATCCAGACTTGTATCCGGCGCTGCCAATTTTATGAGCACCTGTAATTCTGCCAACACCACGTTTTTCTATTTCTTTAATGCAGCCAATAGGCAATCAATTATGTATTTACCATCTACCTGTGATCTACCTTCTCATCCTCTGCTTTTAAATATAAATGCATGGGCAAAAAGATTATTTTAAGTCGTGTACATGTGTAAACACGCAGGGTAATCCTTGTGTCAGTCCCAAGCTCATACAAACAAAGACAATTGGTACAAAACGGCATTGAGTGTGAAAAAATATGGAAATGTTAAATATTTGTAAAGAAGCTGACAATGATAAAACCCCAAAGGGTAAAAGGAAAATAGAGATATGAATTATTATTTTGTCCTTTTAGAAGAAATGCTACTTTGTCCCCATTTTCCATAATTAGATTGCCTGTATTTTCTTCAGGGTCAATAAAGTATTTAACTATCACATCTAAATCTAAAAAATAATATATAATCAAGATAAAATAATTATCTTACACAACTTCTTTTATAATCCTTCAAGTTTTAAGTGCTACTCCAGTCAATTAACCCAATGTCATTTTAAAAACACCACATTTATGCAAATATTTGAAGTACAACCCTTGCATGTGCACATATTTTGAAAATAATAAATGTCAGATGATGTTTTGGATGATAACTAAGTTGCCTGAGGGCTCCACAGCTGTACACACCAGCCCCTCTCCTCTGCTCTCTCCTTCCACCCAAGAGCCCTTCAACCGACACAACACATCAAGGCCTCGATCTACCCACCAACAGAATTATATCAAATATTTTATTAATGAGCCCAAATTACATAAAGTCATTAAAAGTGAATGAGCACACTTGGCAAGGCATCTTCTTAAGAGGCTCCATAGGCATACCGCCAATGCATTTGGCACTAGACTGGCAAACACCTAACCATGAGTATATTCCAAGAATTTTTTTTTATTTAGGACAATCACAGGGCAATACATCAGAACTATTTCAGCTTCAGTCGTGCTAAAACAGGGGAGTATATTATTTTTATATTCTTTCAATTGAGTGATACATAGCATAGATAAAATATTTTAATGCCTGTACTCTGACATAGCGAGGTCCATCGAGGTCAACACATTGCTTTTTAGTGCGAAAGAAAATAGGACGCGAGAATATTTTATAGTTTAACTTTTTATATTAATTCTTTCTCTGTCTCTCACGCCTTTCTCTGATCAAGCCTGTAAAGCCACCAAAACATCTAGAGACGAATAGATCATTGAACTGTCATTACCAATTTTCAGTGACTTAAATTAACTGTGCATCTGTAATAAGGCCTGAGTACTGACCATCACATGTTGGAAGTGGGTGGCTCCAGAAGTGGTTCTTCTCACACACCAGCGGTTCCTCGTGGCTCAGTCTATAACCTGGATCACACTGGAAGGACACTGTAGCTCCAATGGACAAGTCATTGCTTAGTCGGGCGCCGTTCACCGGAATGCCAGGATCCATGCAGGAATAAGTATCTAAAGTGACAACTGAACAAAAGAAAACCTATTACTTAAACAAAAATGCTGTACTGTGCTTATGTGAGTTTTGGGAACTACTACAAATGGTTTTATAGTTTAGTTTGTTTATAATGTTCTTTAAAGCCATCTCATCCCAACAGAGAAAACCCAAAGCATTTAAAGAAAAATATACATCTTAAAACAGCAGCTAACACAAGCCTACAGTTATTGCTATTCAATAGCCTATAAACAAAAGAAAAATGCGCTTGAGAGTGAAGACCTAATAAAACAAAGACACTTGTGGTTTGCTTCCAGTCAATAATGCAACAATAATAAAGTATGTTATGAATCATTTCTGAGTGGTAATGGTACAGACAAACTGTGAATATACATCAGCTTGTGTGTGTGTGTGTGTGTAACTTCATACTTCTAAACAATAGTGTCAATAGTAATGATAAGAGAACACAACACTACACGGGAAAACAGCATTGCCATTATCACTGTTGGAATAACACTGCACTTTCAAAAGTCTTTACAGTAAATATACACATGTTAATAAAGCACTTTTCAACAGCCTTCTGGCACTCAAATGGCAACTTTTTACCAGGTTACATTCATGTACATTGCACAGGTACATGTGAAGGTCCCACCTTCATAGAAGATCTTGAAGCCACTGTTGGAACGGCTGTTGTCGGTGGTGAACAGCAGGTACAGATAGTTGCTGCTGCTGAACAGGAACTGAGGGACTTGTGTTCCATTGAAGGAGCCGATCAAAGGAGAGAGGAGGTTTGGGCCATCATGCACCTCCAAAAAATCATAGCTCAGCTCAGTCTGAAACCTGAAACAGAAAAGATGAAAGACAGCATTAAAACATCATTCTCTCAATAAGTAATTGATAGCTTCTATACAGGAGCGGTGAAAGGCAGCTAGCATTATCCTAGTACAGGCAGCATTTCTCTGTTAGAAGAAATTGTTCATTAATTTGGCAAAGAACAATATTCAGTTTTCACATTTTTATACAGCGCTTTTCCACCTTCAAGGCACTCAAAGCGCTTTACAACAAGAAACCACTCACTCATTCATACATACCAATGTCGAGAGCAAGATTCAAATCATGAGCCTTCTGATCATTGGATAAAACTCTCAACCAATTGAGCTACTGTCACCGTTAGGCCAGTTAATATGCAGCAATAATGTGTCCTACCACAACTATGAAGATGACTCACTCTGCCACTGCATCCAACAGATCAGTGTGTGGATGCAAAACAACTTTCACCAGCTAAACTCAGATAAGACAGAAGTCATAGTGTTTGGTCCACAGAAACAAAGAGACAGTGTCAGCAGGCATCTCCAGTCTCTCTCTCTAAAACCTTCAAATCAGACTAGAAATCTAGGGGTAATAATGGACTCAGACTTGAACTTTAACAGCCACATCAAATCAATAACATTTGCAGCCTTTTACCTTCTAAAAACATAGCAAAAATCAAAGGTATACTGTCTAAAGCAGACTTGGAGAGACTTATCCTTACATTTGTCTCCTGTAGGTCAGACTACTGTAACGGCCTCTCACTGGCCTCTCCAAACGAGCTGTGAGACGCTGCAGTACGTCCAGAATGCTGTAGCTTGGGTCCTGACTCAAACTAGGAAGTACGAGCACATAAGTCCTGTGCTCAGGTCTCTGCACTGGTTTCCTGTGGCTCAGAGAATAGACTTTAAAGCGGCTCTGCTTGTGTACAAGTCTCTTCATGGCCGAGCACCAAAATACATCTGTGACATGTTAGTGCCTTATGAACCACCTCGAACTCTGAAGAGCTCAGGGACCGGTCTCCTGCTGGTGCCCAGAGTCAGGACTAAACACGGGGAGACAGCATTTCAGATTCATGCAGCTAAAACCTGGAACAGTCTTCCTGAAGATGTGAGACGGGCCTCTACCGTTCTGTTTAGCTATGCTTATGACTGAAAGGTTTTTCATTTTTCATTCTGCACTCCTCTCTCTAATTTAATCTCTCTCTCTCTTAATTTTATTTTTTTTAATTTTTATTTGTTTGTATTGTGATTATATTTTATTTCATATTCTGTAAAGTACTTTGAATTACTTTGTGCTATACAAATAAACTTGCCTTGCCTACAATTGTAGGGTGGAGCCACACTACGTTATATAAAAGTGGTCACTATAAATATATAAAATACATGGGACTACTCAACATGTTAGTTTAAGCCTGTGTTTTTTGTGAATCTTTGTTTTCAGAGCTGAGTTGTGACAGCGCTGTCAAACTGACCTGTCAAAGCTGATCTTGATGGAGCGTCCCAGCTCAGCCTCGATGACCCACTCACAGCTCAGGGAGTCTTTATAGTATCCCGGCCACCCAGGGGACAGGATCACTCCGGACGGCCCCGAGTAGTGGCCTCCGCAGGGAGCTGCAGACACAGGGAGAGGAAAGAGTAGGTCAAAATGCAATTTTTTAAAAATGTATAAAGAAAATGAAAATAATAAATAAATAAACAGCTTCAAATAATATACAGTATGGGTGAACTTCATTACAGACATATTCTACAAAATGAAATTCTAGCACAAAACATTCAGAACACATAATGAATTCACCAAGACATAACTTTGCCTTTAATACTCCCACTTGTATTTTCACATCAGCGTTCTTACCTTCACATTTGGGTATGAGCCCGCTCCACATGACTTTGCCGTCCTCCAGATGGCAGGTGATGGTGTCAGCTCCCTGTGTCTTGATAAAGCCCTCATCACAGACCACTGAGATGGAGCTGCCCAGCTGGAAACTGTCCCCAAAGCGCCGGGCGTTCAGAGGCACTCCGGGGTCAGGGCACTCGTTACGACCAAACGCTGGTGATGAGGGAGAGAGGAAGTGACAAATGGTACTGTAACTGAGCAATGGAAGCTTTGTCTGGGAAAAATGGTCTGGGAACTGAGCTAAAGCATTATGATAACTCAGAATAATGGTGCCTAAATAGAATACTGCTAATACTTAACATTTTCCATCTTCAAACACACATAACATAAGTCTATTTCTGTCTACATTGCTGGTAGCGTGTGGTCGCTGGGGTCTCAGTGTCAGGCATGGTGGCTAGATGGATTGGATGGAAGATTGATATGTGAAATGTAGATACAATAAGTGCACTGTAAGCTGTTTGCTAAGCCTTTCATTTCCTTCTGCATTATTCGACAACACCAAGCAATAAATATAGCAAGATATCAACACATGATATGTCTGCATGTTATCAGGATATTGGATATTTGTTCTATAAACTGTCAAACAACTAGTCTTAGAAATTGAATTACGGGAAACCTATTATGCTTTTTTTAGGTATTTAGTACTAAACTATAACATGTTCACTGTAAACACCAATATTGATTTAAAACACCTTACTAATAGAAAGAAGCACTATTAAAAACATTAGAAATCAGAAGCTCCGCCTGACATTTCACCATAGCACAGAGAGGATTTTCATCGACTTGTTTTTGTTTTTGAAAAATAGCTATGCAACATTTTTTGAAATCTATATGGAGTCAGATTATTTTGTAAAACAATCACAAGTAAGTACAGAGCACTGGGTAGAAATGATGAAAGGTGAAAACAGAAAATTTTAAGAGCACTCAAGTGAAAAACAATGCAGGATTACTCAAACAAACATGAATCGATATATTGAAATATAACTTTGGGTAAGGAAACGCTGTCATAACATGGCTTCAGGCTCATAACAATCGATTCAACGTCCCCAAACGTCCTCTTTTAAGTTTGTGTCATACAATTCATCATTTCAGTCTATTGTGACTTACTACTATAGGTGATATTGAATCCTCTTCCTGACATGGAGTGATCTGCCTGAAACTCCAGCTGCAGCACATTACTGTTGGAGGTGAGGTGGGACGGCACTTCAGCCCCAGAGAAGCGCCCCAGGATGGTGGCTCCGCTCTGGTCTCCATCTTTGATCGTGAGGAAGTCATAGGGAGGCTCCAAGTCGAAATCGTTGAAGGCCAAGTGTATTCTAGACCCTGGCTCAGAGATGATCAGCCACACACAGTTCAGATTATTCCCATAGCCTTCTGGGTAATCGGGCGACAGCACTGTTCCCATAGGAGCCGTGAAGTTGGAGAAACAAGGGACTGCAGGGCAAGGGATTAACAAAACATATTATTATTGATTCAGCGCAGGCACAAGGAATTTTATAGGGGCCATTATCTAAGAAACAAAGGTCCCACTATGAGATTTGGCCATAATAATAACAAGAGCAAAAATCATAAAACTGTGCTGCTGATACTGTATAATGCAGTTCAGCAAGGTGGGGACAGTGCTGAATCTGGTCCCTGGGGGGTTGTGAAGTTGCAGAAAGCGACTGTAAGCAGAGCAATGCGAGGAATTGGCTAAATGTACAAGCTGTTTTGTAATATGAAAAATGTCTAGCTTTGTAGTACTGACTGCCAAATTTCAGAGAGGATTACAGAGGTTAAATGGTGATTCTCATAGGAAAATATTTGTGGGTCATTTTTATTTTTAACATCCATTAAAGGCCATTAGATATTTTTAAGAAATTGCTTGGAAATTTTCAGCAGATTTATGAGCTGTTGTTAGAAATAGGCTAAGTTTAAAAATGTTATATAGAATGTTATGTACAATTAATGGCAATATACATGTTATGTTCCTAAAATACTGGCAACAAAATATTTATTCCCAAATCAACATTTTCCATCTAGCTTTTTATACACAGTCTATGCTATTCATTTTCAAACTTCCGGGCGTCACATTGAACTTTACCATCAACAATAAAAACTGCACAATGTACTCACATATGCAAATTGGAATATTAGCCGACCACTGATTGTTGTTCTGGCATGTTATGGTCCTCTCTCCAATGAGCTCAAATCCAAACTGACATTCAAAACGCAAAACATCTCCATTTAAAAAGCCGCTGCCTTCCTGGTAGCCGTAGAGAGGTGTTCCTGGGTCACCACAACTTTCTTTGTCAATTTCTGAAAAGAGAGTGGAGAAAGTTACTTTTTGGCATTGCATAGGCATTTATTCATATGGGCCTTAAAGTTATCTATAAAAGTCCAGGAAGTGTTATGTTATGGTGTGGTTAAAAAGTTTCGAGGAGAAAATTAGTTCAGTGCTTTAAGGACATAGCCAGACATGGACAGAGACACTAACAGATGCTATCGCTAATGGCTCTACCTTTGTAGTTGATCTTGAAGCCAATGGAGCCCACGCTCTCGTCAGACTGCAGGTGGAGCCACATCTGATGGGACATGCTCACGATCAGGTCTGGGACAAAGCTCCCCGTCAGCCTGTGTAGTGGAGGACAAAGAGGTCATTGGAAAACAAAACAAAGAATACGGAGCTTTAGCAGTCAATGTGATACTCACACTTGAATAATTGTTTTGGAGTCCCCTACTTCCCCTCCATCACCAATTGTCAGTGAATCATATCCAATTTCCAAATCAAACTCCTCAAAATTGATCTGAATAACCTGTATTACATAAAAAAAATATATTAAATGTATTAAAAAGCCTTGATTCTATATTTTATTTTTATTTGTACATACATTTTTATATAATTATGCCTTATATTACACCAGTATCTTGCTATTGTTGCTATTTATTTTGAATTTATTATAAAATATTATATTTTTGCTCTTTGTTATTATACTGTATTGTGATGTGTGAGCTACTGTGTCCAAATAATTTCCCTTGTGGATTAATAGTTTGGTTGTCTAAGTCTTCAGAGCTTTCGACTGGTGCCATCATGATTATTATTATTTTCTAATTTAGTTTGTTATGTGAACTGCACATTACATCAGATGTCTTACTTAACACCACGCAATTTACAAGGGAGCATCAAATAGAGTGCACAAGACATTTTGGACTTGGCTGGGTTGTTAGTGACGAACTGTGTTAATCTGATTTATTAAGTTTTATTTGGCATGTGAATAAAGTTGTAGATATAATCATGTTCAACCAACTACAGCCACAGAGTACAACTGTTCCAACATTAAACAAAATCCCTGTACTCTAATTAAGAAGCAGTCAGATGATCAAAAACACTAGTCCTATTATTCTGAAAAGTGTGGCATGTTATGAGTACTATACCATAGCTCATTTCCTTCAGAGACTTTGAGATAGTGTGTGGCTGTTGGAGTTTGAGGACTATAAAGAGAATAGTCCCTATATATGTCTTTACATTGCTGACAGATGTCTGTTTGATCAAACAATACTGTAAAAACCAAGACTTCCTCCTCATTATTCAGAGACAGAGAAAGAAGATGATGATATTCAATCACTTTTTACTACACCTACTCAGAAATCAATGGCATAAAATGTTTTTTTAAAAAGAACCCACATGCAAAACAGTCAATGTGATTAAATCATGCTACAAAACACCAGTCTGTAACGGCTTCATTATAATAAGTCATAAAACATAATGACTACAATATCACTAATGAACCAAGTGTCAGAGCTTGGTACATGGTTTGTTATTTTGGCACCTGCCTGTCTCCGATGCTCTGGGTGAGTGGGAGTTTCTTACTTGTAGTTTGCACTAGAGTTGTTATTACAGAGGACATCCTTCTCACTACAAGGGCAGCTTTTCTACAGCAGGGTTACTCAGCAGCCCAATAAGAGGTGAATGCAATCTACTTCAGCTATGTAAATGAGATAATAAGACAGTACTGTTTAGCATGCAGATAAATGTATAATGTAACCTTCACAACCCTGTAACCCACTGTAAGATGCATTGTTATGTATGCAGCAAAATAATGCCGTATTATGTATGCAGCAAAATGATGCTAATGTGAGGTAGGAACAAATTATTGTAAACACCTTCAATGCAGTCCTAGAAATAGCTTTGAACATGTACTATATATAGTAAGGATCCAAAAATAGTAAAATAAAGTAAGGATTTAAACACTCTTGATCACAGTTGAGCTTAGATGTTGCTCAAAAGTAAAGTACCTTGTTTGGGTCACTGGCAGTGATGATCCACACACACTGGGAGTTACTCTCATACTGAATGGGAAAGTTGGGTGATGTGAAGGTCCCTGAAGGTCCTTGTAGGTTTGAGCCACACGTTTTTACTGCACAAAAAACAAATATTGGTTCATAACTTCATGAACATGGTCTGTAGGCTTAAACCATACAGTTTTTGGTGTTTTTGTGATTTTTTTCAGTATGCAAACTAACAAGAGGTACTAATGATTTGAAGTCTAAAATGGGGATGGGGGAAAGTACTCAGTGTCCAACGTTGTACAATGACGAAAAAGTAATGCATTGTTTGTGCAGAAGAGCGGGGTCTTTTAGCTGTCCCTCCATTAATCAAATTGTAAAAGGTGCTTCAGGTGTTTTGAAAACGAAAAAAACACTGGAGCATTTTGGAATGAGAAAGTAGGGAGCTGCGGCAGAGGCTTTCATACATAATTAACAGAAATGAACTTTCTTCTATCTGCATACAGCCTCTATCCACAGGCGCTGCCTTAATCAAACTGTTTTTATTAGCTGCTGGTGGGCAACTCACCTTTGCACACAGGCCTGTGGTCGCTCCAAGCAGCAAACACCTCAGCCACTCTCTGACATATAATAGTTTTGGAGCCCTGCAGCACGTGGTCTTCATCACAAGTAAACTGGGCCGTTGCCCCGATGCTGAGGAGATAATGAGCACAATGAATGACTGACAACTGTGCAATAAAGTCATACTCATGTATTTTAACATTTATAATTATTCAGTCCATTTTGCATAAACTATCCATTAGTTTGTCATTACCTGAAGTCAGAGCCAACCCTTTTACCATTCTCTGGCTCTCCGGGATCAGGGCAATAATTTGACACTTGTTTTATACCACCTTCATTCACTGTGAATAGAGAAAAGAAACAATTATACAATAAGACAGACACTTTAATTGTAAATGCTATAAGGTAGGAAAATGTGCTGAGCAGTAAGTAAAGCAGCTGTGATAGACACCACTGTGACAGGTCATAACACTACTGTTAACACATTAGTAAGCCATTATGAAAACCGTCTGTCACTGCATTTTCAACATGGCTGCTATATAAAAACACTCCAGTAAATATACAAATTACTCTGAATACACATTTCTTATCTGAGCTAATCCATCAACACAATCATCCAGCTTACGCTCAAACAATGCACTTGTATTTAAATATGTCTTCATGTAGAGAGTCTACTCAATGTGAACAGCTACTGGGACGTCATAATAAACTGTTGTAGAAGCATGCATTTGGCTATGTAAAAAAACAAAAAAAAAGATGGCATTTCAATTATGTTTATGTGCACAATGTACACTCGTATGTATTTTTTGTGTTTGTTTCATATACATCCTCTTTGTAGGTTTTGTTTCTTCACTTGTAAACAAAAGGCCCTACTTACAGTTAAATCATGTTTTATATCATGTAAAATTGCAATCTATGCCTGCCTTGTGTATTTTATGTGGTCTTCACTATGAAAACCATCTGCAAAATCAAATAGCAAAATGACATTGCCATGAAAAAAAAAATAACCAAAAAAACTACAATAAAAAAAAAATGTAATGTGAAAACTTACTCAAAGAAAGTTTGTTAGTGTTGTCCTTTCCTGGTAATACTTTAACTCCTCTGGATTTGAGCTCTCCAGAACTTTTCACTAAGAGCAAAGAGTAAAAAAATATATTATTATGATTATTATGATTATTATTATTATTATTAGAGAAGAAACTGCATGATTTGCCATTGTCATTGTGATAAGATTTGTGATTTATCTTTATGGCTGCTCAAAGTTCACATTTTAAGCACATCCAGAAGAACTGAGAAAAAGATTAGACAAAAAGATTTGCTAATTGCATCCATTCAAATTGCAGTTTTGATTAGATTGTGATTAATCTCGCAGCCCTACACATTAGAGATTCTTTCTCTGGATTAAATTTAGATTTGGCATAAATAATGTATGACTGAACATCACTTGCAGACAGTGGTCAATAGTTGCATCATTAATTGTTTTTAATTTCTCTTGGATTTGTATTGTTCTTATAGTACATATCTAACACCTATGTGGAGTATGTGGATAACACAGATCCGGCAATACATTATACAGGGAATACAAACATTGCAAGGGCAGCTGAATAACAAGATGTCTAATTAATCACATCAGGGGGCACAGACTTCACAAAAGCCAAATGATGCAACCCGTTGTCATAGTATTGAGGTATAAACAGCTAATGCCAATAAATAGTGTACCATATATCAAAACTTTATATTTTCTATGTCTTTGATCCACTGTATGTCAAAAATCTACAATATAATTACACCAGGGATCAAACAGGACCCCTGTAGCTGACCAGAGAACAATGAAAGGTTAAAAACACACAACTGGGCTGAATTTTTATGGAAATTTTGATTCATTTCTCAAACATTTCATTAGCAAAGCTCTTTGAAGTCTGTGGTCTGCAGCATGAACCAGCCTCTCTTGACAAGGGGCATTAGTCAACTGTTTAATATTCACTTATCAAAGATCAAAACATGTTGGCAATTACTGTTTGTTTTACTTGAGCTGATCACATTTCCTTCAAGTATAGGGGGCTCTTATCTCAAATGCACAATCAGTATGCAGTCCTACCTTGATACTGGGCCCTGAAGCCTTTGTGTCGGTGGTTGCTCTCTGTCACAAAATGCAGCCGCAGCCAGTTTTTGTTGCTAATGATCGGTGCTGGAATATTCATCCCTGTTAGCCTGAGAGAGAACACAACACAGTCAGGTTTTAGAAAATGATAATTAAATCCACCACCTAAAAACAACATACATCTTTGAACATTTTCCTTGGGGTTTTTCCTTTATATTTACACAGACCATGTAGTGAACCTTCATATTGACTTACAATTTTGTTACAGAGTGTAATTTAACAATAGAAAACATGTCAGATACTCAGCAGGTCATCAGTACTTATATAATCAAAAGTGGTCGAAGTAATGAGCTGGCAACAGGTGAAAGCACGCCTATGTGTAAAGAGCCAACAAACAAGCTATTGCCATCATAGTTAATATCAGGGGTGTGCAAAAATATCAAAATATCTTATAGTTTATTTTGATGATACAGTATCAATATTGTGGTCTGCTGTATCGAGTATTTATATTTTAGAAATTATTTTGTAGCAGCTCTACAACTGTGTTTCTAGTTTAAAGTAATGGAACTTGCTCATACAATACATTTGACATTCACTTTTTTGATTATTAAAATTTCTGTATTTTCATATTAACACACTGTAGCCTTGGCCAGGTCTCTCTAAAAAAAGAGATTCTGAATCTCAATTCGACCTCCTGGCTAAATAAAATAAAAAACTGCATGGCCAGAGGTTTAATAAAGACTTTTAGTATCACAGCCTTGTTAATTATGTGGTGAGCTTTCAGAACAATTAAACAGCATACATTTACTTTGTACAAGTAAATGCTGATCTTGTATTATGGTTGAATAAGCAATAACCAAAGAAACAGTTGTTTGTATTCTTCTTGTTAGTAACATGCATTAAACAAAATGCACTGTGTTGTTTTCATTCATCTGCAATTAATAAATGCACCATCAATGTTTTATTTTTGTGAAAATGTTGCAGATGATCAAATATGGGTGCAAAAGCCTTTATTTTTTACTAAACTGCATTGTTCAGTTTGTAATCAAAAGCACACTGTGTCGATATCAAGGACGTATGTATTGTATCATCAACTTCTACTGATACTCAACCCAAATTACTATTATGTTACTTTATGCTAGGTCTGGGCAATGTGGTGATAAAATGGAATTGTGATCTCTTTTCTGTAAAAATCCTGCTAGTTTGATCACAGCATTATATTGTAATCCACCATTTTTCCATTTTGTGCAGTTGTCAGCTCAGACACAGATGCTGTAAGCCTCTAAGTGAGTGAAAGCTGTATTTAACTATTCATGTGGAAGAAGCAGACGACTTTATTTACCTGTTAAGGGTCAAAATGAAATACAAAAATGCGATTAACTTGAAATTGGGATCTGGCTACAAGATATACATTTTGGAAAATAGTTTGCCATATTGGTGCACATAAGAAAATTATCATAACATTTTGCTAGTAGATATATATGAACTGTGCTCAACTTGATATGGTTAATATTTCATTGACTTTAGTGCAGCCAGGGGAAGATGAGAAGCATAATGACTGAAATGAGAAAAATAAAGTATCTGGATTTGACTGATGTGAGTAAACTCTGTGACTTCTCTCACTAGCTGTTAGGAGATAAGATAAGATTAAAGGCACCTCTAACAATAAAATATTTAGCACGAAAACTCAGGGGGAGCTTTGGTTGTTTTTAAAGCTCAGAATTTATGAACTGTATTTCAGTGAGAATGGGCACTATGTATTTTGTAGATGAAGCTCTGCATTTTCTATCACAGTGGCTCGAAAGGGTGAGAATAAACTCCCAATGACAATAGAGTTGTATCCATTCAGAGGAAGTGTGGTTGCTCCAGGCAGCAGCCATGTGATGTTATAAATAGAAGACAACTGAAGATAAATACACTGGATCCACAACCACAGAGGTCTGTGGAGCAAAGTAAGTAAAACATGACCCACTGTCAACTGTAAATATTCTGTACAAAGACTGCTGCATTCATGATATACTATGTGCTTTGGGGGCACAGTGTTATTGTACATATATGGTTACTAAGATCAAGCAAAAATATTATGACCACTGACATATGAACTCTTCTTTACATTGTGGTATTCGGTAGTGTGTAAGATATACATAAATAGGTTGTGAGCGCATTTTGACATTCAGGTTGATGAATAAAAAAAATAAAAAATACAGCTCATATTGGGGCACATCTGAAACGGTCAGTATATAGAGTATGATCAGACTAGTGATTGATGGCCATAATGGTAACTGATCAAGCAATAGTAAAGCCTAACCTTCCACCAAAAAATGCTGTAAACATAATGAATAATCAATATAAAACAGCACATTAGCTCATTCATGGCATGGAGTCATTTGGGTTTTGATGGGAGGCTAGTGAGTGCCTCTACCTTATTATCCCAGTGGAGTACAGAGCTACAGCCCATTTACATTTGTTCAATTAAACTCAGACCTGCTGAAGAATGTAGTAAACAATAGCTTTAGAAAACAAAAAACATTGTGCAAGAGACGATCAATAATGAATTCTTGTATGAAAACTTGTGCAACAGGGAAGGTCATTTAGCTACACGATGGGAACATGTTTCAAGAATTGCTTTACAAATGTATAAGATGTTTTCAGCACATACGTTTAAACTCAATTTCTATGCATTTTGCTCTTTGTACAGCAAAACCTGGGGGCACAGTGATGAATGCGTATCTTTCATGGCCACATTAAAAATACCACACACAGAAGTGTCCTTTTGAAAAAACGTGCACCATGGAATAAAAGGTCAAGTTATTGATGCTGGCTTTTGTGAATGGACTTAGAGGTTTTGTGTCCACTTTCTCAGTGATAGATGCTTAACCTCACCTCAGCCCTCCACACTGTCACACTCATGTAATCAATAATCTCATTTGTGAAGATCTGATAAAGGATCCTCAACTGAAAAAGAGATAATAGATAACCTGTCAACAAGAAGTGTTTTAACTGCAAATTGACCCCAATTTCCTCAAACAATAACTAAATATTGCTGTAAATCAAATTAACTGTAATCTATTTAAAGCCAAGTGACTTTTTTTTAGCAAAATATAAACTAAAATAAAAGACTGATTATTGATTATTCCACTGACATAGTCCTTATTGTGACCGGGCTTGCATTTGGTCTGCTTGTCTCCATGGACATAATGTTCCTTTTGCAAGAATTGTCTACATATGACATATCTAGATCCATGAAAGATGTTCTGGAGTATGCTTTTAACTTTTTAACTCTATTTCCATTTCTATTTCTATTTTCCAATCATGCAGGTGATGCGCATCACTGTACCTTTAAGTTTATGTATAAAGTAAACCAGAACACATCGCCAGTCTAGTAGCAGAGCCAGTAAAAAGATGTGTATTTAGGTTGAGGCCTGCATTAAGTTGATTTGCCTAAAAACATTATGCAGCAGGGAGGTTGAGAGAGGTTGGACGAGCCGACTCGGGGTCTTAAGCTGTCAGTCTTGGTTAGGCTGTTCTAAAGCTCAAGGGTAAATTGACAGTTTTCTTGTCAGTGCCGGCAGCAGCAGGAGCTGTATAAGACACAAGAAAGTTTGGCTGGCCAATGGCCTTGTGCACAGTCTGAAACTCTCATAAAAGACCAAGCTAGAGCAATGAAATTTATGAGTGAGGTGCACTCTGAATTCAGTTTGTCTGCTTGTCTCTCTGTTTACCTGTTCGGAAGCCATTACTCTAAATGTAGCCCCCTGTGCCCTGCTCAATGCCAGCCTTTAATGCGCTGACTTAAAAAGAGATATGCAACTGACAGAGCCTGACATTTGGACACACAAAATAACATGGTCACAAATTCACAGGTTTTATGGATGACTTGGATAAAGGCATTGTTGAACGTATTTTCATTTCAATAGTGCATTTTTACTACAGTTTTAATCTGAGTGCTATATTAATACACTTACAAATAGATTTAATGTGAACCTATTAAATGCTTTAAAGTAAAACAAGCTACCAATTATGAAACTGAAATTGTGTAGAAATTCCATGCAGCCACAAATTTTACTCTATACCACTACCAAGCCAGGGTAAATGGAGACAGCAATGTCTATAAAGGGCATTTGTCCTAACGACAAATCGGTTTGTGAAAAATTCTGCAACACCAGAAGCTAAAGGACAAAACCACAACAATTTGAATCTTGCTGAAAATATGAAAAGACCACTTAAAATTCTTACACACCACAAAAATCAATGAGAGGAACTGACTGTTGGCAACATAACAAGGCTACAAGTTTCACATTTCTCAGGAGGAGACTTTAATGTCTTCCCTTGTTTTACTCCTGGAAACACTTTTAACAGTTTCATAAATGTCCACTTGAAAACAGTTTCCGCAACAAAATGGCAGACTGTTATAACACGCTGGACCGCAATCACCAGCCCATCTCAGCAGATAACATAAACTCTGCTGTGGAGGTCACCCAGCTCTGTCCTGATCTGACACTGATCGGAAAGTCTCAGGGACAACACCATCAGCGCTCTCATCGCTCGCTGATGGACTAACATTTCTCTCCGCCAATTACAATGGATGCCCAGCAGAAACATATAGTGCTTACAGATGCCAGCTGATCAATAACCTTCTCCTCAAGGTGGGGGTCAGGCGCATTTAGACACTGCTGCTTAGTTTGCCTCCAGGATCATTTGTTAACTCATCGCTCACTGAGAGACGTGTTAGCGAGGCTGCTTTAAGCTAAAGAAGGTCACTAGCCAGTATCAGTAGAGAGAGTTACATCAGGAGACTCAAACCTCTGCCCAGACCTGGCCTTGTAAGGGAGCAGATGGCTAAGGCAATCACAGAAGAAGGAATGTGAGAATTATTATTCACTTAATATATTTCAAAGTGCATTTGGTCTTATCTAACCTAGAAACAAATAATAAACAAATAAATAATACTGTCACCTATTCTCCATTTTTTATTTATTTATGTATTTATTCGACAGAGAGAAGGCAATCATACACATTCACAGGCAGAGCATGTGTCTGATGCGACGCATATAGTGTATAGCTGGTGCTAATTCTCGATTCCTGTCTCTTGTTGGGCTTTTCCCCACACTAAACTGTTTAAAAGCACAATCTTTAAACACATTTTTACAATAGTGCAGTTTCATGTTAACCTAAATGTATTTTGTATTTGTCTGTTTACATCACATTATAATTAAGATTATACAAAGCTGGTAACATATTGGAGGAATGGTCTATTAGTGTAATATTTGATAATGTGACATCCCTAAACAGAAGGAAAACCAGTAGTTCCACTATGTAAGAATGCCAAGTCAAGTTTGCCAACCAATGAACACTAAATGAGGATTAAAATACTTTTATGAGTATGGTTATGGCTAATGATGATAAAAAAAAAGTCTTAAAATGTAAATATAAAGTAATTTTATTCAGTTATTACTGGTTTTAACATGTTGTGAAAAGGAAAAAGCCTAATATATTCAAATGGCGTGCTCAGTTCTGCTAAATCAGCAGCAGTCCAGTGTCACACAGAGACTCACCAGATGCTGGGCGGTTCTGATCCCTCCACTTCCAGATAGTCAGACTTCTCCTCCATCTGAAACTCTGTAAACACCAGGGAGATGGTGTCCCCTGGGTCGGCTAGGATGGTCCACTTGCACTCCCCGCTGCTGCCCAAACCTCCGGCCGCTCCTCGCCCACCGGCGCCACCACCAACCCCAGGGGAGGAGTCGCTGGAGGGCACATCGAAGCTGGAGATGAGCCCGCTGGAGTCCCTCAGGGTGCCCCCACATGTGTCCTCCGCTGTCAGACAGAGAAAGAGAGAAAGAGAGAGACAGAGAGAGTAAGGGGGGGAGGGGGGGAGAAGGTATTTGTAGGTCACTGGTAAAGACTGATGCCACAGCTTCGGCACTAAGGCAAATCATTTTAGCCAAAAATGTCCATAAAATAAATAAATTACATCTTTCAATTATATAATAGTGATATAATATTGATACAATGACATAATATATTTGTTTTTCAAAACCTGTAGATAATAACGCCTGTTACTGTGTTCCCAATCTTCACTCAAAGAAAAGAAATGTTGTACCTAAATTCATATATTATATAATGTTTTTCAAGTTAAAATCGAAATGGATTCATTTAAAAAGAGGAACTGGTGTTCCGGGAGAAAAGCCATGACATTTCTTTTGAGACAGGTAGGTAATAGCCACTAGGGGTGTAATGATATCCAAGTCTCACAATACGATATCGTCACTGTATGAACCTCATGGTACGATATTTATTGCAATATCGTGGGGAGGCTCACGATTAGGGATGTAACAATATCCAAATCTCTCGGTAAAGAGACTTGTAATTCAAGATATTGTGATGGTCCACGATATTATTGTGAGAACTTTAACGATACGATATCACGATATTTCGTTTTCGTTATTGTTACATCCCTAATAGCCACCCAACCAGTAAAGTTACATAGTGTGCAACATCTAAAGTATTAAGATGGAAAAAAGTTGACACATTAATTAAGTTTTTGATTTATGATTTTAAGTGGTAATTTCAAGGGCAAAATATGATTTTAGTTTTATATTTTACAGCAAAGCCATTTGAAGACTTAAAGATCACAAACAAAATTGTGCTAAAGATTTATTCACAGAAAGTTTAAGGCGATTAAAGGTTTAAAGTTTTCATAATGCAGTTTTTTACCACAATGTCTTTTCAACTGTGGAAAATAGTGGTGATAAACAAGCCTTCTATGGCTCTGAAATTCTATATTTTCCCAGCGTGGACCCACAGCACATCAGCTGAATGTTAATGCCCGCTGATATAACAGTGGCTTGCTCTTCTCTCACTCCATCCCACTTCGTCTTTTCATATCACGCCCCTCCTTTCCTCTCCTCCCCCTCTCATCTCACTATCTCTCCTCCCTCTATCCATCTCACATTTTTTCCTCTCTCCCTCTCCCCGAAGAATGCTAATGATGGCAGGGCTTTCACAGTTTTCACATCATTTAAGACTAATATGTGACACTCAGCTGTGCCAGTGGAAACCCTTTTGATAACTCTGCGACGCTCCTCTCAGGCCTGTCAGTGCTGCCAGGCTTAAAGCAGCCCCGCGTGCAGCATCTCGCCAATGGTCTGAGGAGTGAGGAGGTGGGCGGTAGCAGAAGAAGAACCGTATATAGGATTGAGATGACTCGGATGCTAGTTAACTTGATTTGTGCCTTTTGACATGGAGGCCTCGCCATTGATCAAAGGCATTCTGGGAAGATGGAGAGATGGTAAAATGATACAACATCAGTGATGTCCACATACTATGATTCCTGTATAAAAGGCTCTGATCAGAACAAGGACAGAATCTCATATGTTCAATGTATCACAACAAAAGCGAACAGAAATGTGTAGAAATTGTGCTGCCTGTTTTAAAAGAAACGTTATTCAGCATGCTAAATCAAGGTTGAAGTAGAAAATGCAGTATGCTATCTGCCTTGAAGGAGGAATGGATTGAAAGCAGAGTCCATTAAGGCTCCCAAAAAACAAATTTGTGAAAAAAAGAACATGGCAAGAGCTTATTTACTGCCAGTAAACAAAACAGATTGACCTTCTTGTGCCCCCATTTTAACCCCTGAGCCTTTCAAAACAACATGGTTTCTGTAGCTCTCAGCAACGCCATTATTTTCAAAGTGCACCACATATAACAAAAGAAAACTTGAATATCTGTTATCTTGAAAGCTTCAAATTGTCAAACAAAAATACTGGCTAACAACACAAGAGGTTCAGAGGAAGACGAGTGGGCGTCGAAGAGACAAAAATCTGCGTACATACTCATATCTTTTTTTAAATTTTGGTCAGATAAATTGTTTAAAATGACCAGCTACTGAATTGTTATGGCCTGGTTACAGATGGCCACAGCTTTCATCTTAACAAGTTGGAAATAAATGGTATATGAAGAAAACACCCTTGAAAGCATGACACAGTTATTTAAGCAGTTTTAATGATAACGACCTCACGCAGGGGTCATTAATGTGTGGCCAATTACACTGCACAAATTAGCAAATTAGGCTGAGAGGGAAGCTTTCATTAGGGTTCAAAAACAAGCCATGGTTGGTATTTTACATAGACCTCCATCCAGCATACTATGTTGTTATTTCTATGTTTTACTGTATACAAATCCTGTTCAATGGTAAATTGACTTTTAAAAGCATGCAACACAGCACCTTCCCATTAAGGGCATTTTTATTATTATTATTATTATTATTGAAATCAGAGGTCTCAGTACTGTACACGTACCTATGCTCTAAGCTTACTGTGAAATAGCATAAAAACTCAAATATATGCACACTAACAATCTTGTGACGGATACTACAGATGAAAAATGCATTTAGGCTACATGTGTACAACGTGCCAAACAAAGTTACCTGCCAATTTGAATGGAATCAAACTTCCAGTTTGCTTCTTTGTGTTCAGTCAAAGTTGATTCTTGAAACATTTCATTTTCACTGAAATATTTATAAAAAACTGCCTTCATTTCTTCTCCTTTTTATCTAACCTGCTGACACAATGCTTCATATAGGATGTGCTACCCCCTCCTGGGAAGCGCTGGTATTGCTCTCTCTCTTTGTTGAAATTCATTGACAGAACTCAAACGTGGACATGAACCAGAGCGATGACATCACGAGCACTGGTGCAGATCATGAGCAGACCATGTCCTCCAAACCACAGGCCCACAGACACAAAAGATGGACAATCTAAATATGCTCATCAATAGGAGGTGAGTAGAGTAAGTACACAAAGTCTCTGAAATGCACTCATATTAAGAAGAACAGATACTGGTGTGGATTAGACCTACTTTACCTGGCTCATTTACATCAGCAGCTTCAGCTCTCTAATGCAACTTGAGGAGGGATTAGGCGCACCCCCCTTGACTTTGATCAGATATAAAACACTTGTCTCTCTACTTAGAATAGTTCCCCCCAAAGGAGAGAGGAGTCGAAACTCATGTATAATTTCCACCAGTACCCAGGTTTTCCCTTTGTAATCATCCTGGTGTTAATGTGAGCCATGGAGCCGTCTACAGCGGGCCCTTCATTTGCAGCAGTGTGATGTCGTGTTAAACATTGAACAGGATGAGAGAATAGAGAGAAGTCAGTAATTGGAGCAGCGAGCATATTCCACTAAATAAGGTATAATTCAGATGATAATTTTAGAAAAGTTTTAGTGCAGGAGAATTAGCGTATAAACTGTAATAAGAAAATATATTGGGTGGGTTATAGTAATTAGTGTGACTACAAAAAGTTTTACACATATAATAGGTAAAATAATGAAATGGTAAAGAAGCTACTATCTAGACTTGCAAGGACAGGCTCAGAACTCCATTTTGTCTCATTGACTCACCATTTAAAACATGCATCCTAACTAGGGATGCCGGTTATGAATCTTAGTGCCGATCCAGGAAAATTTGCTGGATTGGGTATTGCTTCCATGATACTGGTTCAGCTGATATCCTGGTTTGACTATTTACTGACTGATGTCTCATGATGTTAAGATCTTCACTAGTTATTTGGAGGACACATAACAGTTACATAACACAATATGATTAATCTAGTAAATTAACTGTGTTTTGAGAGAACAAAAATACCATTTTCAGTCAGAACACTGGTATTGGTTAATATCCCATATTGGTATCAGAACTGAAAAAGCTGGATCAATGCAGCCCTAATCTAAAATCTTAACATGGTTACTTTTGAGATGTGATTCTTCATTGATTCTAGGTCCTATGGCATAAAGAGAGATTAAACTAAGGCTACTAAGAAGAAATGAATCTACTTTTGATAAAATCCTGCATCTGTATTTCAAAATAGAACAGAAACCCTGATTTAAACAGCCTATGTACCTATTAAGAGTAAGAAATTATTTTTGCAACAGACCGCAAATGATTTTCAATTACATTTGGCACAGTATCTGAACATCGTCATCAGTGAGTAGAATAAAGGATGCTCTATGCTTGTTGTTGTTCCTGAAATATTTCATGTAATAATGATAATATAAGGGAGGACTGAAAGTACAGGCAGAAGACCTAAAGCAGAAGTGCAGCGCTGGCAAATGGTACATCGGATGATTAGAGCTATGGCGCTCAGACATCTTTGTTTGTTCCATTGAACCAAACTGCATTAGAGAGGTTTTTGTGAGTCCTCATTTTGCTCTTATGCTGCATGGAGCTCTGTATCAATAGCCCATATTCGTGTGGCCATGCAGCCGCAGCCCCGTTCGCTGTCTCACTGCCCGCTTTAATGAATGTCCAGAGACAATTTAGATGAAAGTAATCGAAATGAGGTCTTCAGGGGCTCGGGTGCAACTCCCAATTACAATATCCATTAATTCTGGGCCTATTCTACTGGTCCTGACTGCACTTGTCTAACCCTTTCAGAGCCATACAATACGCCATATGGAGTACTATGATACAACAATATTATGAAGAGTCTATATTTGAAACCACTACTTGCATATAATCACCACAATTAAAACACAGAAATTACAGCATACTGTTCTATTCAAATGGGATTTTTAAATAGATGTAGTTCACATGAATAAAAAAAAAAGACAAGTTTTCTGTTAAATGCCAATTCAGTACGATCATTACAAAAATAAACAAGCACAGAATTATTTTTATGTGTATTATGTGTGTGGTTACCTTACTATTTCTACATTTTTCTGTAGTACTGACCTGTGCCTTTTGACTCTTCAAAATGGCACAGATAACAAGAGACAGAGAACTATAAAAACGACCCAGGGCAAAGAACTGGGCAATGTATCATCACACAACACTGAATTTTCAAGTATTCTGACACTATAGAGACTAGAAGTACATGTATTTACTAATGGTGACCCAGCATCTTGTCGTGCAACTGCTCTTTTTTTTAAAAACATTGTTCTGGCTAATGCATCGCAATGAGCTTTTGGCACTGCAGCTTCCAACATGGCAGATTTCCATGGTAACACTTGTTTTCCAATGTTCATCCCAAGCTCTATACAGTGGCCTTGAGGAGACTGTATGAACATAAAAGTGGAATGACGCCACAAAAGGAGGTGACATGTTGAAAGAGCGATGAGTCTGGACTGATGCAGAGCTGGAGCGAGCACACAGAGACTGGCCTGTAGTGATGAGTATTGTGTAAAACAATGGGCAGAAAGGCCAGCGTCTCTCAGGAATAAGATCAAAGGAGCATCTGGCTGCACTGAGGGTTTACAAAGTGTCTGGACCATGTGCGGCCCAGGACAATGGACATGTTAGCATGCCTTTGGCTAAAGGCTCACACTGTCTTTAAAAGGGACAGAGCCCTCCTTCGTCTTCAGTATTTCCTCGGAGCGTGTCACTGCTCCAGCATATGCTCCACCACTTCCTTTCTGCTGCGCTCGGCACTGTCGAATGAGTCTGCAAGTGCAAATTTGTTCTGCTGGCTTTGGGAATGCTCAGGGATGTATATCTAGAAAGTGGGCTTTTCTCACTTAATCCTCATGCTACTGTTTAGATGACGAAGCATTTTAACTGGCTGAAAGAAAAATGTGTTCAAATCGGCCATGACTTCTTGTTTGCCCAGTTATTTTACTCATTAGCAACTAGTAGAGATGGTCTGTCGAATGAAAACTATATGAGATCAAGATAGAGATATTGTCAATGCATAGAAGGTCTCGCAGTTTAGCAAATTATAAATAAATACCATCAGTATAGCCAAAACAAACATTGCATCAATGGCGCTTTCAGCTTTCAGCAAGCATTCAAATTTTTATGAGAACAAATAATTGATTTACAATAATAGCACACTCTATGCAATTGATAACTCCTCACAATTAAGACAGACACCTCATTTCCTCATGAGAGACCATTGCTGTTAATGTCATTTAGAAGCAAAACCAGATGAATTATAAACTCAGTTTCAGCCGTATTAAATACTGCCTATAATCGTGTTATACGTGTAGCTTATCCCAGTACTGATAGAAGCTGCCCTACAGGAATTTATTTCATTAACTTGCAAGGCTTCAGTCAACGTCTTCAAGTCAAATCAGTTCAATCTCACGAGTTTGGAATTAAATCAATATATCAAATTAAGACATGCATATTTAACTGTGGGGCAGAGCAGACGCACACACCAGTCCACAGTCAATCACGCACTGCAATTAACTTAAAATGTAATTCTGGGAAATCAAACAGTGAGGGGGAAAGTGAAACAATAAGCTGTCAGTCTGACATTTCTTCAGGGAAACATGTAGTAAATTTAACACTACATACACACAGCACTCTCCATCCTCATGAATCACTTTGATTTGTTGTGAAATTTGACAACTGGAAACAATTACAACCAAACAATAACAAGACTATATCTTTGCCATGGTAAAAGCACGAAAGCCTTTCAGCATTTTAAACATGCACAATGTCATTTGATTTATACATGCAATTTAAAGAGAGACACATTTCCATGTACACATGCTTTTTACCCCGGCAGAGACAGAGCATGGTTAGGAGCAATATGATGCTGACAAATGCATAGCTTTGTAGAGATGGCACCTTGAGTTAATAATAATTTTAATAATTTCTTAGTAGTGAATATCCATCAGTGAATGGCCATTTAAAACACTTTTTTCCCTTTAAAGGCTGGACTTACATGTGTGTTTGCCATATTATGATATATATTAATAACCACAATGAACACAGAGTAAAGGTCTTACCTCTGCAGAGTGGCACAGGAAAGTCCCACACGGACACGCCTCCAGTGTTCCTCACACAGGTGAGGAGGGAGTGGCCATCCAGCACGTAGCCACTCACACACCTGTACCGGATCTTATCACCCACATTAAACTGGGTCCCATTTAAAATTCCTTTCGGGGGAACCCCTGGATTACCACAAGCACTGCTTCTGAGTTCTGAAAAAGAAAACAAACAAAACAGCATACCTATTACTTCTCATATCCATACATTATTACTATAAAATCTGTCAGCCGTTCTTCTGACCATACCCTCATGTGCAAGGGACACAAGCACTATGCAGTTCTAGCTTTCACAGTTCTAGGTAGATTTTGTTTGTAATTACACAGAACAACACTGCAGTTTGTTTAGAGCAGCAATTAGATGCTATTTTAAACCATTCATATTGCATTTAACAGATGCGTCTGAGCCTTGTGGCTATTTGCACACCTCATCTCCCTTGTAAATGAGCAAAAAGCAGGCAGCTACAAATACAAAAGTACTACAAATACACAGCTAATGTTGTGTTGCTTTCAATATTTAAAGGTTAGGTGTGAAATAGCATCACCTATGAGCCTGTGTATTGCCTTTGTAAAACACCGTAAACAATAGCACACTGGAAAATATAATTGGAACAAACAGGCAGATACGCAATTCCCCCTTTAGCATTTAAAATTTGCCAAATACTGTGAATTTTATTGACACATTAAGATGCATAACAGCGTTTGTGGGGAAAAATCAATAGAAGTTAATAAGCCTGGAAAGATGCGGCATTGGCCTGTTGATAAGGCGAAAATTTCTTTCCGTCCTTGAGCTTGTGCTCAAAATGAATTTAAATGTACTTTAATATAATAAATCCATGGCTGTACAGCCTGCTGTAGCACACAGACAAATGTGTTATTGTTGATATCTCACAGCATTGTTTCTTAGTATGCTGTTTTTAGCTCATGTCAATATTCATGTTTAATACAGCTATGTGGCACAAACTTCAATGAGCGAGTATACCCAGGGCACCGTGTGGATTCTGGCTTCGCACAGCAATTGTGTCTCTGTGGGGCTCATGGAGACTGTGAAATCTAGATGCATTTGTATGAAATATTAAATGTACTGGGTTCAACAAAGTGTAGCTAAACACATCAAAAGCTAATCTAAATATCAACAGACCCCCTGGATATATGCAGAAGACACTGAAAACAAATGCAACTTCAAAACCATTAGCATGAAGAAAGATAATTGTTGTGAACTTTAGCAGAGTAAGGCCAAATGTTTACTTTACAATTTGTGTTGATAAAAGCTACTAACCCACAAGCCTTGGTGCTGCATTGCAATTAAAATGGACCAATCATCTTCCTTCACTTATTTGCATAGACATGAGATAAAGTACAAAATCAACAGTGGCCAGTTAGTTAGATAGATTAGTGTTCACTTTCTAGTACACATGGACCAATGCTGGAGTCAGGTCTGATGACTGCATTGTCTATCAGTTTGAGAATATCAATAATGCGTTAAGTCAGTCAACTGGGGTTATTGAGTTTATTCTTGGAAATAAGTAAATTGTTCTCCAACACAATATATTTTACAAGCAGCAATTTCTGTCAAAATCTAACTATTTTTTGCTGTCTCCATCTAATTGTAAAACTGTTCATCAATCAGGAACACAAAAGAAAAAGTTTTGCACATCTCTTTGTTGTGCTGTGGGATGAGTGCCTGTTGTCTGGGCTGTGCGGTCCACAGTTTCGCTTAGCCATCTGAAAAAGTTCTTTTAAAGTTGTATATGCTCCTGAAAAGTTAATGTTTTGTGAATGTTAGCGAAGTGTAAAAATATTTGTGAAAGCTGGGAACAGAGCTGAAGGTAACCATTTACTACCTATATTAGTACTTTTTTGAAAAGTTTGAAAATCATGTACCCCTAAATGTCTCATATTAGAACTTTGGTTTGATCAGTTCTTCTAATTCTTTTGAGTTAAACATTTGAATTCTTAGCATTTTTGGATCAGTTTATATGTGTTTATACTGTAGACTGTACTGGTATTGGCAGCAACAATTCACAAATTGTATACACCTAAATTATACAAAACAAATTCTTTTGAGCTTTTGGCCAGGTTAGAATGCTTGTCTTCTTATTAAAAACATACCTGGAGTTGTGTTTTATTTCATTCACACATAGAGTAGTCCTTTATTATTAGTCTGTCTACATCTCAAAGGCTCAAAACGCTCTGTTCCACCTTGCGATGTCATGAAGCAATAAGTTTCAAGTTAACAGCTACCTATTATCATTTGTTCAGAACAGATGGGCAATTCCTGGGCTGAACTCATCCAAGTGAAGGTGTATGTATGGAATTTAAAACACAGTGGGGCACTTCCTGTATTACCGCATGACATCACAAGCTGAAACAGTGTTTTTCATTTGAGAGAAGAACACAGCCTGAATATGCAGAGTTTGTGTGTTAAGTGAATGCAACAAAACATAACTCCATGTATGTTTAGATATGAAAATAGCACAAAATGCGTACTATAATTCTCACATGGCTCAATGCAACACAGGGAGGACATGGATTCCTGTTAAAGGGAGCACTGAGATTGGACATGCTGAGTAGACTATAGATAACATTAAGAAACTGCTCATTTAGTAATCCATTCATTCAATCAGCTTGGCGCCAGTGAACCTGAGACGCCCTCAACAGCGCACTCATTTTAGCTCCAGATGTTTCGGGGTCCAACCAGATTGCATTCAGCCAAATATAAAACTTAATGGCATAAATTAATTTGGCAACTTTGGATCACACATGAGAAACTTTTAATTAGCCAATAAGACATTTTCGCAAAACAAAGTAAATAAGAAAATGTTATAATTATGAACGGTTTCAGAGTTGCCATAATCTGCATAATTTGAGGAGAACCGTTCATTTAGCAAATAGACTTGTTCCACCCTACAGTAGTTGTTGTGGTGCGTCATTACACTGTGTCAGCTGTTTTTGAAGACTTAAAACAAAACAAGTTTTTCTCCAGTAAATGTTTGGAGTAGCTCACCTCAGGTCTCTAATTAAACAGTAATAGATTCATCCCAGTCTTAATTATAAACACAGTTTTTAGAGTCACTGCCTCTAGGTTACCGTACTGCTAGGACTATGTTTTCAATGGGATGAAGATATCACATTCACGGCATATGTAGACGATACTAAGCTGTAGGATTGAAATACACGTTGTGCATTTTATTCAGATTACAGTAGTGTTTACAAATTTAGTGAAGGCGCTGCAAACAGACTGTAGCCCTCATTAAAAAGGATGATCCACTTTTATGAGCCTCTCCCAAACAGCCTGGGGAATCCAAAAGTTTTAGGTACAGTAGTAGCTCAAAGCCAGCCAGTTTTACTTTCTGAAGGACAACCAATAACAGTGAAGCAAACTCGTGAAAACCTGCTGGTACAAAAGCACCTTCGGCTGCTGGTGAAACTAAAATTGCCGTAAAAAACTTCTAAAGTGAAGCAAGTATACAAGAACAACAACTCAAAAGTATGATCTCCAATGTTGGCACACTCTGAAATTTAAATAAAAACAGAATGAAAACCAATTATTTTGTACCATTTCATATAAAACATGACATATTGAATTCTATGCAGCATTTTTTTGTTTGTTTCCTCCTCCACCTACTAACCTGTATGAGATGTGCACCTACATGAAGGGAAGGCAAAATATATTACACAAAGTGGGTGTATTAGATAGGAAAAATGCATTTCTTTTACTTTTAGTTAGACCAAATTTTAAAAACTTTCAAGCCCTATTGAAACTTAACAGCTAACATATCAGTACCCGTAATCACATACACTCTGAGGGGGCTAGTAAAATACTGAATGAAGTGATGGGTGTGCCTTTTGACTGGGGTTAACTCTGTTCATTTGCCCTGTGTGTATCTGAGTGTATCTGATGACTGCAGCTCTTTGAAGAGGAGAGAGTCTGACGGAGCTCTCGGTGGGAGCGCTCAGTCCCCACAGGATCTGCAGTCTGTAGACCTCCTGTCTGCCTCCTGTCTCAGGCTCAGGCCGTATCCAAGGAAGTCTGACAAACACCAGGAAAAGGCTCAACGCAGGAATCCAGGCGCACACACCATTCAGGCAATCTCCACTATTACAGCATAACACAAAGAAAGGGAAAGTTTTGGGAGATAATTGGCTCATGTGCAGAGGCGGGTGGAATAAAAAATAAATAAACTGAGAAGAAGTAAAAAGTAGTGACCACATAATTATAAGTAAAAAGTATATGGAGAAACCACATAATTTTTATTTAAAATTTGATTTATGAGTCGATATAATGAATACATTCTGCTTTTTAAGGAATAGACAGAAAATTTGCAAACAGATCATATCTGAAGGTTGAGTCATTTAATATTGTCTCTGGGCTGGCTGGGGAACGCCTTGGGGACCCTCCAGAGGAGCTGGAGGAAGTGTCTGGGGTAAGAAAAAATGGGAGCCCCTGCTTGGACTGCTGCCTTCATGACTCAGACCCTGATAAGCAGAAGACAGATGAATGGAATATTGTTAGCATAAAGCTTGTTACTACACATGAACTAACAAAGGTAACCACATTTTTACCAATGCTGTTAGTTAAAACTAAACATCATTCAAATTAGAAGTAAAAGTATAGTGTCAGAAAACTAGTCCAAAAAGTATTTTTTTTTTAGAAAGTTATTCAAGTACAAGTGATTGAGCAAATTGAATATCTACCTCTGCTTATGTATCTTAAAATATAGCAAAAATAATTTGAAACAGCCCTTTCATCAAAACACATTCCCTAACCTGCACTAATGTGACCTAATGGGTTTAAACAACAGCTCTAACAGTGGAGCCAGCGCTGAGCACAAGTCACAGCTCAGAGCCAGAGGAGCCTGACCTGACGTGAGATTGACAGCTGCTCCACAAAATGAGATTCAACATGTCCCTGTCCTTTACTGTGTCCTTCATAAAATGCAAATCTAAATCCACTTAATTGCAGTCATGATTCAATCATCTCAGGGAATCTACAGCATCTCACGAGCTGCCATAAGAATGAGACTATTTCCATATTCATGTCCACAATGGAGCTAACCATATCAGCATAACAGAGGAGAAGCCGATGTACGCAGCACTTAGACAGCACTCTGAATTATGAATGAGAACACCGACTGAATATTTGTTTATTTGGGTTGGAGACATCACCCCTATAGGACCGGACTCCTTTGGGAAAAGGTTTATGTTTCGGGTTAGCACTAAGACCTTCTATGGCTTCGCATAATGTAAACACTGAAAACTGCAAAAATATACCTCCCCTTGATAATTGGTTAATTGAATTGCTTCCATTTTAATAGTAATGCCGCTAGTGGGTTTGTTTGGGAATCACCAGAAAGTAAACAGCAAAATGAATTGAGTGAGTTATTTGATGTAATGTATAGTTGTGAAGTTTTGAATAATAAACTCAGAGTTAAACACTTGGAGATGGAAAAACAGTGTATATAAAACAAACTGATTTAAATAAACAGTTAAAGCTGCAATCCAATTGAAATAAAACTGTATTTGTCCATCTTTATGATCTGTTTCCATATATCTTACTTTAACCATTCAGGCGTGTGATAACAATCATCTTTATCAGACTTGTAAATTACTATCACTCAATCTTGTAATATTACTCATGGAACCTGTCTGGGGAATATTCTCCACCACCCTTTAATGACCACCTTCTCTATAATGAAACCTTTACGCTGAAATATGAACAAATGGAGACAAATGAGCATGATCTAATTTAACCCCCTAAGTGCCAAGGGACAGTGCACAGACGGAGGGGAGAGGTGCAGCACTGGTCAGCTCAGAGGTGGGAGGGGGAGACTGCAGCAGAGTAGACAGGTCAGAGGCAGGTAACTGATGTGAAGCCAAAATAAAAAATAATTGTTTACTATTCTCCAAATGACATTCCGAACCGGAGCAGGAAGAGTGTGATAAAAGGAGGCCAGTCGCAGTTGAACGTGATTGAAGCCGCTCTCATCAATTTTGCCCTTAGGCCGGTACACGTGGACAATGATTGATTAGCTGCTGGGCTGACATAGATAACCATAAACTGTGCATGGTTTCACTGGGGGCTATCCTGTTAACACATGCATACCATTGGAGAGACAGGAGGCTGGATGAGATACCATTTATAACCCCACAGCAAAATGTGAAGTAAACACAGGCTTCATTTCAAAAGTATTGACCTTAGAATTGAACTTGCAACCTCCTTACTAAGAGAGGCAAGAGAGCGGAGAATATGGCACACTGAAATTAATCTCTTTACGGCAATTTGCTTAATATCCCTGCAATTATTCATAGAGAATTCATGCATCTATATGTTCACTTTCTAGAATTTGAAGATGTAATAGTTTCAAATCGAGGACAGGGGCTTACATAAGTCTGTGGGAGATTTAGTGAAAGAAATATCCAAACCGAAAATCCACAAATGTTGTTATAGATTGGCTTCACAAACTTGGCACACTAATCAACAGCAATCACATTTTTGAGGTTGAATAATGACACAATTTTCTGAAGCTATAATGAGAAAGTATGAGATGTCGTGCTAGTTTTGTTCCATGTGGATAGGCCCAGTAATTATAAAGATATTAACCATAAACTGGGCCAAAGAATTCTGACCTGACCTCAAGCTCCACAGGCCATAGACTATACTTATACAGTTCTGTAACCATATGTATATACCAGTACACTTAGGTATATATGTTAGAATGTAGGGTAAAAGAAAGTGAGTAGGATAGATCTGGTCACAGAAGGACAGTTCATATTTAGACAGCTCCCTGCTGCACTCTGCTCTGCTTCAACACACATAACTCACTACATCCATTAACTCCACCAATTCCCATCACCATCTGCCATGCAATTTCACAGGCACCTCTGGAGCTGCCCGAAAGGTCCACTTCTTCCAGGGAGTGGAGATGGATTTGGAAAATATGAGATGAGATTTGCTTACTTAAGGTACCAAATGTTTGACTTTATGATGAATGAAGGCAATGATGACTTTACAGTGGAGTCCTAAAGGAAATCAAATACACCTGGACAAATTTGGTTATGCTTTGGCTTTAAACGGGCTGTGCCTGCTTATGAAATCTGCAAATCCAATTGTCACGACAAAGAGATGAACTGAACAACACACAAAAACATGATCATCTTTTTCTACTCTTTTGTGTTGTTACAAAGCCATATTGATTGTAAGTTAATTGAATATGATCATATGAAAATGGCTGAGCAGACTACAAAACATTTATTTCAAGTTGACATCGCTTTTTACAGTCACTTTTGCATATTACACACAAAAAGGACAAAGCACTCACCTTCAAAAGTAGCTTTAAACCCATGAGCGCTCACTGCAAAGTCACTGGTGAGTCTGAGTGAAAATATGGAGCCGGAGCTGGTCACAGGCGCAGGAATAGTGAATCCTGTTAACCTGTGGAGAATACACACAAGACAGGAGAGCACTCAGCATCGGAGTTAAACGTGGGAATACTGCATTAGTTAAAGACCTGGGGAAGAGGGTTTTAGCACTGGAAGTAAATATTTAATAGTCACGGATCTGGACAGGCTTTTGTTCTTGAACGAGGTCTTAAGAAAAAGTAATACTGAGTTTCCACAAGGATTCAACTGGATTTGTGTTCATACAGTTACAATGTTACATTCAGTTCAGAGAGAATAAGTGAAATCCAAGCTCCAATATTGACTTATTTTTTATTATAAACCAACAAACAATTTGCTTGTTTTAAAAGTCTTTAACAAAAGTGAAAATACTGCACAATATTAATGTGATACTCTGGCCCACAACCACTGTCTTCAAGTGTTCAAACTATTTCCCATAACGCATTTAAATGTTTGACTCCAAAGTCAAAAAGTTACTTTAGTGGAATTTTGAGCAATGAAAATAAAATAAAATGCAAATCCAAGCAGTTTGAAAAGTTAAAAATTTGAGCAGTTTTTGGTTCACACACAAAAATGTATTCACTTCAAGGTTATGAACTTTTTATTATGCGTTTGTCATATTTACCTGCACAGATTTGCAAGGCCACAAGACAAACAATCAATGCAGAACAGAAAGGAGAGAAGCCAGCACTGAAAACAGAAGGAACCAATTCCCATTTAAAAGAATGACAACTGAAAGACCCCAGAGCCCCTCCGACCCACCAGCTCTGTCATTTTACCTCCAATATAAGAGAATGGCTTTGAGAACTGTGATGTAATTTGTCCCTCAATAATACAGTGAGTAGAACACAATCAAAACCCAAACGTAGACCTTTGTTCTGTGGCGGGGTGGTGTTTGAGGGCTGGCAGCTGCATTGTAACAGACTGCTTCATTACCGCATTTCAAATTAGGTGCAGATCCAAACAAATCCATTTACGTTGACGACGTCGTAAACAAGATGTGTTGCGGACCGTTCTCGTAGAGCAGCTGCTGATGTTGTATCGACCTCCAACGTTCCGAGTCGTGCAGTAGCGGATGAGCGAGACTTGTGGATCAAACGCAATGTCGTATTTCCTGTGACCGTCGTGTTCTCCATAGCTAGTTTTTGGGGCAGTTTGTGTGTGTCTGACAATAAGGCTGGTGAATAATGGCGGCAGGAGGCCAAATGTGGGGAAAACAGATATCCCCTCAGTGGCAGCAAAGAAGAGGATGCTGTATTTACAACTTCAATAGAGTTTCAAATTACAGCGCAGTGAACTAGGCTGGTCCACACAATTACTCTTGTAGAAGATATAGACCACAGCAGGCAGGATGCTGGACAACTCAGACTTCGGATGCCGATTTCAATATGTCTCTATAGCTTGGAAGTGATAAGGCACTATGGGAGGAGAAGAAATTTCAAACTGCTATAACACTAACAAACTGTACTGTTGTATTATTTTGCCATTTGCTTTTGGTGAGTGATATTGACAAACACCTCTTTTTTTTTTTTTTGCCTCATAAAGATAATCTGGAGATGTTTGTCAATCCAATGTGCTAAAATGCGTCTTGCGTATCAGACAAATGTGAAAGAACTGCAACATTACCCAAAAACGTACAGCAATAACACTTTATACACTTTTGAAAGATTACCACATAAGTTTTTATAACTTTAAGTTTATATATATATATATATATATATATATATATATATATATGTGTGTGTGTGTGTGTGTAGAGAGAGAGGGGAGGAGGGGGGGGGGGGATAAAATAATCCAAATTGGCCCTATATATCGGTCCAACAATATCAGCTTTGCAGCCATCAATTGCTTTATTTTATTTTTATTCTAAACAATCGGCATCTGCAATGAAAAAACCCATTTCTCTGTAAAATATGGATTTCACCAAAGAATGTTGGCTATAAGTATATCCTGGAGGACCTGTGCCGGACCATCATCAGTGGTGGTTACTGTCTAGCGCCTGCAGAGGATGAGCAGAGGGTCTTATCCATTTCCATGCGGGAGTCATATATTTCCAATGAATCACAATTTGAGAGCATGTGGTGCAGTGTTCAGGAAAATCCCTCCTCTCCACACGTGTGAGGACAGGGGACCCATGTGGGGAGTCATTACTGTCTGAGCGCCAGTAAAAGGGGCAGAATCGATGGCTGTGCTCAGCTTGTGGCACAGGGCTTAAAGCTACTCTGAAGTTCACCACAATGACCTTATCTCTGCAGCTGCCCATCTGAACTCTGGAACAACTATGGTTAAATAAACACTTCATTAACCACCTATTTGTGTGTCAAAGGAAAATGCACAACAGATGTATACAGTGCATACTGTTTAGTTGCAATAAATGAAAAAAATGCGACAAATTCAGGAATTAACCAGACCAATGAAATGTCAATTTTTAGCAAATCACAGGGATTAGATCACGATTTTTAGCGCTATGTTACCCAACCCTAATTGTATGTATATTTTATTCATTTTATTTATTTAGATTTTTTTCAGCTATAAACTCAGAGAGAAGCCTAAGTTTTTCCCATTGAAAAAGAATAATTAAATTTAATTAAACTGGCATCACTATTAAGTATACGGATCAAGTATCGTCTCAAAATAAAAAGGTAGAACAAAACAATGTCAAAATGTATGAAAGAAATCTGAAATGTAAATGTCATTTGAATTAGGTCTCACGGGTGACAACATATTTATCCTATGTGTGTAATGTAGACAGTCCATATAATCAGTATTATATTTGCACAGCAGTCAGCACCCAGCATATTTGACCCCCTAACACAAGAAAAGTAAGTAAATGCGGTTGTGTTCTCTTAAAACACTTTGTGACCCTGTTTTGGCACAGACACGAGTCTTTTGGGACTCTGCTGCCTGTTGCTTAGGAAACAGGCAGCGATGACGAGTCAACATGAAATAACTAGAACAAAAACTGAACAGTCCTTCCAGTGTCTTTGTATAAAAAAACAAAACAAAAAACATTAACAAATGAATTTCTGCAAACAATTCTTTGTATTCGCAAAAGTATTAAGCAATAATCACCTGTGTTTGTTAAAATAATAAAATAAAAATTACTTACTAACTAATGATGTGATCATTTTGAAAAACATAGTGGCAATTTTTGACAAACATTGCAATTATGATTAGGCTTGTGATTACCACTCAAGGAGCACAAAGCACATTTTAAAACTGTCTTCTGGAAAGATTCATATTTGAGAGAAAATTCAAATGTGAACAGCTAAACTGATACAAAAAGTACCATGCATTTCAGTACACAGCTTTTTGTATTTTGTTTGAAAAAGAGTCTGGAATTGGACCATAGAGCATGAAAGACCTCCATCCAAACTTAAGACTGTCCAACTAAAACTGCTTAAATCACGTGTCTCTCAAATGCGGAAGACATCTCCTCTTGAAAATTCAGAACAAAATGTATCTTCTTCTAATATCTGAGATAAGTAATAGTTTGGTGCTTTGGTGGTTGATTCTGAGAAAATCTTTGTTCTTTCTCAGTACTTTTAAAAATATTTTTTTCTCCTTTTTTACAAGTAAGCAGCCATGTGTGTTTTTTACATTAACGGAGCGTGTGTCTCCCTGATTGGTTAATCCACCTGTCAATCACACCCTCTGAAAGCCAAATCCACTCATCTTTGTAAAATTATGTCAAAGTGTGTGGTTCTGGCTGGCGAGGGAAGTACATGTCAGCTACGCAGGGGTGTAAAATACAGGGGTATGGTTTGAGTCAGATAATGAAGACAGGACATTTCTGCAGCAAATATTATCAATTGCTATAGACCCACTATGAAAACATAAAAGTGTGTATCACTGAAATAATATGCATCACAGATCACACATAATAGTAAATCTGATCAGGCAACAAAATCAAGGAACAATTGATTGACTAACCATCTAGGTAAATATTTCCAGTGTTACCTAGAGACTTGCTCCAAAAAGCCCGTATTTGAGGCCTGGTTTTTGATGGCTAAGGTGAGCAGGTCAGTCCACAGTGTAGGCTTGTGTCCCGCAGACTCGTCCTGTTATAGATGGGAGTGACACAAGAGTCTGGGCCCAGAGCGTGCCTGATTGGCTGGACAGATGCAGCCTCTGCCTCCACCTGAACACACTACATCAGGCCCTGGGCAGGTGGCAGGTGTCAGGACGTCCCCCATGATTAGTGAGGCGCCGCGAGCACACACCACCAGGGCGCGCTCTCACTGCCCCCCTCCCACTTGGTTTCACTTTCATGCCATGCAACTTCTCAGTGAAAATAAAACATGTTTACTTTGTTTCTTAGGTTATTTTCGAGGTCTTTATATTTGGACAATTACAAATGTCTTCTGTCTTGCATTATAGTCCTATCTAGAACTGAAAACTGTAAGGCTTACAGTTGATTTTATTATTATTATTTATTTATTTTATGTTTTTAGCACATTTTTGAAGCTTGTTTTGGAGGTTCTGATTCAAACATGTATCTGAACAGAGGCACTGTGGTCAGATCATCAGGACCATTTCTCATCAGTTCACACAGTTCTCAGGCACCTGACAAAGCTCTCAGCCAGAAACATTCATGTTCATTGAATTCACTGTGTTTTTTTTTCCAATACTACAGGGCAGTTTTCACATGGTAAACAACTTTGACCTTAACACTGTCTATTTCAATGTAAAAACTCAAACATACCAGCAAAAACTAGTGAGCACCTAAAATCTAACAGCAAAGGATTTCACACATGAATTGAACCTGGAGAGCTACAATGTTTTTAGAAAAAATGAAACTCTATGTGGAATTCTGTGTGAGCTGTTTTGTAAATTTCAATTTTGAATTGAGAAGTGTGTCAAAGCAATTGAACAAATAAATAAATCTGGAACTCAAACTGTAGTTTCATCATTTTGAGAAGCAAGAATCATTTTGTGAATACTTGCGGAAAAAAATAAGCCTGCTAAAAAAAATAAGATTCGTTAGTACTACTTAAATCGGATCAAATCCATTTGGAGTGTAAACAAAGAAGCTTGTAATATATTATAAAATGGTAAACATACTCAGGATGCAAATCCCCTGTACATAGGCTTTAATTATAGAATGTCAAAATGTCACACAGACTATGAAATCCAGCACAAATATGCACTGAGCAGCAGGATCAGTTATGGATGAAAAATGTCACCCTTTTACCTCACCCACAGTGACTTTGATTAGGTTTGATTTGAGGAGAACCATTTACTCGTCAAATGGCATTGTGAAAGCAGCAAATCAGACCTTCAGACTTCATGGGAATTCTTATTAAGGATTCAATCTGCAGGTCACAATGACAATCTATAGGTCAATCATATGCACGATACTAAAATTTAAAACTCGATTTCAATAAGGAATATACGCAATACTCAATGCCGATTGCGATATCACACTGATAATTAAAAAGACAACAAAATGTGATTTTTTATTTCATAAATCATAGTACATTTCTTTTATATCTGTGTAGTCGTGCAGGCAGGTTCCATAGTGGTCCTTGGGCATACACTAGTCTATGTTGTCTTATGCTTGTTCTGATAGAGCTCAAGATCATGAATAACAATACCTACTCAAATGAGTATCTATTTCAATACTTGTTTTAGTATCAATTAGTATCTGATTTTTGACACTTTAGATAACCCTAATGTTCACATTAAAACATAGTGTTTTTGGTTTTGCTTGGCTGGTTTGTACAACTCTCTAAAAGTTCTCAAAGGATTAAAGAACTAACAGAGTTTACTCTCCAGTGTATCTTTTCAAATATCAAAGCTGACATAAAGGAGGCTTTATTATACACAAGATCACTCCAAGTCAGACTCGTCAACAGTAAACAGGATTAGTTTTTTTTTTTTCAGTCACTTTGACATATTTCTCTGTTGAAAATTGACATTTGCAAAACAGCTCACACAGAATCCCAAGCAGGGTTACAGTTTTCCTAAATATCTCATTCATATCTCAGAAAAATTCAGGTTTACATTCAAAACTGATAAGTCATCCTCCAAAACCAAGTTTTACCATTAAAACTCTCAGACTTTGGTCATGTGCTCTTTCATTAATTTGACAGTGAGCTCTTTTTTTTTTGTCCGAAAACAGTTTATATAAGTCAAATGTTTTTGTAAAAAATATAATAGCAATAAATGTACATATTACCAATTTGAATAATGGATACATACTGTATGCTATTTTACTGCATCCAAATATTTATGAAGAAACTGTCAGAAAAGCAAAAACATAATTTGCTCTATGTAATGTGTTCTGGAAAATCAGACATTACACTGGATATACAAATATACTGAAGGATGTCTCTACTGATACAGTCTGCTCTCTGCTGAGACCCTTCTCCTTGTTTGATTCATGTGTGGAATCGTTTGTGTTAGATTGTTGTTAGATTTTAGGTGCTCACAAATTGTAGATTTTTGCTGTTATGTTTGAGTTTCCATAGTGAAAGTGACAGAGTTTGGACCAATGTCCTTAAACTCCTGAGAAGAGATCTGTAGTATTGAAAAATAACCCAATCTAAATTCAGTGGATGTTTCTGAATGAGAGCTGTGGCATGTGTTCTGAGAAATAGACTGAGAACTGATAAAATGTTCTAAATGCTTTGACCTCTGTGCATTTGTTCAGATAAATGATTGGATCAAACGATCAGACTAAATTAAGTTTAAAAAAAAGTGCCATAATAATTGAAAGAAAGAAAGAAAGAAATTTTAACAACATGGTAACTCTGAAGAATGCTAAACGTGAGCTAGGGTTAGGCGGTATGTGAAAAAAAATTAATCACGATTTTAAATAGTTATTCAAATAGTGTTTTACTGACAGAGCACTGACTGTAGTCCTCTCAATTAAAAACTCAACCATATCATTGAGAATTAGACATGACTGAATCACAGCCTCTCCAACTGTTGATTAATTGTCCAGACCTAACCTGAGCACAGGTTCACCAAGCACAATCCACTTAAAGGTTGTATAGAGGATTTTCCAAGGAACGAGAAATCCAGCGACTGTTCCTTTTTCAAATGTTGCGCATGCGTGAAACCACCCCCCCTCCCCTACAGCTCCTACGTAGAAACGCCTCCTCCCGCCTCCTCCTTACGCCAGAAACAGGTTTGTTTACAGCCGGTGCGCTGCACATGACTTGTAAACAACTAACTACAGTGTTGGTTAGGCAAGGCGGAGAAGTGAGGAGCGGGGGGAGCGGGTGTGCGGACATTTCGTTCGCGGACGAGAAGTGAGGAGCAGGGAGAAGAGCGGAGCAGGGAGAGAGGAGAGGAGAGAGGAGAGGGGAGCGGTGCGCGGAGATTCCGTGCCCGGAGAAGTGAGGAGCAGGGGGAAGAGCGGAACGGGCAGCGGGGACAGGAGCAGGAAAGGGGTGCAGAGAAGGTTGCGCGGAGATTCCGTGCGAATGAACTAGCTACAACACGCAGCAGCAAGCGGACTCTTTCTTTGCCTTGAAAATTACGTTTTCAGACATAGGATATCGCTTTCGTGTCCTGAAAAACGTTTGACTAGCTCTTGGAAATAAAGTACGTTTTCATAATAAGCAGAAGTTACCTGTCCAGGAGTAATTTGGCGACCTGTGCGTCAGTCTTTAGACCCTGTGTCTGCTTCAGTTGCGCCATCGCTGGAATGAATCTATAAGAATCACCTTAGTTTGGCTTCGCTGCTTTTCCCCTTGTCTTCTTCTTTCGGCGACCTCAAAAACTGACTTTCTTTTGCGGCTAACTGCTCCTGGATTCTTGTCTGCCATAGCAACAAAGTTTGTGCTAACTGCGAGGAAGATATAGGTCAAAAAAAGCCGCTAAGAACTGTTGCGTTGGTGGAGTAAACAGCGTCTGTGCGGCTTGCGTCTGTGGACTGCGTGACAGGCGTACGTAAACCACGTACCGGCGGCGCGCAGGCAAGTCAGTTACGCTAGAAACGTAGGGAGATTGATTGACAGCCTGTCAGCTAACAGATAACGAGGCAGTGTCGTTATCTATTGGCAAATGTTTAGCCCCACCACGTCCAGAGTTGATGAATTTTTATTCTCTTTTTTTTGGTCATCATAATTACAAGGCTACTGCACCTCTATAATGCTATCATTGACAACTTGAAACTAAAAAAAATCCTCCATACAACCTTTAATAACAAAGCAACTCTTATCAATTTGTTTTAGGAGAACTGTCCCTGCCTAGAATAGGCATCATGCAATTTGACAGAGACCCAGTAAAGACTGAAGGCTGAAGGATTTGGGGGGAAAATATTGTCTTTAAATGACAATATTTGACAAATGCTGACAAAGATTCAAGTCATTTTAGAGAAGACAGAAATTGGAATTGCTCTAAAGTTCATACACCATAAGCTCTTATGGACATTGGGAGTTAAGGGAATTCACATTGGGATTTTCATTGTGATAACCCCTAGAAAGTACAGCTCAAACTAAAGCAAAACTCAATAACTATACTCCTATCTGTTTTGTCATAATAATTACGAAGATATTCCTCTCTAACAAGGTTGTCATTAGTGCGGGGGATATAGTAGTGGAATCTAAGGTTGAGTGGAGCTTCATCTGTGACTTGAGTCCAGTAATGAGTGTCTGTAGCAGCTCTGCACACTGGGGATCGATCCTGGAGCAAGAGCAGCAGCAGCCGAGGAGGAAACTTCAGTCAGCAAAGAGAATACATACATCAATGCACTCAGTCTAATCACGTCCATCACCACACCATTCTTCCCCCTCTTGAATATTAACCATTGCTTTTGTCTGGCTCCCCTCTGAGTTATAGTTGTAATTAATTAAACACATTAATAAAGCAGGCAACTTCAATCTGTATCAAAGTTTCTATTTATAATTACACTGGAGGAGATGAGAGAAAGGGAACTGGCTTTACCTGGATGAGACAAGCATTCCCAGTTCAGAGCCAGGAAGAACAAGCGAGCACTGCCTTATATGGAAATGAGCTCCTTACAGAACTTTCATAACAGGTCCCTTTGACAAAGTTAAACAAAAGGTAAGAAAAAAGAAGACCTAAAACCGCTTTCCACTACTCCAACATTTTCCATTCGGCGAGCAGCATTAATTGCATACAATCGGGACCCAAAGCAAAGCAGAAGAAGAAATTGTATGAGTTTGAATCAGGCTTTTTCTGGCAGCAAACCACATAAACCCACATTATGAAGGGATCCAGTGCTGGGATAAACAACAGTGTGACTAAATGACAGAAAACAAAGTTGCTATTTAGAGGTTTGGGGCTGGATTAGAAAACACCCATCAACATTTGAGCTGTTTCTTCCTTTCGCGATGGAAGAATGACTGCTGCTGTGCGTCCCAGTCACTGAAAAGCCGGATTAGAGCTTTGGCAGGATCTCAGATATCAACTGTTTCATTTTGTGTCCATTTATTTGGGGATATCTGGTAGGAATTAGAATAGACTCAATTGTTTTGGAAAAAGGGCATCTGCGGACGTATGGTGTAATTGCATTCTCGTAAATGATTCGCTTTTTTAGTGGAGGAACTTTTCTTTCTGTGGTGAAAAAAGTGGAGTGAAGTCGACTAGTCCTGACAGTTGTAACAATAAGCACTAAGTAGCAGTAATAGTAGTAATGGGGCAAGACCTAACTTTGCTCCCGTCTGTCTCACCTGTTCTCCACAGCCTTCATCCCTCACTCCGAATACTCCTTCCCACTGCTCGCCGCATCTCCTCTTCATCCAATCAGTGCCCAGTTTGCCCAATTTAAAACCCCATTGCAAATGCGTGGCTGCTTTGGTGTGTACTGAGCCCCACCTCCTCCCCAGCATTGCCTCGGCTTCTCATCATCTCATCGTCCCCTTCACCCTCCTCATCCTCCCATCGTCTGCTTCTCTCCTTAGCCTCACCTCTACAACTTCCAGTATCCAGGCCCTTGGGGGAAGACATCTCCTAAATATATAGCTTTGGTTTTCCTAAATATAATAGCTTTGGTTTGAGTGCCAAAGCTATCGCATTCAATAAAACTACTGATACTTTCTCTTTTTGTCTGTCTGACTCTCTCCAGGTTGAAATAATAGCAGCAGTAGTTATAGAAGTAGTTAAGCAGCTGTGAAACAACAATCATGGTGCTAAAAATGCAGTAGCCAAAGAACCAATTGCTAGTGAGTGACATGGTAAATAATGTTGTCAACCTTGTCATCAGTATGTACTTCTTCCTGCCCTGGTCCCACCGAACATAATAAACTCATAAAAATGTCAGACTAATTGTAACAAGTTCCAATTAGCCAGCTCGACTAACTAACCAAACTCATGCAGGTGGAAAACAGTGTATCTTGTTGATTAGCACTAGTCATGTAGCATTCAGAAGTAATAGGAAATATTGCCGCTCATTGTCTTAGAATAGCACTGGCTGAATGCCTTCAAGGCAGGGCGTGAGGATTTCAGAAGGTTCATCTGTTAGTTAAATTTTACAGTCCATAATTTTCTTACAAGTGCAAAACCAACAACATCTGTAATCACATATGATGACATTATTCCTTGTTGCAGTGCTATTATGCGGGCATTAAATCCAAATCACGGGCAATAAAATACCTTTTGTTTACACAACACTGACGTGAGCTCCCGCTTCTGATTTATCAGTCATTCACAGACTATTGTAATTATGCAGCTGCCAAAGACTTACTCTGCATGCACTCTATAGATGAGCAAAGGCACAACAATGTCAAAAAAATACTTTGCCAGTATGCTTAATCACAACATATTTTAAGGATTATTTGGCAACGCGAGCAGTGAGAGTAATAACCATAATATGGGCAGAGCAAAGTGATTAGAAGTCATCAAGTATGAGGACACATCTTTACGAGCCCTGACCTTGGCCCAGTACGCAACAGAATGATACTTTGCATTGACACCACACTGGGGGTGTTCTACATATATACTATGGTGGAATGTTATTGTAGCTACCATGGTGAAACAATGCACACATTAACAAACACAGCCAAAAAAAAGAGTAAACAAGAAAAATACAAAATGAGCAACAACACTGTGATCGATATGAGCGCTCGTGATCCTGTTTGTGTTTGATTTTTAACAAAAAAAGTGAGCGTGAATATTTGAAAAGCTGTTGGCTAATTCTAGTTGCCGTTTTACTGTAATTTTTTGTGAGAGAGACTTGTTTAACAGCACAAATCAGCTAACCTATTGTACTTTCAACTAAACCAGCTCTTTCTAGTTAGATCAAATAAAGTTCAGATTCAAGTTTAACAAGCCTCAGACAGAGCAGTCCTCACAATTAGCATCACACCCCAAGGAAATGTTGATGACATCAGCTGCAAAGTGTGAAAAAACAGTGACTCCTGTGCTCCTCCATCACCACTGCAAGTGATAGACCCACCTTTGACCTCAGGGAAGGAACAGAGAAGGAAGACAAGTGAGGTGAAAGAGAGAAACAGGAGGGAAGGAGCAGGGGAAGTGGAAAGGAGGAAGAGGGGAGGAAAAGAGGAGGAAGCAGTTAAGAAGAGGGGAGCAGGAACAGGGAAGGACCAGGGTAGGAGAAAAGGAGCAGGGGAGATGGAGAGAAGGAAGAGTGGTGGAAGAAGGGAGTATAGGTGGAGTTCAAATGTCAAGTTTGTAAGTGTGCTATAACATTTCAGTAGAGGCATTAGCATTAGACGAGAAATACTGGGAATTATGAATAATCAAGACGCTTTTGGCGACTGGGAATAATTGACTGAAAGTGGTTAATGTGAAATTTATAAATGTCACGTTAAGCTGTTTTAATTTTATGTGGCAATTATGCAGCAACATAGCAATTAACTGAGACTAAATACTGAATATGAATTGGTTGGGCTTTATATGTGGAACAGACAGGTATTTATAGGAACGTGACACATGCTGCATTGTAATAATCATCAAGCAACAGCTATATTGAGCAACTGTATGAAGTAGAGAACCAGGTCTGGCTAAAACACATTGCCATAGTTATTGGCCAGTAAGTTAATTATAAGGGAATCAAAATTAACTGAGAGCAATGCAACACTGTATCCACAGCCAAATTTACACTTTAATAGCCAAAATTATTTATATATGATCATTTAAATATTTTAAACTTGTTTATGCAACACATTTGACATACACAGGAATTGGGTTAGCAAAGCCTTTTTGTATCAGAGTCAAGACTGAGATTACTGAACCATCTCAAAAAGATTTGAAATATATTGTATTGAATTGAATCGAATAGAAAGTGCACTGTATCGATTTCGTATCGTGGCCTATGAATCGAGGTATTGTATTGGCAACTTGTTAATGAAAAAATCAGGGTAAGTTCATTCACATTTTGTATTTCAAAGGTTTATAAAATAATCATTCTTTAAAAAATACGCCCAGTGCTTAAGCCAACATATTTCTTCTTCTCCAGGATTCATAGCATCCAATATTCAGTCCGATCCACTAATTACAATCTTACTATTTGGTCCAGGACAATAAGCTTCTCCGGCTCAAAATTATGGACTGTCATCTCAACAAGATTATAAATTTCAGCTCAAAATTCAATTACAGAAGTGTGCGCAGCTCTGTTCAGAGAATTTACTGTCCGAATCATGCCCACAATGTCCTAATAATTCAGTTGTGCAGGAAAGAAATACGACTAACAATGAAGAGAGTGTTTCTGTTGCGGTTGGATGTGTCCCTTTGTACAAACACAGAGTACCTTGGAGTGGGCAAAAGAATGTTTTGAGCTGTGTCCATCCTCTGACAGTGAAGCATTTGAATAGCTGACCCATATATTGCTGAGGTCAATGCAAAATGCTCATCTGGAAATAAAAGCTACAGATTGCTGGAAGCTGCCCGTGTCTTTTGGGGAGCTGGGTTTTTAGTCTGTGGAAATCCTTGCTCAGGGTACTTAGAAAGGACTTTTTTGTTTCTGATTTGAATATGTATGCACTTCTGTTTATAACACAAAGAATTAAAAAGAATTAAAATGAAAAATTAAAGGGTTAAAGCTGCTAGTAGAGCGTGTGAAATAACAATACTAGGGGCCAAGTTGAATGAACCTTCAAGATTCAATATCGATTCAGAAAAAGAAAATCCTCTGACATTTTTTCATGGACAAAGGATGATTGTTGTTAAAGTCACACAAAAAACCAAACAAAAAACCTTCTTGATTAACAGTGTATGAAAAGGTCACTTGTAATGTAAATGGATGCAGGAATTGGGCACACAAGGATTATGCTTCTGCCTGTTCTTCTGCCTGTCATATACAAAAACAAGTTATGTAAGATGAAATATCCTTCTTAAGTCCCATATGACTGAAACTAAGCTGAACTGATATCTAGAAATAACTCGTATGGCACATTAACACTCATCTTAATAAATAATAACATATAAGTCTACCCAGATCCAAGGCAGGTAACATATTTCTTTAAAGTGGCTCTGGGATTCTTCATTAAAGGGCCCACATTACTGTACTGTACTGATCTATGTTCTCATGTTGTTTCCTCATCAAAACATACCTTGAGTTGTGTTTTGTTTCATTCACACACGTTTAACAGACAAATGAATCCAAACACAATTCCAGGTATGTTTTACAGCTTTATAACAGCATTTTAACATAGACTAAAATTCACAATTCATAATATAAGACCTTTAAATAATTATTCAAATACTGCTTTTACCCTTCACTAAGTTTGGTTTGTTTTCTATCACCTGGTACTTGTGTGCTTCTTTTTTTCTTTCTTCACAGGACTCTCCAGAACATGCAATAGCTTATTACATGAAACACAAAAACCAGATTCTAGGATCAGACACCCATTCCATTCTCTATCATGTGGACATTAAAGATGAACTTTGGTCTGGCTGATCAGTGCTGCTCAGATCTCTCACATCTTTGGGCCCCTGCAGATTTCAAAGCAGAATGAATTCTTCCTTACCTCGTTCTGAAGTTGGCTGGGTGTGGATGCCCGTCATACAAAGATAAAAAGTCATATTCCTCCTCCACTGCGAAAGATTGAAAAACTATATGTATTCTGTTACCCTCTTCGGCCAAAATGACCCAGGTACAGTTCGCTCCGTTTGGATATCCATAGGGAAAACCTGGGCTCTCTATAGTCCCGTTCTTTCCTTTTAAAGTGCCTCCACATGTATGGATAAAACCTGCAAAGAGACAGAGAGAGAGAACATAGTCTTAGAACACGAAAGGGTTTTGAATTTTCCAATTATAAAGATGGGCTTCAAAAATGTATTAAAATGTTACCATAAATACAGATATGCAGTGAGGAAGATAAAAATGAAAGCAATTGTATTTTCTAACAATAAACTTTAGCAATGTAGTTTTATCTCAGACAAACTTCCTTTCAGAGCAAGATACCACATCACTACACCAACTAATTAGCTGTACTGCAGTTTACTGTAAAATTGCAAAATACATCTAGTATATAGCACATATAGTTACTAATTTCAAATGTAATGGCATATTATTCTTTATCAGCTGGTATTACTGCTATTACTATACAACCATTTTCTGATCTATGTTATAAAGCTGTTTCCTCTTCAAAAACAAACCTGGTGTTGTATTTTGTTTGATCCACACATGTTCAAACTCAAACTGAAAACACACTGTTCTACCTTCTGGAGTCATGTGGTAATACAGGAAGTGCTCCACTGAGTTTGTAAACTCCGCACACCTTCACTAGAATAATTGGGCTGCAATTTGATGACATCAACCCTGGAATTGTCAGTCCCTACTGAACTAAAGATAAAAAGGAGCTGTTAACTTGAAAACTACTGCTTCATTGCATCACAGGGTGTAACAGAGGATTTTGAGCTTTGGAGATGTAGACAGACTAATAAAGCAGGATTACTCAAACATTTGTAAATGAAACAAAACACAACTCCAGGTATCTTTCTGATGAGGAAACAACATTACAACATGGCTAAAAGCTTACAAGAATCCATTTCGAGCAATATGGGAGATTTAAATCGTTCACTTATAATGCCTGAAACATTATTTTATGTAGAAAATCAAAAAGTTTACTTTTTCCCAAATGTAAAGTGTTGTTGGGAGCTTCGTCATAATGGACTGATAGTATAGGGCCAGACTAATACATTATTGAGGTGTATTTTCTGTAAATAACCCGATTGCATCTGTGTTGCTCATTTTTCCAGAGGGCCTCTAACCCCAGAGATAAAGTCTAAGCAGGAAGCCGACACACAAACTGTGTTATATTAGCCTCACAAACTCTGAAGAGGCCCATATTACTCTATTTTCTGATCTATGTTATAATATTGTTTCCTCATCAATAACATACTGGGAATGGTGTTTTGTTTCATTCACACATGTTAAACACTCAAACTCTGCATATTTAGGCTGGGTTCTTTTCTCAAACAGAAAACACTCTGGTCCACCTTGTGTTTTTGATAATACAGGAAGCGCTCCATTGTGTTTTTAAACTTTATATACCTTCACCAGAATCTTATGGATAATTTCAGCTCTGGAATTATCAGTCTCTCTACTCAACAAAAGGTAAAAGGAGCTGTTAACTTAAAACAACTGCTTGATGACACCAGTAGGTGGAACAGACCATTTTGAGCATTGGAGATGTAGATCAACTAACAAAAAAGATTACTCAAACATGTATGAATGTAATAAAACACAACTCCAGGTTTGTTTTTGATGAGGTAACAACATTCTAACATGGCTTAAAGCTCACAGTAATCAATTTAGTGTAATATAGGACTTTTAAGAGCGGCCTTCTCTGCACTTCTTCGCACCTTGTTATACGACTTTAAAGACAGAATCCTTACTGTACCATTAATTCAATTTACAAGGCTGCATGGCTTTATACATTCCCTAATAGTGTGGACGCAATGCAAAAGAGTCGGTTTTATACCAGAGCTATCTTGCATGTTGTCTAATGGAACGCTACCTTAATTAAGATGCATAGTTTATCACTCACAAATGACTCTAGTGTAATTAGCTTTTCACACTCTTTAGGTAAAAAATGTTCAGTGAGAGTGGCACACACCCACTGCAGTATGAGTGGAAGAGAGAAGGCATGGATCACTTGGCATCTCCGCATCACAAATGGCCCCTAACAAGACACAGCAGACACACACTACGGTCATTTTTCTTTATAAGATGTACGCCCTCCTTATAAATCGACAGGAAGCAAGCAGTCCAAATGTTAAACAGTGAGACAAACGGGCAATTAATTTCCATCTCCCGTCAAGCTGCTCTAATTTCATTATTTTTTGGACAAAGTCTGGCAGCTGTTTATGGTTCTTCAGACAGTGGCGTTCTGGCAGACATGTGTGACAACTGGCACTGATAAGGTCATCAAATTGTGTACCTGAGTATAAGTACTGCGACAATATAATTTTAAGATCTGATTACTTGAGTAAAATCAGCAGTACTCAATGGTCCAGAGGTTCTTTTCCAAATACCAAGGCTATGTGAAAGCACCACCAAAAAAGCCCACTCTGGTCAGCCCAAAATTGTGTTGGTGCAGTTTGCTCTGCAGCACACACACCAAACTAAAGATCAACAGAAGAAATGCACTCAGACTAAACTAAAGAACAACAGAAGAAACGGATTTAAAAGCACGGTTTCACAATGACATGAAAACACAAAAAGCACACAGCTAGAAAGAACATGTCTAATACTCATCTGTAATAGACTTCAAGTTCTAAAAAATGCAGAGAACATACATAATAAAGATACCTGACAATGAATTAAATGGTTTCCACAATGTCGTTCTTTGTATTCAGTTAAATAACCGCTGCACACTTAGCATTTCATGAAATATTAGCAAGTCTACTGCAATTTATTCTCATTTTTATCACACTTGGATAAATTGCACTCTGCAGAGCACATCACTCCCTCCTGGTGAGAACTGGTACTGCATTCTCAGTTCAGGTCAGTATGACAGAATAAAAATGTGAACATGAATGAGACTGATAACGTCATGATTCATGAGCACTGTTGCAGATCGTCCCCTGAAGTGCACAGAGGGCTCCAAACTAGTGAGGGTGAACACGCCCTAAAAAGACTCAAAATAGGTTACTATCCAGAAGGAATGAAGTCTCAACACAGTGATAGAACTTAAAAGTGACATTAACCTGTGCCAAACCATACAAAAACAGTTTAAACATAATATAAAGTCAATCTAATACAAACCTTCAACATCTCACAACTAGAGAGAGAACTAAGAAAGACAGTACTGTCAGTGATAATAATACATAGGCTAAAACATTTCAAGATCCTTGAAGTTGCTTTTGGACAACAAGCAAGTACAAGACAAAACAGAAACTAAAAATAAGATCTTGTTCCAAAAATGTAATATATCAGTTCATAAAATCATACTTGAAAATGTCTACAGCAGTTTATCTCAAATACCTCCCATAGCATACTAAAGCTTCTAACCCAAAGCAGGTGAAGGAGCTGTTTATTTGTGCCATTGTCCACATAAATGCCCAGTCCACCAACACTAAATCAGCCTGATGTGGTGATCAAGCTGACTGACCTTCACTTTACGCTGTTGTTGATGCTATAGATCACCTCTCACAGGTTATGGGCTTAGTCTACTGCTACTGCATCAAACCACACCCCATTAGTCTGACTGTGCTGGGACCGGACTGCTGCCAAGTATTGTCCTGTGTCTAACTAACAATTATTTCTGTTACCATTAAGCAAAGGGGGTAATGATGGTGAATGTGGAGAACAGATGCACTGCCTACAGGAGTGAGAAAAGGCAACCTGTGACACCGCACATTACTGCACCTCCAAAGGCCAATTATAACAGAGCTCCAGCGGTTTGATTAGGCACCATTATCATGTAAAAAAGATACATTATGCCATATGTTTGGACTGGTAAGGAGCCCAAATGTGGATTTACTGTGTATTTGAACAGTGAGTCTGACCCAATACCAGAGTGTTTGTGAGAACTAGGATTGAGAGAGAGATTTAAAATTGGGAATGCAGCTTTAATTAAGGGTTTTAGAGTTTAGAGGGCCCACATTGCACTGCTATCTAATCTATGTTGTAATGCTATTTTCTCATCGCAAACCTGCTTGGAATTGCATTTTGTTTCATTTACACGTGCTTAACAAATAAACCCTGCATATTTAGGCTGTGTTCTTTTCTTAAACTGACAACAGACTGTCCCACCTTGTGATGTCATGTAGTAACTGGTAGTAATAGGAATTGCCAATCTCTACTGAACTAAAGAACTAACTAAACGTAGCTGTTAAGGTGAAAATTGACATGTAATCTCAAGGTGGAACAGAGCATTTTGGGCTTTGAAGATGTAGACTAATAATAAAGGGTTACTCAAATGTGAGAATGTTTTTGAGGAGGTAACAACATTATAACATGGTTATAAGCTCTCAAGAGCAAATTTAGCAAAATATAGGACCTTTAAATGTGAAAGTTAATTCAGTTTGACCCTATACCGCATTGGAACTATGCAGTTATTAAATAATATTTTCTTCCACCACTGTTCATATGGTAAGGTAGTATTTTCTCACTTTTGCAGAAAAGGTAGAAATTTCACACATAAAATGAATCAATAATTAAAATCTGATGGGTTAAACAATCTGTAAGATCCACATGAGATTTGTCATTTCTTGAAAAAGTGTGTGAAGATAAGAAAGGCTTTAAAGATAATGCAACATGTGGTTTCAATCTATAACGCTTTGTTGCAGGAAGTTAGATTTGAGATGTTTGCTGACACTATTTTTCCTTGGTCATATCTAGTGACACAAAGCAACCTGGCTTTTTGCACCAAAGGCAGCGTTAAAAGTATAGTGCTTGAGTCTGTTACCACACACTGTATTATCTGGACAATATTGCCTGGCCCTGACCAAAAGCACTATATTGCTTCCTAATGGAGAGAAACAAGCAATTTATAAAGGAAGGGGGCCCAGACCATACAACTCGTAAAAGTATAGGTCTGGCCTTTCTAGAAATTGCAAGGAAAATGAGTGTCAGTAAGTACAGTTTCTCTGTCTCCAAAAAGCACGAAAAGAAAGAAAAAAACTGAAAAAGCCGAGAAGGGCCGGCAGGCCACAACACAAGTCCAGAGTCAATAGTTTGTGTGACAGGCGGCAGCTCACGGGACACTGGCAGGAAGAAGGTTTACTTTCTCCTCAGAAAGATGAGGGGCTCGCACAAGCACATTGACAGTCAGAAAGCCTCATACAATGGTGGAAAAGTAGGTTGTCACAGCATGAAACAATGAGAAGTCCTTGTTATCCCTACTGAAAATGTTCTGCTGGTGTGGTGTGCTGACTGAAATCATTTTGGCTGATTTGCATGCTTATTGTTATTACTTAAATCATTATTATTTTCGTTTGTGAGATGGCAAGATAGTGTTCCATAGATGGAAAATTCCGGTGGATTCTGTTATATTGTGATGTTATTGATACTGTTTCTTTCTGTCTCTGTGGGAAGGGTAGAGCAGTCACAACATGCACTGCTGAAATGTAATATTGTATTGCATCATAAAAACATGTTTTCTGTTTTAAGTAAAATCACTGTGAGTCTGGTCGGCGCGCTGAATACAAACAGAATGTGCACATTAGACAGTGCAGAGCTAAAGAGCATAGAGAAGCATGCATATGATTGAGAAGTGATTGATCGAGGCGATAATGACTGCAGCCCTGTGCACAGCCACTGTCTGTGCTGCACCCTGACAGTAATGTAACTTCAGAAGCATGGCCTGTTTTAATGTGAAGTAGACCAGCACAGTCCACACTCTGCATATGACTGCTGTAGAAATTACAATGTTACAGATTACTACGTGGCTCTGTGTAATTTTTGTATTGTTTTAATCAGAATAATCATTGTTTAAATTATTTAGTCAAAGTATTTTTTAGAAGAAAACATTAGCTGATTCCCTAGCGTATACATAGGCTGAACTGCATGTTGAAGAACAGTACATTATGTTAATGCCTCCTCACTATACAGTGTTTACGCGCTTGTTACTCAGTTGTGTCTTTCACACTGTCTTGGCTCTGCTCATCATCTGCACCACTCAAGGTGAGACTCTTATCCAACTGTTGATGTTGATGACGTTTCTGGGAGCATTACGGCAGTGTTAAATTTAGAAATCACACTAAAACTGTTGCAGGTTGCTAGGCAACACTAAATAAGGTCAGTGTGGATTGACATAATGTGAAAATGATAGGGTTTGAGAGGTTTTGGCTGTGTTCCCTATGTACGAAGGATGTCTGTGTGATATTCTCACATTGTACAAAGAGTTCCTGTGTGATGTGACGTCTCTGTGCCTTGAGGAGAACAGGCTGTGTGTGAACGCTTGTCAGCCCTGCATTTGTCCAGGTTTCATCGTGTTACGCCCTCAGCACCACTGATACACCACTACACTTCTCTTTTATTCCCTCAGGCACACAAAAGGCTGGCAGCCTGACAGATCTAGACAAATAAGGTAAAACTCTATAATGTGTTGTATTGTCAGACAGTAAAAATATACTGAAAAATATATGGTCTCACTAATACAATTTCAGTGCACAAAGTAGACAAATGTATAAATGTACCATGACCCTTCTTCATTTTATCAGTGATCAAAATCATGTTATTCTCCATTAATAGAATACTTCTTTGTGTTGATTATTTAAACAGGTCTACAGAAGAATATGGAGGAGAGCAGGTCTGCCTGAGAAGGTCAGTCGCCCCGCTAATGTGCACTTATTATCCTTTTATAGGTTACATTTAATTCCCTTTAGTGGAAAAAGCTGAATCAGACTCAGTACGGGGAGGGAATGCATGACATTACTCCAGAGGAATACTAATGTCCTCCTCACTCTGTTGCTGGAGTCATGGGATTAACATTGCACTGGAGAGGATGGTCCCACAGAGCAACCAGGGATATGAATTGGTTTTTAAATTACATTTGATAATTACTTCATTGTGGACGCTTGATAGACTCCATAGCTTTACATGACTTTGCCACTAGAAGTATAGCCACTAAAGTCTGTGTCATTTTAATTGGCAATGATTCACGGTGCCCACGTTTTATGAAGATCAAAGTGGGCATCATAGTGTTTATAGGCCCCTTTTGCAATCACCCTGAGTTTATACCTACTCCGCATGGCTCGATTAGTCACTGAAATATTTCTCTGTTTGGAAGGCATTGAATAACTAATGTGCAGAGAAGCAGCGCCTTTCTAGTCAAGTGGCATTTGCGCGTCTGATTGTTCGGATGTTCCAGTGACAGAACAAATGCTGTCTCCAAGTGTCTGTATCCCTCTTCTGTCTCAGGACTACATCATATTTATCTCACATTATTACGGGATCTGTCTCACATATGCTCGGATATGCTGGGAAACTGGAAAAAGATGCTGTTGATTCTTTGCAACTGATGTCATCAACATTTCCTGGGGGTGTGAATCTAACTGAAAGCACTGCACTCAAACTGGACTTAATCTGAGCTTTATTTAAACACAATCTGACCAAAAAGAGCCAATTTAGTTGGCATTACAACAGGTGAGATGATCTGTGCTCTTAAAAAAATCTCTCTCACAGAAAATTACAGTCACAAGCTGGCTAACATCGCGAGTGTGCCTATGTTCCCACAGCCTTATGTTCCCTCATTTCCAATTTTTCCAAAATTAGGCCCTATGTTCCCAACTTTCCTTTATCATCAATTTGCATCAGATTTTATCCCAATTTCTCCCAATTTGGTAGTCACACCCAACCTACTACCCAGCACAGTTGAATACAGATGTAATGCAGAGGTCATGGTGCAAAGGACCCTAGGTTGAAATGACTCTGATTCATCCCTTTACATGTGGTATAAAAATAAAAATGACTTGATTTTGAGTTTCATTTTGAGAAAAATCTTAGAAATGAGGGAAAATAGGGCTGAGGGATCATAGAGCTGTGGGAATATAGGGCTGAATCCTGACATTAGCCAAAAGGTTTTCATTTAGAGCCTCTTCACAAGACAACGCTTGTGGGTAAAAATTACAAAATATTTCATTGAAAATGCCTTTCGTTTAGACGGTGACAGTGTTTTTAGGGCTTAAAAACGCAAAAATCTGAAACCACCATCCAGAGCGGAAAAGCTGAATATGCTCCACCATAGTGTTTTCGTCTACATTGCCCAAGATGCAAAACTCTCAGATCTGCTCACGTGGCGTAGTGTTGTGTGATAATGTATCACAGCACCACCTAGCTGCCTGGCATGCATACCCAATCGAATTCCACACAATTTGGCATCACCGTATGCACGTAGATTTCCTCACAAAAACTCTTGTCTAAAGGTGGAATAAAAGTGAAGACGTGACTTCTGTACAGACTGTTATCATATAAACGTAGCTTTAGTTTAACTTTTTTTTTTTTTTGGGTGAAAATCAAACACTTTAACCAAAAGGACCTAAGGACCATGAATGCTCACATTGATCACAGGCTTTTAAAAAAGTGCAGTTTAAATCAATTTTGTAATTTTTCTTGAGTTTTGAGGCTATCTTGTCTGTGTTTGTGTGCTAATGCGTGCATTGTGTCACCATAGTAACTGCTGAACATTCCACCAAATAGAAATACATGTGGAACATCCCCAGTGTGATCTCACTGCAAAGTATTAACTGCTTTGCTTAGAACATTTCACAGTATGGTATAAACTTATATATCTCTTATATTTATTTAATTGTGGGTGTTGTAGTGCTCAAAAATACCTTGAAAAACATGCATTCTTTGGAACTTATCGAGACGAAGCAATTACCCTTATGGAGACAGGTGACCTCCATCAGAAAAGTTATAGTGTTACCTGAACCTACTAATCATTTGACTTGAAACTATAACATTAAAATGATAACGCAGGCACTCATAAGTCACAGCACTGTATAAAAGCTTCCTGTGTAGTGAATGATAATTAAGTCAATTCACACATTTAGGACTGAGAATGAAAAATGTATTTCTTTTTGTTAGATCCAGTATTCATTTTTACAGTCCTTTGAGTCTCTGGTTTATGATCATCCACACCTTTCATTATCTCTACGCTCCATTAAGTTGCCTAAATCCATCTGTCCTTACTCTGCAACTTTCTCTTGCATTTTTTTCTAGCATCCTCTGTGTATTTTTCCCATAATCTGACCGCAACAAATCCCAATTCTTCCTTTTTACACTCAATTGTAATATTATTGCACTGTCATCTCCATAAAAGCGTCATCTACACAAAGTACAATTGTTAGCATTCATTTTGTAACTTCAAAGAGGAAAACCCAACCGCAATATCAGCGTCAGTGCACAGGAAAGTGGACATGCCTTTAATCCATTAACTCCTCAAGGATGCATTATGGGTATTTTTTGGATTTGCCTACTTCGACCCTTCATCATTACTCCAATTGCAAAATGCACTCCCGGGGGTTTTCATCGACCCTGTGTTAGCGCCATGCTACAACACCACCGACCATAAATTGTGATGAGAAACCAAATTAACAACATGCTGTGAGTGCGCAGTGGGGAGAATGCAGTTCAGAAATATGAATCAAGATAATAACGCAAAAGTCTGCCAGGATCGGGGCCCCAGCAGGCAGCAGGCTGGCTGACAGACAGCTCGAGAATGGGCTCAGCTGTTTCCCAAATAGTTACATTTAGTCGTGGCCTTTGGATATGCACACACATATGACACTTCAGTGCACCTTTGATGCCACTAACAGATTGTTTTACATTTGCTTTTGGGAGAATGAGATGCAGAAGATGGCAGTTGTGTCTCTGCGCCTGCTGAGCCTCTGTATGCACAATTAAAACCACAGTCATAAAATTTAAAAGCAAATAAAAATAAAAAGAGGTCAGCTGTACAATGACAGTAAAAATAAGCACAACTGTGAACTAAGTGTAACCCCAACAATCAAAATGAAACAGGAGAAAATCAATTGAATCACAGAAGGCACACCACTTTTCAATATAATCCTGGCTGATGGACATCTGGCTGGCAATGGGATAGCCACAACCCACTATAGGGATGCACAGATGCTGATATCCTGGAAACCTAATCTAGAAAAAAATTATAGGGAAATGGTTCCAGGATATTGGTCCAGGTAATATTTAGTAGAGCCGAAGTCTGCGCCAATATCTCATTATGATTTACATTTAACATACAACACACAAGCAGCTGTTCAGTTGTTACATGAGGGATAAATGGAGCAGTGATGGTTCCAGAAGTAAATTTCACATTCTCATTTTTTGCTTCTAAAACTTTATAAACCGTGAAGTTATTAAAACTTTTCAAAGAATCTTGTGATTTTTGGACTTAAAAATATTCGTGTTATGGATATTAATTAACACGTAGCTGCTTAGCCTCCTCCATGCCTTTGAACTCCTAATATCTGAAATTTTCAAAGTCTATGAGAAAAATGAATGGAAAATTTACTTCCTGAACCAGAGCAGACTTTGAAGTGGACGGGACTGTTGCGCTCCATACCAATTCCATCACATCTGGATCAGTTAAATGTGTTTTATGGAAATACATGTTTTGTTTTTTTTTCCGCACTGGTATCAACTGACATCAGGTAACTAAATACAACTAATAAAATAAATAAAATAATCAGCAGGATGTGAAGCAGATAATAGGATTGTTGATCTGGCAAAGCAAAGACATTTCCATGGCAGTTGTTTCATGTTCCCATTGAGTCTTCAAACTGGCCTGTCCCTCTCATAAGTGCGTTGAGTGAGTCCGAGTGCACATCCATATTTATTTATGTGCGGCGGCTTGGTCTTTTGTTGAGCTTGTTACGAATGCAAAGGGTGAAGCAATCAAAGCGCTCAATGTGATTCTCTTTTGGCTTCCTTTTGAGAGACCAAGAAAAATCCAGGAAGAAAGAAACCGCACTGATAAACCCTGGCTGAGTCATAAATAGAGCAGAGGCAAGCTATTATTCCCAGGACTTTTTCATTTGAGTCAAAATCACCAGAAAATACGAATACTTGTTACAGAAAAAAGACGTAGACATACACACACTATTACAGAAAGGCCCTTAATATCTACAGAGGTACAATATTTAGACCACAAGATAACAACAAATCAGATGTACTGTAGCTGCTTCCTGAGTTCTATCTTTCCTGTGTTGCCATGAGATTTGGACTGTGCACTTCCTCCTACTGTTAACATGGTTATTCCAGCAAAGTTTACTTGGCCATGTAAAGCAACAACAACAAAAAAAAAAACATAACATAACATTAACTTCAAGGCAACAAACATGAAAATAATAGAGAGTATATGTACTGATACTATCAAATGCCCCATGAATCATAGTCAGAATAAGATTTATTGCAATTGTCAGTGAACTAGGAAGTTGCTTTGGCGGTATGATGTGACATTAAACATTGAATAAAAATAGTAATATGGAATAAAAAATGTAAATAAAAATAAGGGAATGTATTAAAACAAAGTAATTAAAATAAGTTAAGGAATACATTTTGACTATGAGTATATACAAAATAAACAGTTCATGGAGGTGAATTATGGTTCAAATAAGTTGTTCAAAGTGACAGGTGTTATAGAGTGTTCATGAGTCTAGTTGCAGAGGGGAAGAAATTGTTTTTGTTTTTGAATGGACTGTAGCCTCCTGCCTGAAGGAAGTGACTCAACTAGTCTGTCCAGGTCAGAGGGGTTAGTTTTGATCCGACCTCCTCGCCCCTGAGCCATGGAGACGTGCAGGTCCTGGAGCGATGAGAGACTGCAGCCGATCACCTTCTCAGCAGAGTGCTCAATGCTTTGCTGCAGTCTCAGTCTCTTCCTGGCAGTGGCCCCGGTGTAGCACACTGTGATGGAGGAGGTGCGAATGGACTCAATGATGGCCGTGAAGAACTGCACCATCATTGGGGCTGGCAGCTTGGCTTTCCTCCGCTGCTGCAGGAAGTACATCTTCTGCTGGGCCTTGTTGATGACGGAGCTGATGGTGGGCTCTCACTTGAGCTCCTAGGTGATGGTGGTGCAGAGGAAATAGAAAAAGTCCAGAATGATGGGTGTGTCTGTCAGGGCAAAGGGAATGGAAGGGGGGCTGAATGAATGTGAAAAGTATCTGTAAGTCTGTAAGTTGAAAGCACATGACAAACCATAGATTTTTTTGTCTGTTGTCATTGTCTATGAAACTGGTCCTCTAGTGTGTGACCAGCTATATGAAATGAAACTTTATAAATGATAAAGTGAAGTTAAAGTGGCATAAACAGACAGATAAAAAGGACATTTAGGTTTACTTATTTGCAATATATGAATAAAAATGACTTTGCTTTAAAAATGTTCTTAGCCTACTTTTATTTAGGTTCTTGCAATTAGATTATGACCAGAATATTCACAATTATCAATAACCAAATAATCTTGTGCATGTCTATACAAGTAAGTGCTTAGAACATACTGATTAACTGTGGTGGTAATTGAAGTAGCCATTGTAATTTTAGCAAGAGGAGGTTCTGATTAACCAAGGTCATTGAACATAACACACTTCATACAACTGATGTAACCTTTTGGAGAAGAAGTGAAGCATTTATAGACTTTAATAATAATCCAAGCACAATACCAAAATCTGATTTGAATAAAAATAGCCATTCATTTCTTATGCATTGTCAATCACCTTGAACCATGGGTGCTAATGTACATTGTCCACCAGCTTCTTTTTAAAACGGTAAAACACGTTGCCTTTTTAATCCTTTTTGTATCCACTGACGTAAAATAACAGTGGTGGTCCCAATTTCATATCAGCTTTTTCAAACTTGACTGGACTGAAGTTATGAATTTTTCGCACAATACCAAAATAACCCAAAGCCAAGGAGAAAAACATTGATTTATTCCATTCATTTCTTTCATTTCTTTTTGTTGTATTGCGATAGAGTTATGGGTGGAAGTCTATCTATTCTACTCTTTTCTCTTTACATCTAAAAAACAAACTAAACTTTATATTAGTGATATCACAATACCAAATTTGAGTTTTATGTTTATTATGAGAAAAAATACAACCTTTTATGATTATTTGCAATTATTGGCAAGGAGAACAACTGAGAAATCCTTTAATACACATTGTCTAATTATTATTCCAGCATATGACCAGCTATACTTCCCAGGTTCTTATTTTAGTAAAATTTGAGGAAATTACTTATTAAACTCTCTCAAATATATGTTTGTTTTTATGACTACATGATTATATTATACATTATATATTATGAGTATATTGTAACCTGTATAACCATGATATTAATGTCCTATATTATGCTAAAATGACACTTGAGCTATCAGCCACGTGGGATTTGGGTGTTTAAGATTAATGAATGAAATAAAACAAAAAACTGGGTATGTATTTGATGAGGAAACAACATTATAACAGAACAGAAAATAGGGTAATATGGGCCCTTTAATCTTGACATCCCCATGTAATATACAACCAAACCATTAACACAATTAGCATGTTCTCAAAGTGTTTGCGTTTATGTATGAGAATGCCTTTTTCTAGTGTGGCCTAGAATGGGGAAACCACTACACCATCATTTTTCACTGTCGCCATGATTCTTTCGAGGGGGTGGAAGAAGAAGGGTGTTTAGCTGATTAGAATCTGCAAGCTCACCACAACATGCCTGTAAACCACGTACAATGCACTTTTAGCCCCTGGTCAAAAATTATAGCCTTGTATGTTAGTAAATGGCCAAAACAAACTAAAAATAAGGCCACAGTTTTCTACCATGTCACTTCAGGTATTAGATGAGGCAGTAAATATGTTGTTAGGTGCTTTGATTTATTGCGGCCGTAAAAATGAAGTGATTATGTGCCAAAGGGAGGGGGGAGGGGGCAGTTTACCCACATCCAAATTATTATTATTATCAAACAGACCCGCAGGTGATGGATGTGAGATGAGGGGTTTGAGTGATAGCCTGTCCCAATCAAATACGTTAATGCACCTTCATCAACTGTGCTTGAGAAATAAGTGCCTGACCCCAACTTCAGGTTAAAGAACCAAAGCTCTTACGCTGCCTGCTACTTTATAATCAAATGGAATAGATTTCAAATGCATAATAAACCCATTAATGTCATTATGTACAAGTAATAGTTCAGTTTCAAATTAAGTAATACGCTGAATACTGTGCATGCTTTTTTTTGTCTGTTTCTTTTGTTAAGACTGAAAAACCCAAAAGAGAGAGTGCATTTTGAATTCATTTCATGTGTAGTTTTGTTTTTAGTAGAATAGTCTTGGTTGAATATGAAAATGTTTTTTTTTTGTTTTTTTTTTCTTTTTTTTCGTTTAAATTCGTTGTAAAAGTGTCAAATGTCCAGCCCACACAACCCAATTATATTCCAAAATTGCAGCCTTGGTGAATGGGAACACTCTTCATGTACTTTGCTTCAACAAACATGACAGGTTACATATTAAACTCTGGACAAAATAACCAGTAACAATGGAGTGCCAGCACCAGTGGGGCATGTCATACAATTCTGATGAAATTAGATTTTTGAAACGTGACAAAAATCAAGAATAAAATGCAAAAAATATCACTGTTTTTTTACTTTACACTTGGGTTTTTTTTGACAAAGCATTGGTGCAGGGGCAGCTCGGTTTGTTCCTCTGTGAGGACACCGTGACCAGTGGCAGGAGCTGGGCACTGTGCTGGAGCTACCGGATACTTTCAAAGAGATTCTGTAAATGATATTATATGTATTTGTCAAAAACATTTTATTTTACTGTAATAATGTTAAAATGTCAACTACATTTATCCACATAAGGAGTGTGGTAATGTCTGGGAAATTTTTTTTCTCTTTTCTGTTTTTTAGAGATAGTTTTGGCTCATAGGCTTTATTCGCTAGGACAGCACAGCAGGAGAGGAGGGTAAGAACAGCGGGACACATTCTGCAAACTGGTGGAGCTGGATTTTAACAATGCTGAACTGCACATCTAACTGAAGAAGACAGCCTACAGAGGCTTCTCTGTGTTCTCTAACAGTGTTAATAAAGATCTTAGCTTGAATGCAAACCACCATGCACCAAAACATCGTCAGGCGCTTGGGTCTATCCTTGAATCAATATCCAATAAAAAAAAAAAAAAAAAAAAAAAGGGTTGCTGGTAAATCTAAAGAGTCAGCAAATGGTGGGATTATTGGTTGCCTGTTCATTAGGCCAATGTGCTGTCCCATACTGTAGTGCATCATCGAGATACCGATCCTAAATGGCTCCTACAACCTCAGAAACAGACATGAACTAGTGAATATCATTAGAATGATATTTGGTCGTCCACTGCTATGGGGAAGCACACCATTTTCCGTTGAAAAAATTTTAGCTCTTGTGGTGTGAATAGGACGCTGTGGTCCACAACATGATTCACTGAGGTGGTGAAAGAATACACAGACAAAAATAGCATCCCAAGAAGTGACATGCTAACAATACTTCCTTGTCAGTGAATTTTCCATTAGTAAAGTTACACAACTTCCTATGTGAATACACCTCTAACGCATATTTCAATGATTCTGTTGAGTTCAGTGCTGTCCCTGTTCATGTATATGCATATTTTACTCCCAGACTGTTAGATACAGAAGGTAATTTTGCCGTATTTAGCTGTGTGCATTGTGTACCTTTACTAGCCTGTCTTCATGGAGATGTGGTCTGGAATGTTTCACAATACGGTAATAAACCTTTCTATCCTCATGGAGACCAAACCAGACCAAGTTACTGGTCAGATCTGAGGAGAGTCAACCCCACTCACAATTAGAGTGCCTGTTTTTCTAGGTATTTTTGAAATATAAAACCACAGGTAATTGAATAAAAGTAAGGTAGAGCTGTTCAATGTCATACTGTGGAACATTCTAGGCAGAGCAATGATATATCCATAGAAACAAGCAAGTGACGGGCCCCAACCAAAAAGTTACATAGGCTCAAGTTGAAAATTTAAACCCAAACAAGGATTCATGACAAAGGATTTAGTGTCAGTAAGAAAAAGTACCTTCACTTTTTGTGTAGAAGTCCAATATGTCCACACTGGCATTTTCATTTCATCAGGATATTTACTATAGTGAAGAGGGATGTTGACTGTCAGTCTGTCTCACTTCCTGTTGCTGCTGGCGCATGTATCAGTCTGGCCTCGGCGCCTGATTCTCAATTTCCCATGAATAAGAGTAGCGTATGCTTAGTCAAGGACATCTCTTTTACGTCAATGGATTTCATCATTGTTCTCCATGATGGGCTATCACAATCAGATAGCGAGCCAACAGCACCACTCCCAGCAATCAAAGTTTAAGTGCAAAAAAACCCGCACTGATTTGCACCTGACCTTAAAGGTGAGTGAGCCAATATAGAGATATCCATCAGGCCGGGCTGGTTACAGGGTAAAAAAGTGAAGAGATAGAGCTGTTACTGACCAAAGCAAAGGTCAACAAACATCCGGGCAACTCAGCAGTCCAATCCACACAGCTGTTCCAATATAGACAGGCAGACAGCAGAAATGAATGATGACAAATATACTGCTGGTGTACATCAGTTTGTATACAGTCATTCAAACAGACAGTCTGAAGTATGACCAACTACAATAAGTGTTTTGTTGACCTCCAAAAGATGTCTTTTAAAATATCGTACCGTGAGATGTGTATAGTGAAAATAGCGTATCGAGAGATTTGGACATTGTTAAATCGCTATCTGCTTCAGTGCTGCTCTACTTTTTTTATTGGCCCGAGCCAGTAACAGAGTAACCATTGATCTTCACCCGTTTCTTCTTCTCTATTATTATTTTTCCTTGCAAACAATCAATTTAGAGTGCCTAAATATCGATAAAAAGTCCCCAAACCAGGTATGGGATTGACCGGTCTGGTGAAAAATTTTATAAAAAGGGCATAGCAACAATGCCCAAAGTGACCCGACTCAACAGCACCTCCTAGAAGTGGACCCCTGTGGGAGTAGGGACAAGCAAAGTTTGGCATAGGTGAACAAAATTTAGAACAATGATAGCGAATAATAAGAGAAGCCAAAAGTTGAATTGGCACGCACCCCTATGATAAACAGAAGCTTAGCTGGATAGAAAATTCACCATCGTTTTGACTGCGTGTTTGTAAAACGCTACTAGTCCCTGTTTTTGGTCCAAATGAGCTCACATTTGGCACTTTATATCTGGAGACCTAACAAAAATCACAAAAATGTAAATTTTTTTTAGATATTCCTTGCCCGTAGCACGCCAGTGAAAAACACCTTCATTTCCTATTTCTTTCATGACTTCTCATGGCCACAGGCATTGGTCTAGAGAGCTTAAATTCAAATCACAATTGTGTGATCCTGGCCTGAATGTAATGGACTATGAAGCCTAATACAACTGAACACTATAGCGCTAAAAATGTATTACAGTCATGGGGCATTTTTCATGGTCGATCAGCAGGGGTGCAAAGATTAAAAAAAAAAAAAAAAACATTTAAAGGTGCACTGTGTAATTTTTCTGATGAAGGATTTGTGGTCCTGGGCAGTTGTCGAGAGGCGGTCGCGTGGGAGGGGCGTGCGTGCCAGGTCGAGAGCCATCATGAATTATTATCATTATTATTATTATTTTTTAAATGTATTATATAACTTCTATTAGAATTTATATTCTGATAACTATTATTGTTGTTGGGTTTTTAGTTTTGTTTGCTTTTTTTGCCGAGATATCCAGGGGTAAATGTTTTTCCTGTTCATCAGGTCGGGTATAAACAACCTTCTCTAACACAGAGCTGATATGATTCCTTATGCCCTTTCAACACAATTCTCTACACTTTTTGGACCATTGTACTAACAGAAAGTGTTGTTTTTAATTCCCATTGTGGCTGAATATAATACAATATTATGTAACATTTGAAAAATAAAAATTGTACAAAATTGAAAATATTGATTTGCCTAAAAAACAAAAACGTACTGATTCTATTACAAGAGAGTCTGAGAGTGTGTGTTTAACCTAGAAGAGTTTTACTTTTGAAGGACACTGACTTGCAAAATCCCTTTTCTTGTAAAGATGTATTTCAATTAAACAGAATGCATAAATAGAACAAAAGCCTGAGGCAGAGTGTGTATTCTATATTTTCTTTAGACAGAGAGGAGCCTGCCACATATAGTTATACTTAGCGCTAATTGTTCTTAGAAGTCGGGCACACCCTATGATCTATAGTTCATATTTGAATTCATTTATTTGAGCAACATGAAATATTTTTTATCAATATGAAACATGATTGTACATATGCAGCATAACAATTACACTCGAAAAGGAGTAGGAACTAGTGTAAATTTATAAACTCCTACCTCTCTCATATTGTAGATGTTGACAGCTGTGACTATTACCAAATTCTACTCCTCAGATCTATGAAGAATTGTCAACATTAAAGATCCAATATTACACAAATTGATTCTTGTGAGCTTTAATTCATGTTACATTACTGTTGTGTTTTGTTTCATTCACACATGTTTGAGTCTCTTTATTATTAATTTGTCTACATCTCCAAAGCGCAAAATGTTCTGTTCCACCTTGTGATGTCATGAAGTTTTTGAGCCCACAGCTACCTTTTACCATTTGTTCACTAGAGTTAGGCAATTCCAGAGCTGAAATCATCCAAATTATTCTAGTGAAGGTGTATGGAGATTAAAAATACAAAGGAGCAGTACTTGTCTTACCACATGGCATCACAAATGTTTTCCATTTGAGAGAAGAACTCAGTCCAGATATACAAGGTTTGTGTGTCAAACTTGTGTGAATGAAACAAAACACAACTCCAGGTTTGTTTTGTGTGATGAGGAAACATTAGAAAAGAGAACAGAAAATAGCATACTCCAGAATTAAATCAAGACACAATCAAAAACAATCAAAAACAAAGAAGTCAGGATGAATGAACTAAAACTAAAACGGGTTTAAACCAGCATTCACTAAACAGAACAAAAGCCTGAGGCAGAGAGTGCATTATATATTGTCTTAGACAGTGAGGAGCCAGCCACTTCAATTTCTCTAGATAGTTATATTTAGAGATAATTGTTTTTAGAAGTCCGTGCACACCCTAAGATCTATGAACAGCCAGGGCAAATCATTTTTCTTCAGGCACACAACAAGGAGTACAATTAGACCTAGACCACTACTGCCATTAACAGGAACCTTTAATTGATGTTCCCAAAGTAAAGAGATACGTTATATGCTGTTACATTTTCTTAAGTAGTTTTTTAAAAAATAAAAGAAAACACAACATCAATGAGCCTCTTTAACGTTGCTCTTTTGATGCTGCAGGCTTTTTAAATAAAGAATTGTCAACATTAAGATCATTTACTAAGGCCTTGAAATACTGGGGCCAACGATGTAATCAGAATTTGTAAACCAATAAACTCTAATAAGTGTTGGTTGGTTAAACTGTCTTCTTATCTCAATGCTTGTGGATTTCTAATTTCAACAGACAACTTACCAGGAGCAGTGGGCACAGAAGAACCTTCTCGAGAGTACTGCCGTCATGTATTATAACTTCTCCTCCAATATTAAACCAAGACACAATCAAAAACAAAGAAGTCAGGATGCATTAACTAAATCAGAGTTAAACCAGCATTCACTGATGTTAAGTCAATAAATCCAAAAATATATTCAATCATTTCATTGCTTTATTTTTCAAATGCTATTATGTCCCAACGGGTATGAGAGGTTGAAGCAGTGAAGAGGTGAAGAGGTGAAGAGGTGAAGAGGTGAAGAGGTGGTCTATGTAGAGCTACAGAACAGCTGCCAGTACCACTTATTCTTATTCCTATGCTCCAGGAGATGAACTTTCTCCAAAATGTCTGCGTTTTTCTCTTTCTCTCTTTTCAGTTCCCCCTTCAAAGTGATCATCTCCTCCTCTTGAACTGTGGACGTCAAAGCTTGTTCGCCTCTTGGCTGCTCCAATACATGGACCTTCTCCACCAGACCAGTGTGAGCAGCAGTGACCTGCATTTGCTTCAATTCCTTGTTCAAGATACCCAACCTCTTCTCACACACAGTGGATCTCTGGACTTCTATTTTCATTTGGTCCATTTTCACCTCCAAGTCTGAAACATTGATTTCAAGCTTCAACTGAGCAACCTGCTGCTTTAAATTTCATTCATTTGCAAGTTAGCTTCCTGCTTCTCAGACATCTCAACCTTTTCAGCTTTCATCCTCTGCAGTTCCTGCTGATGGGACTGCCTCAGGTTTTTCAACTCTAGTAAGATGAGTGGCTTTTCGTGCTGAGATTGTTGCAGAGAGGTTTTTGAGTTTATAGATGTCTTGGGTGTTTTTAAACAAGTCGTTCCTCTCACGAACAACCTGGTCAAACGCCTCTTTGGTCTTTTGGATGACCACGGTAAAGGCGCTTCTCTCAGCTTGTTCTTTCTCTACCTTCTCCAAATCTTTCTCCAAGGAGGCCATTTGAACTTTGAGGTCATCTCGCTCAGCCTTTTTGCACAGCTGTTTCTGAGCAGAGACCACGCTTGTTCGAGTGTTTATCTCGTCCTGCTTCTGGTTAAGTCTGTCTTTAAAGTCTGGGAAGTTGAAGCTGTTGATGTGCTCTAACCTCTGCAGCTAAACCTTGGTCTTATCCAGATTCGCAGTAACAGAAACGGATGGCACTGGAAAACTACTTGAACATCATAGATGTTGAGAAGTGGCAGGATCAAATTGTATTGGAATACCTCTCTTAAAATGGCACATAAAGTATAATAAGGTGAAAAGTAAATTCCAACCCTGATGCCATTTTTCAAATAAATAAGATAATTTACAAATTTACTTACAAATTAGGCCTAAAAACAAATTACTTGCATTGTTGGATTGTGATTAAATATTTACTTTTGTGTATTTGTGTTGCTATTAGTTTCTTGCATACAATTTAATGCCCCCACCTCTCCATACTGATGACACAGCTGCAGTGGTCCTTACATGCTTGATGAAAAAGACAAAATGGCCGTCATACAAGAGAAACAGCAAAGAGCCTTTCCGCAGAATCACTTTGACTTTATGAGTGTGTGCCACCGCAATTTGGAGAGGGGCTGTGAAATATTCCATTTGTTGGTTTTAAATTGCTAGCCACTGGGGTGAGAAAATACTAAAATCAAATAGAGGACCACACTGACTGCAGCTGGCATGTGTGCCGACTGGAGACACACAAAGTATAACACAGGTTGTGCCTCTGCCTCACCGACTATAATAAGTGTGAGCCATGGTGTGTGTGCAACTGTGGCTTTTTAGCTACTTCCCAACAAATACTGTATTTCATGGCCAGGCACCAATACATCCTCAAAAAGCTATTGAGACATATTGCGCCTGATGCCACGTCACTGCTCTGCGATGCCGAGAGCCAAGAACACAATAGGATGTCTGTCTCCTCTGGCCTCAAGTGCTAAAATAAACACCCCCAAAAACAAGCATGAAAGAATAATATGTTTTGGTTTTTTTTATTTATCTATTTCTTTCAGCAAAAGCAACACAAGCTGACTGTGTGTCTGGTAAACAGCTACCTCCATTAGCTTCACACTCAGTATTTGGATGCACGAGCTGAGATAGAAATTTGGTCCCAATCCAAATGTAAAAACACTCATTAACATTTAGCAGGTTGCGGAGCTGCCAAGTATTCCGCATGGAGGACGGTTAAGCTAATGCTGGAGCAACTGTTGACCTGAAAACTAAGCCATGTTCACTCTGCCCCCTACAGGCCAAGTCAAAACAGTGGCATGAGAAGCTGGACTGTTGGAGCATATTCAAAACTCAGAAAAGACACACCAAAATACAGAGAATTTGGATGGGAACAGATTTGAACTGATTAACAGTGTTCATCAAAAACATATGCTTTTAAAATTATTCTTGTTTAGTCATTGAAAAAATGAAAGGCTAGTCTGGTCCAAACCAGTGAATTTGAACCATCAATTGACAAAAATACATAAATTAGAAATGGAAGTAATGGAAGCTCTATTGCTACTAACTGAGTGGTATTAAAACTATATTTTGCAACCTCCCACTACCACTGACTGTCATAGTATTTCCTCTTCCACTAATACAGATATTACAACTACCACTACGACAGATACTACAACTACTATAACCAGTGTTGGGAGTAACGTGTTATAAAAGTAACAAATTACTGTAATGCATTGTTTTTTGCTGTAACACAGTAATATAAGGCATTACAGGGAAAAATGTTTAATATTTTACTCAGTACAAATGTCTTACAATGCATTTTTAACCTGGATTGAAGTGGTGGGTATTTTGTTTTTCTTCATACAAATTCGCTAAAATCACCGTGATATCTGCAGTGGTGGAACGCCATTGGGACCAGAGGTGCGCTTGGGTAGACCGTCGGGTGACTGCGGGCAAAAGGACCGGCGCAGAGCTCAGTGCCGTCGCAGATGATGCCCAGTCACGCTTTGTGGACACTCTGTTCCACGGACTTGGGGTTCTCTCAGGGGTGGTCCTAGATTCAAAGTCCTAATCCAAGATTAGTCCTGGTTCAGTCCTGGTTCAGTCCTGGCTCAGTTCTGGTTTAGTCCTGGTTCAGTCCATATATGGCGCAAAAGTTCAGCATCTTTGCATAGTTATTTTGGTGAGAGTAACTTAAAAGTAATGCAATAGTAATGTAATGCCTTACATTTTACATACAGTAATATCATAATGTAACAAATTACTTTGAAAGGACAGTAACAAGTAATAAATAATGCAGTTACAGTTTTGAAGTAACTTGCTCAACAGTGAATATAACTAATTCAACAATACAAATACTATTACAACTGTTCAAATTGAAATCTGTATGGCCTGTATCCATTATAGTACTATAGTCTGAAGTTTTAAGAAGCCAACCTATTTCGCATTTTTGCAACTCAATACACTTATCATGTTGAAAAAAATAGAAAAGAAGTGGAATACTCATAGTAAAACTACTTTGCGAGCACATTGTTATTTTTTACCTTGGGACGTGAAGATTGCTGACCCAACAAGCAGCTTTTTACCACTTCAATATCCACCAATATTACTTCCACACAACCTGTATCACATTTATATTTGTATCTCTCTTTTTACTATTTTTATTTGCTTGTGCATCTATCCCCTATTGGTCTGAACTGTAACCGGGCCCTTGTACAGTAGCTATTACTCTCCAGTCTCCAGACATCAGCACATCTCCACCTGCAGCCATGAGGCACTGTACTGTTGCGTTTATTGCCCTTAAGACTCCACAGGTCTGGAGCTTGGGAAAACTGCTAGCTCTGCAAACGGCTGAAACTCAAGCAATATCTATCAGCTGCAGGCTTTGGTTCAGCTTTTCCCATACTGGTGACATTGTGTGTGTCCTTGTTAATGCAGTTATGAAAGCAAATTAAAGCCAGGATTCAAACTGAGAGGGGACAGAGATGGATGAATAAGTAGTTTAATAGATGCAGCGCCACAGGTCTGGGTGCAGCGCTTAATGTCCACAGCATAAAAACCCTGACGATGGCCGCTTCATCAAACCACACTGCAGAGGAGAGGTGGATCAGCAGAGCCAGCAAAACAAAGTGTACACTTTAGATTACTAGGGAATAGAGTTAGAAAGCAATTGAATATATGTAAAAATAAAAACTAATACCAATTGTGGGCATCTGTGTTTAGTTAGAGTACCCTTTCATTTGGTGGTATTCAGACTACAGTTACTTTTCTAAAATAAAAGGAATACATTGTGGTATTTGATCACACAGTAACTGAAAAAATAAGGTAAATTCTTCCATGTCTATTTTTTTCTTTCTCTAATTAAATGTTACAATGTTAATAATATGTTACAAAATACATCTTAAAGGTACAATAGACCCTACCACACTGGCTGACCCGGTCCTGTTGTATTCTCACATTACTGCAGTCTGACAGTGTGCCAGCCTTGGCCTGACAGAAGAAGACGGGGGAGCTCAGGTAAGCCTGAACAAAGGCTAGGGCCCTTTCTCAAACCAGTCCCTCTTCCCTCTCCCTAGCCCCTCACACTACACCCGCTAGGAAGTCCCCTTTGTACGTCCCTTCATCACCTCATACAGCACTCTGCTTTCAGACGCACTACACTCGTTCAGACTTTCACATATTGAGTTTAATGGCAGACGGTGTAGTAACCGCACCTTCTGGGGTCTTTTAGTATTTGTGCTGTGTATATATTACACTGAAAGTGTTAAAATAAAATATGAACTCCATGAATATTCACAAATATTCCCTTTTACACCAGTATCTTTATAGTTCTTTTTCTCAGCACATGATCTAAATCTTCACCAGTGAAACTTGCTTGAACAAATGTGGCACACCCCTTTACTGATGCATGTATGTTTAATTAGTACAGATCCAGACGAGCCTCATCTCACCACTGAGTAAAAATGTCAAATATATTATCCAGACCCAGATGCACAGGTGATCTCACTACCTTTTTCTCTTTTGTTTGTAAATGCATAGATGACCTCACCAAATCACAACGTGTACACTTCTAAATACATGTGGAACGATACTGGTTTGATGTGTTTAGCATGTGGGGATGTTCTCTGGTGCTACACATACCTGCTTAGAGACCATCCCCACCCCTCGCGTGTAGGAAGACCTCATAAGCCCCTCTCCCTCAGTGCTTTGCCATTTCGGACAGCACTCCCCTTCACTGTTACACGCAAAACCGAGTGTTGGGGAGAGGGAGAAGGGAGCTGTTAGGGAGAGGCCCCAGGTCAGGGGAGGGGGAACAGATTTCACATCTGCCATCTACTGGTAAAAAAAAAAAAAAAGATAAACTTGCAGATGGTAGCTTTAATACAGGTATTCAATATTCTGTAACCATATTTCAGTAGTGTAATTCAAAGATAAATATGGTATGCATTTGAAAATATAAAATACAAAAATATGTAAAGGAAAGTCAACAAAATATGCAAAAATTTACCAAATGAAGAAAATGAAAAATAATTTGAATGTAGCTGAAAGATATTCCCTTAATCTCATACCAGAAAAGAATCTGCCAAAATGAATAAACATTAAGATTCCCTTGAAAAGAGACGGACCGTTATCTCAAGGGGGTATTCTTAGTAATAAATAAATGATTCATGTCTTTAGCAAATGGAATGTATTTAGCAAATGCAATCTTGCTAATTGGCAACAAAATGGTTTACTACAAAATAGAAATGATACAGAAATGCAGACAGAATATAACATGTTTGCCCTGAATTACTGATTTTAACATAAAAATCTCTATCCATGGGTTTAAGGATTATGAGAAATGACAACCATAGCAGTCGACACTTTAAAACTAAATGTAGTATCTTTTGAATGTGGAAAAGTCCTCCAAATTTTGCATATATCAGGAAGGTGAAACATATTAGGGCCAAGCAAAAAAAGTGCTGAAAAAACACAGATTACAAGCTCAAGAGGCACTCAAGAGGAAATTAATAAGGCAAAAATGATGAAACTACTGAAAGTGTTATTCTTAGAGGGACAGCTTTGATAGTATTTGTCATGCAATCCAAATCCATGTGAGCTCATTTGACAACATCTCCAACATCTCACCAGTCCATGTCTCCTCTCAGTGCCACCCACACTGTTTAACAAGGAAACAGAGATTCAACAGTGTTATCTTAAACCACACACTCAGCTATCATTTTAATTGCTCTTGAAATGTGCCAGGCTAACACATACCAGCTGCACACTAACCAGTCTACCTCTTCAATTACCATCACATCTCATGACTTTGTTTCTCCGACTCTGGGCCCTCAGCTCCACTGTCACATATCAAAACATGGAGCTGTCAAAGCCAGCAGCAAACAAGAGCAGCACTGGAGAGGGCCCCGGGATTTATGAAGCTATGCCTATATACAGTTTGGGCTGATGGAATGCATTATAATGAATTGAAATATTGGAACGTATGTGGTAACAACATTGTATGGCATAGTGAAACCATTGAGATGTAAGTACATGATGGAAATGGGCAGTTACTCTTTATAAAAAGGTGTAGGGAGGCGCTGTGGCAGCCAGCGAACAAGCCAGGAGTATATTCTCAGACGTGGAAGTTATTCTAACATATTAATGTTATGTTGCTTTACAGAAATGGACTGATTGGTCAGTTTGACTGTAGTTTGCAGCATCATTTTGAGATGGGTATAAACTTGGCAAACCAAAACCAGCTATAATGAATTGCTTAACCGCTACTTATTTTAATTTGATAGAACTATAATGTTATTATACAGATTAGTTTTCTCACATATAGTTTCAATGGGTCCCACAGCACAGTCCACAATTCATTCACTGAGTGAGTGTGCATCTATATTGAATACATAAACATTGCACATTGTAAAAATGACAAATAAGCAAAAATAGTTATAGCCCAATAAACAGTGTAGAGATGTCTTTGCTTTGGTGCATCTAATTTAAAATATCATTTGTTCTTTGTTATTGTGTGACTTCAGAATCACACACAGTGCATTTTTCCTCATCTGATAGCCCTGTAAACATTTCTTACTGTTAAATCCGCTCTAAAACTAGCAACCTGCAGTGCATAAGATTTGTAGCCTTGACTGGGAAAGCATCCTCTCCACAAATGGACAGCGATTTTTCTTCACTCCAGACAAGATATTGCCAATCTCCCTCACCCGAGAGAACTGCTTATATTAAAAATGAAACCTGAACCAAGAACCAACTTAATCACAGGCTGCAAACTGTAACCGACCTGAGCAGAAAGTCAGAGGAGACAAGTTTGAGGAGGCCATGTGGTAAAAGGGCTGGGGGGAGGTGTACTAAGTTCATGTTCAGGAGGTCTCATTTAAAAAGCAAGTATTACAAAAAATGTACGTATACGACTTTATATGTTAAGTTTGTTATGTTTAGTTTATGGACAGTGCACAATATACATTAACTTTAGGAGAGCTGCTTTGTACCAGATTGTAGCACTGTTCAGTTCCATCTATAGTTCATATAACATCTCCATTTCCATGTATGTTATAATGTAAAAGACAACTTAACATAGAGGTAGGGATTCCATTTAAAAAACTCTGGTCTTTGCGTATCAGGGTTTTCATAGATGAGGAGATTATTAACAACTACATGTTAAGTTTTATAAATGAGACCTCAGAGCCTTAAGGCATCACGGATAAAAATCAACAATAAATCTTACGTTAATTCACAAATGCTGTCTATGTTTGAGATGATTTTCTTTTTTTAACAAGACAGTTTTTATGTTGATTTCACAAACCATGTATTGTTCTAATATACAATATGATATCATTCTCATGGTCATAAAAATGAAACACTAATGGATCGTACATTCCACAACATGATCCAACTATTTCTTCCTTTCTTTTTAGTATATGGAAGGCTCAAACAGGGGCATTTACACCTGAATGGCCCTGATGTCCAACAGAGGTTTATCATTGTCACGTATTTTTCTGCTCTGCTGACCCCTACTCCATGTTTACTCTGAATATTAGCCCAAATAAATTCTGTGTTGTTAATTGTCAACAAGAAATACCATGGCAAAATACAATCTAGTTTCATGAGTTACATCCAGGCTCTCCCCAGTCTTCTTGTTAACCCCCTGTGTGGAGAGGAGAAACCTGGAGGGCAGTGGTATAATGCCCCCCAGTCCCTCAAGATACTGCATAATTACACCGACAAATGGTAATCCTGATTAGCCCCAGCAGCCTCTCCAGCCTGTTTACATAATCACATCCAAAGAACGTCTTCATCAAGTGCTCAGTGGCCAGATTACTGTCCGTCCACCACGCACCTGATTACCACTAATTACTAAAGTGCCTCAGATTGGGTTGAAAAAAGAATAGTGTCCTAAATAACACGTGAAGACGAAAGTTGGAAGCGTGCATGAGGGGCAACAGATGGAACATTTGCACCAATCTGTTAGCTGTCATTAATTGATTTCTAGTGCTAATATGCAAACTAGCTACAACTGAGGTGCACTCTCCTTGGGTTACCTCAATTTAGGCCAGTGGAGGAAAGGGACTACTGCTGGGGTGTTGACAATACAACATTATAGACTAAGAATATTTAATAATACAATGTGCAACTATGGGCACAAATAAAAATGTAAAAATGTAGATTTCTGTGGCAACATAATGAGTTCTAGGGTCAGAAGTGGGACCAGGTCTTACTAAATTGCTGCATTCAACTCACAGCTTTGCTATTTATATTATTTTGTAAATTGCTCAACTCAAAAACTCATGATAACAAATAAAGAAGTGGGGAGGGACATGTTTTGCTGAGAGTACATCTAACTATAGAAACTGTCTAGGGAAGTTTTCCAAATACATTGTTTTCTGAGTCGAGAGAATTACCAGTCACCAAAATCATGACTCAGTTCTGACTCAAGTCCAAGTCACGAATTGAAAGTCTCTGTTAGTCAGTATAGAAATCATCAGGTTCAAAATGTCTGGATTTTCCTTTTGGAGATTGGAGATTTGGCAAAATACAATGGTATCACTGGGGTAAAGTGGCTTTTGCCCCTCAGATATTGTGACGTTACAATCTGAAAACCACCGATACACTTTTAGATAAGTAGTAGTGTAGTTTTCATATCAGTCATACAATCAGAAACAGTGGTACTAAAAGTAGTAGCAGATGTAAGAACAACTTGAGTATACTATTGACTAAATATGCTTTTTTACTACGTTTAAAGGTCCTATATTATGGAAAACTGATTAAGCTTTAAGCCATGTTATAATCTTGTTGCCGAATCAAAAACATACCTAGAGTTGTGTTCTGTTTCATCCACACATTTTCTCAAAATGTTCTTTTCCACCTTGTGACATCATGAAGCATTTATTTTAAAAACACAGAGGAGCTCTTCCTGTACAGCCACATGACATAACAAGGTGGAGTGTTTTCTGATTGAGAGAAGACTTCATCCTAAATATGCAGAGTTTGTGTGGGGCCATAGATCAGATAATCGTGCAATATGGGCCCTTTAATGGTTATTTTCATTTGAATTGTAAAATTAATCAACATTTTGTCTTCTTTCTCCCCATTCCTCCTGACAAGCATGTCCATTTCTTTGATTACACATCCGCCTTCGCAGCACAGAAATTAGCCTCACCGTGGTCCTAATAGTCTCTGAAATGGGCCCCATCTATAGCATTTAGCAGCAAATAGCCAGTTCGCATTAAGACCCTGTGCGTGGCTTCTTGGGTGCTTCAGGTTTAGAGTATAGGCACACTTTGAAAAAAGTCATATCTAGGTAATTTCAGATTACAAATTTTTTTAAAGCATTTTACTAGATTTCTGCAAATACGACATGACAAGGAAAATATCTACAAATAGAATGAGTCTTTTTTCTTAATTAAAGCAACACAAAGTCTAAACATTTGTTGTTTTTCTTTCTTTTTATCTGCACTAAGTAACTTCTTGGTTGGAGGTTCATCACTTGCTTGTTTCTGTCACTGTTCTGCCAGGAATGTTCCACAATATGACATTAAACTGCTCTACCTTACATTTATTCATTACAAGTGGTTTTATAGCTCAGAAATACCTAAGAAAAAATAGGCATTCTGACTTTAAGCGGGGTTGCCTCTCTGTAGATCTGACCTGTAACTTAGTCTGGTTTGGTCTCCATGAAGATAGAAGGACTTAATACCATACTGTGAAATATTCCAGCAAAAACATCTTCACGAGGAAAAGCATTTGACAGACCCTCCACCAGAAAAATTACCCAAGATGTACTTTTCTGTTTTAAGAACAAAAATCTTGTTCTTAGATATTATTACTTGTGAAGTAATAATAATTTTTAAACTAATAATATCAAGATGACACTTTCTTAAAGGCCTATATTGTGTGATTTTCTGAGCTATGTTATGATGTGATTTCCTGATCAAAAACATCCCTGGTGTTGTGTTTTGTTTAACACACAAACCCTGCATATTCAGGCTGAGTTCTTCTCTCACACAGAAAACACTCTGTTCCACCTTGTGATGTCATGTTGTAATGTAGGCAGTGCTTCACTTAAACTCCATACACTTTCACTAGAATCATTTGGATGATTTCAACCCAGGAATTGTCAATCTCTACTGAACTAAAGGTGAAGGTTAGTTGTTAACTTGAAAACTGCCAGTACATGACATCACAAGGTGGAACAGAGCATATTGACCTTTGGAGATGTAGACAGTCTAATACAGAAGGACTACTCAAACATGTGTGAATGAAACAAAACACAAGCCAAGGTATGTTTTGAGGACATAACAACATTTTAACATGGCTTATAAGAGTCTATCTTGTCAATTTTGTGTAATATAGGACCTTTAATTCAAGTCATTTTAACTTGGCTGGATTTCACTTTTCGCAGTGCACATTTTCACTGCTTACACAATATGTCGCCGGCAGGCCTGTCGCTGTCTCATTATTGTAACTTGACTGATTGTTGTTGAATCAATGAAAGCACTGTACTTGTCAAAATGAGAGGAAATGTGCTTTTGTACTCACGAGAAGATAAGGGGAGCAGTATCGGCGTAAAGGAATTCAATCTATCTTCAGCCTTAGACTTTTACTGCTTTTAAAAAACCTCCGGTCCTAAGCTTGTGTTTAATTTCAGGGTGATTTATTTTGGCAATGTACCAGTCAGGTTGAGGGGAAGCGGAAAAGCAAAAAATATATAGATTAGAATGAAATGAGGAAGCAATTGCACATAAAAGTCAGGAAATATAGTTATAATTCGATAACAAAAGAAAGAACAACTGACAGCACATTTTTACAATAACTGAAGCCCTTTATTTATTTCCTTTTTCCAAGGTCTGCGATGTGAGTCACATACCTGCGTCAAACTATTTCCTAATTACCTCAATAAATACTGTTGATACTCTCCAGTCTCCAGTCTAGTCTCTTGTAGGACTGATGTGTTTAGAATAGTTGCGTACACCGTCTTATACTGATACATTCTATCCTATTCATTTTAATGAGGCACAGAAATTAAAAGATTAATTAATTAATTAATTGTATTTGGTGTTTTTAATTTTGAACACCACAGAAATGAATGGCTGTTGGTTGTTTGCAGTGGTGGAACGTACCGAAGTACTATACTTTAGTAAAAAAAATCTAAGTATCTGTACTTTACTTGTGTACATTTTATAGTGGATACTTTCACTTCACTACATTTGAGAGAAGGTAGCTGTACTTTCTACTCTGCAACATTTCTGAACATGACTGAAAAGTAATTTTTTTATTATAGTTTGAGAAAGGTGCTGAAAAGGCTTAGGGCTTATTTGGAACACATTCATAATTTGAGCAAAAAAAAATAATCTGTTGTTTGTTTCCATTCAACAAAATTCTGCAAAATTTTGTATCAAAATCACTACATTTACAGATTTATTAGACCTAAAAATCTGTGCAAATTACTTTTACTTTCTACTCTTTTTTTTAACAGGTACATTTTTAAACATTTACAGCATTTTTGCTGCTGTACTTTTACTTAACTGAGTACTTCTTCCACCACTAGTTGTTTGTTTGATATTTGCCAATATGTATTAACACTAGCTTTCAGCTCCAGTTTTTAAAGTTCACTAAATTAAATTAGTTAGCTATGTTCACACAGCTCTAGTTTTTGTTGGATTGTAGGGTAATGGTTAAGGTTAGGCCAGTTTCTGAGATTATGTTTAAGTTTAGGGCCTAGATGAGTGAGAGGTTTATATTTTTACTTTTAAAAATATCTTTAAATGTGATAAAACAGGGCTGTGGGGGCATAGAGTCGTGGGAGCATATACAGGGTATGATCCCAGTTATTTAGGGTGTTTGATACAAAATTAAAATTGTTACTGTCACACTGTTGTGGTCCGCTATATTTTTGGTGAAATTTGTCTAGCATAGTTTACATTTAAAGGTCCTATATTACACAAAATAAACTCCATGTTATAGTAACCTACTTCATAAAAACATCCCTGGAGTTGAGTTTTGTTTCATTCACACATTTGAGTAATCCTTTATTTTGAGTCTGTCTACATCTAAAAAACTCAAAAGGCCCTGTTCCAACGTGTGTTGTCACGTAGTGGTAGATAACAGCTACATTTTACCTTTGGTTTAGTGGAGACTGGTAATTCCGGGGCTGAAATTATCCAAATGATTCTAGTAAAGGTGTACTGGGTTTAAAGACACAGTGAAGCACTTCCTGTATTACCACATACCACATCACAAGGAGTGTTCTCAGTTTGAGAGAAGAAATGCTTAAATATACAGGATTTGTGTGTTATATGTTTGAATGAAACCAAACTTCAGGTATGTTTGTGATGAGTAAACAACTTTAGAGTACAGATCAGAAAATAGTGTAGTGTGGGCCCTTAAAGAAAAGTAAAGTATGTGGTCTATGGTAATCTCTGCACTAATCACTCTGCATTAAGCTAAACTAAATAATGCAACACTTGTTTGTATATCTGTTAATGCACAATCACTTTACTTTATTATTCATGAAGTTATTATTTACTATTAACTCTTGTTAAGATTATGGTTGCTTAGGTAACAGAACTAGAATTACCTCTGCATATTATATTTGGAAAATTAATTTTGTCTTCTTTTTATATGTAAATTTTGTGTTTTCTTCTAATAAGACAAATTGTAAAAACTAAGAAGCTTATTTACCTGATATGTTTCGGCTGTAAGACTTCCGCCTTTGTCAGAAGGGTCAGCTGACTGCTGTGACATGTCTCTTATCAGCTGTTGTCCAGGCATGGTCAGTTTGATGGATATGGCTGATCTATCAGACTGACCACGCCTACCGCTATGTGGTGGTCTCTGGAGAAGTCCCATGGAACAACAGCTGATAAGAGACACGTCACAGCAGTCAGCTGACGCCTCAGACAAAGGCGGAAGTGCTTCCGCCAAAATATGTCAGGTAAATAAGGTATTTAACTTTTTACAATTTGTCTCATTAGAGGAAAACACAAAGTTTCTACCTCTACATATCTGTTGCCCATGTCCAACCAGGAAGTAGAATTATATACTTCACCATAATAATAATTTTTTAAAAATAGCACGGTGTTAAATCTTCCTCAAAATGGCGTTTACAAACAACGATCTCTGAAAATACCAGACATATTTATCCATGCATTCCCACCTGTGCTCACAATCTGTTTGAATTAATTAAAATGTCTAATCTCCAACCTTTAGTTTCAGTGGTGCGTACATTTAAAAGAAAGAGTACATTTAGCATCATGGTGGTACATATATCTCATTGATCTCCTTGGGGAATAGATGACAGTCATTCTAATTGAAAGGTTTTGCTGTGATAATTAGACTTAGACCCTTTACATCGACTTAATTGCCGCATTCTCTTCCTCAGAAGCCGTGCCAAGCATTCAACAGGTGCCAATGACAACTTTTAAGGATAACTGCTGTAAGCTCCTCCGCACTCGATCCATGGCTTAAATATTTAATTGGGTTTGTTCAAGTCAATGAAAAATCAGCAAAGTGGTGTTGAACAAACTTTCGACTTTGTTCCTAAGGCATTTCTGAAGTCTTATTATCTCAGCGGGGAGTCGGCGGTGCAGCTATGTATCTTCTTGTCATATGTCAAACCCAAGAAGCAACAGTTTCATATCCATTCAAGACTTTTCTCTCCTATATCTTTCTAAAACTTTCTGGCTAGGTCCCTAATAAGAGGCAGGAGCTGGTAGGACTGGCAGTGGTCCTATGGGTGCTGTGACATCGCCTTGCAGTGGGTGGTGATGAAACAGTGGCCCTTGACTTGGCTCGATGCTGTGCTGTGGGTGCTGCTACTCTGCATGCTGCACCTCTCATCCGCCCCCAATAGACAGACACCAGAATTACTCATCGCCTCTCCGATCTGTATGGAAATAGATCTGTGCACGCGCGTGTGTGTGAGTGTGTGTCTACGCTACGAGACTGGTCACTATAGTATGCAACAGGACTCCAATATCATAACATGTCTAAAGCACTTAAGGAGAAGAGCATCTGTTATAGAAGACTTAAATGGTTTCTAATCTAATGCTAAGGTGCTATTTGTTAGCAGTGAGAGTGGATCAGATTAATAATGAGTACATAACAGGGACAGCTTGAGTTAGATGTTTGGGACATAAAGTCAAAGAGGCCAGATTGGGATGCATTGCAGAGGAGGTTTAATGAATCCAAAATGGTGAGAGGAATGCTAAGATTGGAGCTAGAGGCCCAGTGGAAGACCAGACAACAGAATACACTAGAACATGAGGAAAAATGAGAGGAAATAGAGAGGAAATGGTTTTGAGGTACATTCTGAAATGCTAGACGACATGTTAGAAGTGAATATACAGGCTGTGATAAGTTTTGAGCAGGAGACCTAGAGGAATCCAAAATGGAGATTTTTGTAAGCCATGAAAGAAATTGATATTAAAGTCATCGGGGGAAGGCAGAGAGATTTTGAAATAGTGGATATATTGGAGTTGGAAGCCTTCTGAAATGACAGAAAAGAGATTTATGCATTCCCTAAATAAAGGTCTATGAAGTCTGCGCAAGGGAAGAGGATGCTGAATAGAAGTCTATAGGGTAATAATTTGGTTTGTTTGGATATAGATGAAGAAAACTATAAAGGGGGTTGGTCAGTAGGTGGCCTGGTTGATTTCACTAAACACTGCATCAGTATAAACATGGTCTAGACCTCATACTGAGTTCAAACATGGATTAGAAATGAAAGGAGGCTATAGATATAGTGAGTCATACAATCTTTCAGAATTGTAGCAAGAGAGAAGTGCAATTGAGATCTGAAGTTGAACACATGATTTGCTGTATTACTGACATTTGTCTCTGGTGAAGCATGATACAAGCCTGTTATATCATAGTTTTCTTTTTTTTTTTTTTTTTACAATGAATATCCAGAATAGTTTTTGCCTTGTGTTGTAGCAAGACCACCATTAGGGCTGGATGAGATGTAAAAAATGAATCATTGCTTTTTCTTTGTAGTGACTAATCTTGATTTCTGATGTGGCCAAAATCAAGTAAATTTAATCAATCAATCAATCAATAAGCTTAAAGGTCATAGACAAGGCAGCTTAAGCAACAAATTAATCTTTCCACTATACTGTTTTAAAATATCATTGCCATTTTATTCATCCAAAGCCTGAACTTTCATTCATACATGTTATAACTACCTTATAACTACATTTCAATAAAAATCATCGAGCTGATTGATAACATGAAATAATCGAATAAAATCCATTAAAATTCAACTAATGCACAAACCCTACAAACCGTACAAGTCCAGCAGCAAATTTACTTGAGACATGTCACAACAAACCTTCGATTTTCTAACACTGGTTCTGAATGTGAGGGAGAAATACGTAAGCAGCACCCATGACTTTCCTTGGTCATCTTTGGACGCTGTATTTAAACGACAGAGCATTGTGCGTGTAATAGTCACCCAGAATACTAACAAGCCCACCTTCCACCTGCCCGCACTGGCAAGTCCGATAAACACTAGTCGACAAATTGGTTCCACGCTGCTAATTACCAGGGTCTCGCCTCAATGCTATGAAATTCAAAACCCGCTTCCAAAACTCGACCCAGAAACTAATGGGAACGACATATAGCAACACTACCAGCTTCTAAACGGGACACAATCATATAGGAAATCTGCAGTGCACGCTCTTAACAATTCACGAGTTCGCCTACTAAGCAAAGCAGCTCACGTAGGCTATTAGAAGGAGCCGCAAGAATATCTATTGAGCGTTTCAAAGCCCGCATTCAGCGCTAAAGCAGGCGAATTCATCCCCTCCAAACTCCATCCAGCCAAAAGTGGGAGTTTATCTGACGCACGGCTGTAACGCTTTACATTTCATCTCACACATACATTTGATATGCGCCTTTACGCACGCACGCAGAGACAGACACAGAAAATACACAGAAAATACTGCAGTGGCATTTTTTTTTTTTTTTCCAAAAGCCGCGTTCGTTACCTCTGACACAAGTGAACATCAGTGAAAAGACGACGTTCCAAAAAACCACGCTCGCCCTAATCCTCATCGCTCTGCCTTGTGCAAAGTCCCCTCGTCCACATTTAACGCATCTCCTGTTGAAAACGTCCCGTAGTTCGATAGATCCGTCGTAGTATCCTTCTCTATAGAGCTCCTTCATGATCCGAACTATAACATGTGAGACAAGTGTCCGTCTTTCTGGGAGGGAAAAACGCACAGCACGCCGCGTTATGTCAGCTGATGAGAGAGCAGGAGAAGAAGTGGTGAATGGGTTTTTGGAGAGGACCACGGCAACCTGAACCAGGGCTCAACCATCGCTGCTCAAAAGGGGCATCCAGAAGTGGCGAATCTACGTCTCCAACATGCTTCGTCCGTGTTCTAATCCGCGTAAAACCGGCCGCTGGGACGAAGGAACGAGTCTACACTTTGAATGCTGGCTTTATCGATCAGCCGAGTGAGACAGAGTGGAATAGGGGTGCTGGAGAGGAGGGGTAGAGAGAGGGAGAGGGAGCAGAAGAGAGAGAGAGAGGGAGAGAGACGGAGGAGGAGAGGGCGTCCTGTGCATGGGATGAGGTTTTCGGCGTGTGGGTAACAAATCGTGAACACTGAGAAGGCGTGGGTGTCAGACAAGTAGGCGAATTTGCAGAGTCAAGTCCAAGAAATTGTAATTAAAAGTGAGTTTGAAACCGGGTCAGTTGGTATGATCACAAATTGCGGTCTATGTGGTTTAAAACGGATGTAAGTTTAAACCCATGATCATTGTGGGTTTGGAACTAAGAGGGACTAAAGGGGGGATTTTTAATAGAAACGGGGGAACTGGTGATGACGGCACATAAAGTGAACAGAGCTGCAGTGGGACTCTTCTGCCATCTAGCTTCAGACTTCGAAGAAAAAAAGCAAGTAGAAAGAGAGGAGCTGTGATACTGCGTTCACGCTAAGTCAAGGTATAGGACTAAATATAAGGTTGATTGAATATAGCCACATAAGGATACAGATGACGTGGCATTTTTGGAAGTTCGCCTGAATATTAATCAAAGTTGTCGAATGACCTCTGTCCAAATCAATATGGCATGTCTAAGTGTCGGCAGGATTTATTAGACAGGAGTCAGTGAGGTGAAGAGAGCTGTAAAAATGAAGCATAAGAAAATGAAGCATGGGCGCTCTCCATGGTGCTGAACTTCTTTACGAGGATTTGTCCAATTTCAAGCTGTTGTGGCCTGAAGAATTATGTCATTTTAGATTCACTGTGGTAAAACACACACATAAAGTTTGCAATTATAAAGTTTGATAATTATTTTGGTTGTTAATCATCACCTGCTTATGTAACAAATCATAAATAGCAAAATTGCAAAAGAAAACATTTTTTACAATTTATATAAACCAGGTCTTAAGAGCTATTCAAGGGCACTTCCAACTTATTTTCTTTTATTCCTTATAAACATGCTGAGATGCCTGAAATTCTTAAGAAATAGTGAAGAGAAAGTCCAAATTCTTTTGACATGCTGGTGAGACCCAGGAGATGAACGTCACTTAGATTCAAATCACATGCTAATTATAAAACAGCACAAATCTCTATCCCTGCTCATTAGTGGTGTCCAAGGTTAGTTGTCCAAAAGGGTGAATCTCCCTTTGCCCCCTGCTCTGCTCTGGCAAAACAAATGGGGAAACAGCTTGATCCTGTTGTAATCTTGTATAATTATGAAGCAGAGGAGGGCAATGGGATTGTTGTCCTTTGGACAAACATCGTCCAAGTTTAATTCCACCAAGGAGGCCAAACGGTGCTGTGAATAATACATCAGTGTTTGTGTCCATGCCATGTTTGTTTTCTGCACAACAGAGCTTTTCTTTATGTTGCGTGAATTGCAGTTTATTCAGTCGTTTTTCTGTCTATTCCAGATGAATAAAATAGCTTTTGGGTCTTTGTACAGCTCCCATTCTCCATGTGTCTGTGGAAGGCTGATATGAATCGGTCTCATTCACAGACTGCTGTGATGGATTTGTATCGTGCTTCTGCTCCTCAGTAGAATTGTTTATCTCCATGGTTTATGCGGCACAAGAAAACTGCTCAGCTTCTTCTGGAGTGAGTGAGATTTCTGTTTCCGGAAGCAGCTGCTTCTACGTGAGTCCAGAGGAGGGGCCCCTCTACAGTGGAATCGACAGGTGGGCCCAGGAGATCGGCCTTCAGTCCTATTGAGTCTGCTGCAGCTGATGAGCAATCACGCACACACTCACACACACACACTCAAGCATACACACGTACACATATGCATACACACAAACATGCACACAAGCACACACTCACGCACACACAGACACAAACACAAATGCAAACACAAACAAGCACAAGCAAAAGCACACACAGACACACAGACACACAGACAATACTGATCCAGCTGCTGTTGTGGTGGGCCTCAGATCCATGTATGAATGTTTAATAGTGACATGCATTCTCCTGTACAAGCACAGTGTGAGGTGTAGCAAGTCAGACAAGCAGAAACATTTAAACATTTTGCTCATAGTGTGTCTTTATAAGGGGAGGAAGCCTCTGCGTAGCCAGCCACATAATCAGTAAGCCAACTGCACAGAGCCACAGTGGGAGCCCACAGGGACGGTGCTCTGCTGTTGTGATTAGCCGCACTGGTGTATGAGGACTGACGCCTCAGATATGTCCATGTCACACAGGGGCCAAAGGTCCCCGTCACACTGCGGGGGGCCCCACGGCCCAGTCAGCTGTCTGTGTACAGTATGTGTGTGGAGGGACGAGTTTGAGCATTCTGCTGTAAGTGCATCCGTAACACATGTGCCCTCTGGGGATGAACACTAAATGTGGCTGTGTTGATGTGCTGGTGCTGGTGGACAGATGCACTGTGTTGTGGCATACATCAAGCTGGAATCTTCATGCATGGTTTCTGCTTTATATGTGTGTGTGAGTGTGTGCTGGGGCAGAGTGCAGCTGCAGGGGGTTGATAAAGTAAGCACTGGGGTGGGATTAGCAGGTTGCAGTGCCCCAGAGGGATCTGTGTGCATCTGGCCCTCACACACCACTGATAATCCACTGCATGGTCAGGCCTGGCCTTCAGTGTCCAGAGGGCAGGGACAGGTGAGGCTCCAAGGGGAGATATGTGCTCACGTGGGCCCCATGTCAGGGCTAGATACTGCTCAGGACTGCTGAAAAGGCAGTGTGAAAGCATGGACAAAAAAGCACATTTTACCCACCAGAATATCTTTATCTACATTTGAAGCATTAGATTTTCTTTTTCTTTTTTTTTTTTTTTTTGGTATAGCATGTAAAAAATGAACATACATGTATTTACAGAAAGTTTTCTGTTGACTTTTTTCTGTAGTATATAAATTGTGGTTGTACTAACTCTGACATCATGCCAGTGTGGAGAATCCTTTGGCTGCTCTGTTGCTCCAGGATAAAAATATGCAAAATTGCATTGAAAAAGAAACAACTTTTGCTTTTATTGCGTGACACAAAATCTGAAGCTGTACCAAAACCCAACATTTTTTGCTTAATCCTTTAGCAAGTTACATGTGGGTTCAGTGTGAGGAATCAGCATTGACAGCTTTACTGACATGCCTGCTACTATCATCATCACTGCAGCACTAGCATTTTAGCTCAAGGCAACACTCGGAGGTACGACCCATGGCAAATGAAGCTGAAAAAACGTGAATAAAAAGTGACATAAAAAACATCAAAACCATTCTGATCTATTTCGGGAGATTTCACAAAATATGAATTATGCAACATCTTGTCTTACCCCTGTGTAACCTATTGCTTACACATGGAAACCTATACTCACTGCCTTGAAATATCACCACCTTTAGCTTATTAGCTTGCCATGCTGCGTTTTTTACCCCGCTCATTAACTTTATATCTAGTCCCTGGGGAGAAGGCCTGTTTATGTGCTTTGTTCATCTGACATTTAACAGCCTTGCACCTTTTATCTTTTTATCCAAAAGAGTTAGTAGGTCCCGGAAAGGCGTTACACAGAAGAAAAGTGGAACAAAACAGGGTTAACTGTATTGATTGAAAGACATGAAAAACAAATGGGACACCAGCAGAAAAGAAAAGAGGACAGCAGCAGCAGATAGATAGATTACTAGAGTTTGTCTGATAAAGAAGCTAGGGGAGAAACAGGCAGGGGTAACGCTTTATATTAAGCGGGTGAAAAATAGTGGTGAGAGACGCAAACAGCAGTGCAACAAGAGGAATGTAATGAGCAGCCAATGTAAGAGATGCTAGGAGATACACTTGGGCCTACAATGCTTTGTTTTAAAAGTCTGCCACATTAGTTCTGAAAATGTTGCTACACTGACACAGAAAACCACATCAGGGATGAAGTATGGGGAAAAAAACATAACACTTCATAACACAAATGTTTAAAGGTCCCATATTACACAAAATGGAGTCTTGTGAGCTTTTAGCCATGTTATAATGTTGTTACCTCATCAAAAACATACCTAGGGTTGTGTTTTGTTTCATTCACATGTTTGAGAAATCCTGCATAATCAATCTGTTTACATCTCCAAAGCTCAAAATGCTCTGGTCCACCTTATGATGTCATGTAGTGGTAAATGTCAAGTTATCAACAACATTTTACCTTTAATTCAGTAGAAATTGGCAGTTCTAGGGCTGAAATTATCTAAATGATTCTAGTGAAGGTGTATGGAGTTTAAAAACACAATGGAGCACTTTCTGTATTACAACATGACATAACAAAAAGTGGAGAAAAGTGTTTTCATATGATAGAAGAGGAAGTCTAAATATGCAGGATGTGTTTTAAACATATGTGAATGAAAGAAAACACAACTCCGGGTATGTCTGGGATGAGAAAAAACATTATACAATAGATCTGGAAAAAAAAAAAGCGTAATATGAGCCCTTTAAATTACAGCTTGAAATCGGTGAAGGGTTACTCTGGGTTAGGGAGAATCTCTAAGGTGGGGAAATATAAGGACTGATGCATGCGCGTTTGGGGTCAGACCATTTAAAGCGGGGATAATTAATAGGTTGGAAAGTGCTCCCACACCAGCAATAATTAGCAAAACTCCATTCTGGCTGCTCACCAAAGCAACTTGGAGTGCACACAGAATGCAGTCAACTTCAAAGATACGTTCTCATCATATAGTGAAATGTAGAATGAACAGACTTAGTTATATGAATAAAAGATCAAAAGAAAAAATGCTGATTGAGATGAGAGGAGGGGAGTAATAAGCAAACACCAGCTATTTGATTCATTGAGCCAAGGGAGACAGAAAAATTCTGAAAAAACACACTTTAGTTGCTGCGCTCGAGACAACTACACTCTGGATGGGGGTGTGACTAAAGTCCATGGCACCTGAATGAACATATCTAAGAAAATACAAATCTGGAATGCAAAACTTATCTTAAACTGGGTGCTTTTAAAATAGGACACTGATGTCAAAAAAGTACCCAGGCGTTAGCAAATACAGGCAATTTGTACATCAGTGCCAAGTGTCTGATAGCGTGCATAACAAATTCAAGTCCCTGCTGGGAAGAAAATTACCCATTCAAATAGCTTTAATAAGTGAGTGTCATCTGTATTTGTACACTAGAGGGGTATTTTAAGCCGTATGCCTTCTAAACATCGAAATGGAATAGTAAATGGCAGAGTGGTTATCTCTTCTGTCTGTCAGTAGTATCATGGTTTATCTTTGGCTTCTTCTCACTCTTGAAGAACCTGCAATTTAATGAAAAAAGTGCCAATAATTACTGCAGTAAGAGTGTCAACCCTGGTACTGGTGTGATTGTCAAGGCTATACCCCCAGAGAGAGAGTGTGAAGTGCTCTGGCTTCGTCCTAGGCTTAACATAACCATGGATAGTTTATGATTTTTTCCAGAGGGAATTTGGGATCACATACAGTTTTATTATAATAATACATTGTTTTTTATAAAGAGCTTTTTAATGGTCACTTTTTTATTGCTCTTTTCCACCTTCGAGGCACTCAAAGCACTTTAAATCAGGAAACCACTCACTTATTCACAGACACATTCATACAATAGTGTGAAAATGAGCGGATACTGTGACGTGACTGTGAAGTGCTTTACTCAAGGACACAGCAACAGCATTCATCTGTGAAATATGGAATCACACTGCCAACCTGTGGGTCAGTGGATCTGACAGGTCTACCAATGATGTTTGTGTTGAGAGCAGGATTCGAACTGCCAGCCTTCGGATCAGTGGACAGTCCAACTGAGCTACTGTTTTCAAGGTATCTGAAAGAGTGTATGATTTCTATCTAACCGTTGTTCTCATTGTATCCTGCCTTATTCATGGCCCAAAGTGGCCTCTAGTCTTTTCCTTCCATCCAAAGACATTGGTGAAGTATTGTAAGATTTCTCATAAGATTGCATGTGAGAGTCAATCATTCTCTGTCTACTGTATTGACCTGAAAAGAACCAATATGGAATCCTCTCTTTCAGCCTATCCCACTCTCCCTCACCCAAAGGAAAGAAAGTAAGGTCCCTGTCACTCCACGTATGCATCCGACGGTCTATAAGAAAAAAGCATAAGCAGCTTAGAGGGTTCACTGACACCGGAGGTTGGTCCCAAGGTGAAATGAAAATGTCGGTCAGGTTATCTGTCTACATTAACTGGGGGTCACTGACTCCGAGTATACCACAAGTTCAGCCTTGTTTTTAAAGATGGTTCAAGGGTATGGTGTCCCCCTTCTGCACTATTGAGTTTCTTCACATATCACTTTGAGCAATCTTTCTTCGGTATAAAACAGCAATTGTGCATTCTGGAGAGCGCCAAAAATCAATCAATAGCCAGTTAAAGTACTGTACTTATTTGCCTACAGCAGCGAGGTTCTATTGACCATCAAACCTCTACTTACTCCCAGGTTTTATTAGCTATTACGCTTCTATGGAGGACTTTATGTGGCGTGAAATAGCAGTGGCCAAAAGGTGGGTTAATGTCGTTGCAAGAAGGTTATGATTTTACTGATTGCAATGTCAAAGGAAATAACAGGCTGCATTGGGCAATCGGAGTGGGGAGTGTATGTGCAGGTCTGTGCCAGTGCAACCTTGAACCCACTTAAATTAATGACAATATTAGTCCAGGAAATGCAAATATTTTCAGCTAAATGGGTAACGAAACTCATATTTATGCACAGTTTGGAGTCTGTTGAATATGAGCCATACGGGAATAGCTGACTTAGTCTTTCTTGCATTTAAGTGACAGATGCGGCTGTGAGTGAGATTTGCAATCCTCCATCCGTTCATTCAGTCATGCACTGCTCCTCCAAATGTTACCATTGTAAACTTTGGTGATAATGGAAAGATAAAGTGGTCCATTGTGGATTGAAAGAGTTGCAATTTTCTGAAAGATAAACAGTCAAAAATCGAGAACAAAATATTCTCAGTACAGTCAGTACAAGATGTGATGGAAGTGATGACACTTAACAGAAGATTTGTTTCATTTAAAGCTGTTTACTTATGTACTTAAAGATCTGCTATGCAATGTTTTTCTGTAGAGGGTACTCCACCTGCTTGTCTCTATGGAGATGTTACTTCTTTGCCTATAATGTAAATGGAATGTAGGTGAATGCACTCTCGTCTTCTGTCTGGCATTCAGTCCTAGCTAGACAGGATATCTTGTTCTTTTATTGCACTTTTCCTATGTATCACATTATCTGTATATTTGTTTTGCAGTTGTTTTAAATGTGCTATATAAATACAAACTTGAATTTAATGTTCTACAGTATGACATTAAACTATCCTGAGTGAGAACACTTGTCTCCATGGAGATAAATAAGATTAACACCTTACTATGAAACAATACCATTCAAAAATAATAACAATTGTATTGGGACTAGCAGGTGGTGGGCCTCTTATCTGAAAAGTTACACAGTGTTGTAATTTGCTGAATGAAACAGAGCTGATGTGGCTTTAGAATCCTCTGGGTAGTATTTCTCCCAGACTGCACATTTGAGGACAGCCTTTGTATTGACTAATAGACCTTCTACCACTGAGTCACTGTTGCCTCCCCACACGCTGCCGCCCCAGCACTAACTTCTGTTATTTAACCCTATATGTTCTGAAAATTTCACAGATTCAGTAAATAATCATGAACACGAATGGTCTATATTTGGATTGCAGTAAGGGTTGTCCTCCTTTATTGGATTATGTGAATGTAAAGTTTTAGCTCACGGGCTAAGACTACTCACTTGGTATAATTCCTATGATAATATATTGAATTAATTTACTCTTACAGCCCTGCTTCGAGCTCATGGCACAGATAAGGAAACGGTTAGGTCACAGTGTTCTTGCTGACTGAGATAATGAATATGCATTTAATGTAAGCAGACACATATGAGACATGAATATGGATAGACATTACACAATTTACATTTCTTAAAAGATTTACCAAAGTGCTCTGTGAAGTGCATTTGTGCTAAGTTCAGAACAATGTGATCATTCGTAGCTGTAATCGAATAATGACAAATGTTTGCCACTGGATTTTTCTTAAGTCACACAGCAGATGTACAGGCTAATGATGTTATTAGATGATGGATTAGCAGTCCTTATGTCAAACGTGTGGGAGGAAGGCCAACTGTATCCCGTCAGTCAACATCATCAAATGTCAGCCCACTCATGACCACTATCTTGTGAAGAGCACAACAGAACCATGATGAAAACTCTAACCATCTATGTACTCACTGTATGCACACACTGGGGGCAAGATGGGTTAACTATCTTGCCCCAGGACACAACGAGAGCATTAATCTGTGGGAACTGGACTTCCACTGCCAACCTGTGGGTCAGTGGGTCTGACCTCTCTACCAATGATGTTTGTCGTTTCGAACCACCATCCTTCGGATGAGTAGTCTAATATTCTACCAATGGAGCTACTGTCGCCCCATGTAGATAAGTTACAGCCAATTTAATAACCAGTTTGATATTCATTGTGTATTCTGGCAGATTTTATATCAGCCTTTTCTCCCCAAGTGCTTCAATTTCCACCTGCACTGCCTTCAATATTTGATAGACCTTCCTCCACATACAGAGTCTAGAAACCAGTAAAAAGTTTTCACCAATATCATATTTTTGCTGACTAAAACAAAATAAAAAGTAATCTTAATGACTGAAATTACATATATTTTTGTAAACTGAAAAAACTAAGGAGAGATCTTTTAGTCGACTAGAAGTTCCACTTTTCAATCCCAGAGCTCCAACCTAGACCATAACACAAACTCAACATCCAAAGCACATGTTTGTTGAAGCACTGACAATTTATCATAGTTGAATAACGGTACAGACTAAAAGTAGTATGGGTTTACTCAACTAAATTTGCATTCATTTTCAAGAGTAAAACTAAAGTAAATTATGTCACTAAATCTTGACTAAAACAAAACAACTAAAATTTTGTTTAAAAATGACATTAATACTGCTAGAAATACCATCATGTTTCAAATAGGAAGTGAGCATGGGGTCGCTTCTGGCTCCATCGATTGCAATCGAGTTTCATTTGCCTGGAGCTTAACTCTCCAGTCAAATGACTGCAAGTATTCTTTATATAATATTCTGTTCCCAATGCATCCCATCGTAAAGGAATGAGGAGGGAACTGGGAATTCTCAACAAGCAATGCAAAATCAGAGAGTGCAAAGGTTGGGTCTTTTTAGTTCATACAGCACCCATGGGATCATAAGAGCGATTCTGTTGGCTGGGAACGGCGAGGATAAAAACAGAATGGTGCGCTCTGTGTAGGGAGAGCAATTAGATTCACAAGGGGCGCGTGGCTATGATTCATGTGTAGCCCGATGGAGACGAGGTTGGCGCGTGCAGCACCAGAGATTTTCTCTCCGCTCTGTGGAATAATCAGCTAAATGATCATAGTTATGATAAGTGATATTTTGTTTTTATTTCTAAATATTGGGATGCTGTACTAAAAGTACAAATAATAATCAAAATGACAACAAAACATTTGATAAACAATTTTGATGCAAACAGAATATTTTGTTTTCTATTTTAATACATTGTGAGCTAGGTTCAGAGATGGATATAAGTGCAAACTTCATCATTCTGGGTGCTGTGTTCCACAGATTTTATATATATTTTTTAATATAGTTTATCATCTATGAAGCTAAGTGTCTCCTGTTACATGTTCAGTTGTTTTAATTTCAGTAAATCAAGGTTTTATCTGGTCATTCTCACAGACTATGCCTCATATTAACAAGACAAATGAAATGGGTGTGTTTGAGAATTGTAACAAATCTTACTTTATATTTTGGATGTTTAACTGTACTTTTTGTCAGTCTGGCAGTAGTCAACATATTACACTGGGAACTATCATATATTGAGATGGCTGCCATAAGACAGGCACATATCTAACATAATCACACATTTTCAGAAATAAGTGTACAAAAAAGAAAGACTAATTGAAAGATTGAAAGTGCAGACTGATTGGCATCCCACTAGATGACTCCCAAGAGCATTTCAAAGAATGAAAGAAATCACTGGTGTCCTTGAAGACATTTTCACAGTAAATTGCTTAATTATTTATTTTCTGGTTAGAAAAATACTCAAAACATGAACTTCTCCAAACTGTAACTAAGCTCTGTGTGGGCTGGCCTGTGCCTGACCTTTCCATGAAATAGTGGTTCTACAGTAGAGCTGATACAACCATGGCTGGAAATAAGATTTAGAGTGTAACTTGTGGAGCATTTGAGAAACGTACAGTACTGAAATGGAAACGGAGACAGACTTTTTGAGGCAGACTGAGATTGCAGTCCAATTATTGATGCCTGTTGGGCATTGGCGCGTGTTGCCTCACACAAGAGCTCCATGGATAAATGTGCTGAATTTCCAGTTTAAGTTCAGAATTGTATATTGCCCAGTGTGTTAAAAAAACATTTTCCAATGTAAGCAGTTATGGAAGTTGTCTGCTTCGTTGTTGTAAAGGGCTGCCTCCACTCCATGATCACCCCACTGTGAGGTGTACTGGTGTCTTATTCTGAAGTATCCCTGAAATCGAACACAACAAGCGATGAAAAGTCTGCTCAGAACAGATTTCCCTATCCTCTTTTGTATTTATTAGTTTCTTGCTGACTGCTGCTCTATTTCCTCCTATGTCTCAGGTTTGTAACTTTCTCTGGAGTGCTCGTGTCCGCCTGAATAATTTCTATACCCAGTTGCCTTCTGCTTGCTTTTCCCTTTGCACCATTGCTGAGTGGAAAATCCAGTTTCCATCATCTATATTGTAGAAATGCCATAAAATCATGAGAAAATATCAAAACTAGAAGTATGTGCTCAGAGCACATGGTGCAGGAAAGACCACAGGGTATAAAAAAACATTACATATGAACACTAGAGACAATGCAGTATGGAGTCTTAGGGTTCCATGCAGTGTTAAAGATGGCTGAATCCGCAAAGTACCATTTATTTTACATCTTGATATTCAAAGGAAAACACTAATACTATGGGAAACTTTGGTTGAATCTGCTCTATCCCCCTAACTGGCCAGAGTTCAGAGAAGCAGCCGTTGAAGTCATTTTTAGTCGAACAGCATGGAGTCTAATACAGTGGGTATGTGGGCTCTGTATAGTATATAGACACTTTATAATGTGTGTGAAATGACATGTACCATCATAGGACTGTGTCAAAAGAACAATCAGATCAAACATGGAACGTAATGACTTCTGCTAAAGCTATGGGGCCTGTTATAATAGGAATGGATCATGCGTCTATCTAACTCCTTACTTGTTGCAATGTTCAATTTATTTTAGTGTATCTTTATATATTTATTTCATAAAGTAGGAAAGACAACAACAGTCAAACATATGAAAAATGATTTAAAAGGAGCTGAAAAAAATGATGTTGTCAGCTCCCTTCATAATGATTATAATGATGATGACAGATTTATTACTGTAGTGATGAGGACTAAAAATGGAAATTATTAGCTATACAGCTAAATGTGTTCACAACAGTGCACCTCAGCGGACTTTAAAGTAAGAGGTTATGAACTTAAAATACACTAATTAAAATCAGAAGGTGTATAATGAGGGCCCTTGCATCAGATGTGTTTTATACATTTCCCATATAAATTGTAGAACCTTCCATTCTCCACCTTTGCACAGAATAATCCCACCTCAGATGTTTAATGATTTTGTTTGGGAGCAGCTGTGTCTGGAGCAGGCTGCATGTGTCTGTATCTGACCCTTTTTACACAGGGGAGAGGATGTCTGCGATGAGCCCCTCTCTATCTCTCCCTTTGAATTGTACTGCGCTGCCGTGCTACTGCTTTTAAGAGCAGGGGGAGCTCTCTTGTCTGCACAGATTTATTGATGCATGCGGAGATGAGGAGAGACAATGAGACACATGGTGAGTGAGGAGCGGAGGTGTGCAGAGCAGTTAGAGGTACTTAGAGAGAGAGAGCATGACCCCAGTTTAGGGTTACAGTAGACCCAAGGCCATTTATAGACAGTGCACTAATGGTAGAGCCTTCATTTCTATACATAATGCACATGATAATATGAGCAGCCTACTTACACATATGGTAAGTTGTGACAGAGGCGTCAAGTGTAATGTAAAGCAAATCAACAAAGAGTATTCATTAACTTTCTTCGAACATGCGTATGTGGGGGACAATCAGTTGATTACAACTCGCCCCAAAATCATGTACAAAAAAGCACAACAACAAATAATTTCAGCACAACCCACTCACTATGTGTATTCAATAAGCATTTCCTTACAGTTTAAAGCTGTCCCCCAAACAGCAGGAGTACAAAATTAAGAACTATACCTATGTAAGTAGTATTGTACCAGTCCAGACAAAATAGGCCTAAAGGATAAAAAAGCAAAGACATATATATATGTTTCCAGTGACTTTAAATTATGTTTTTGTAACTGTTCCTCAGTTGCTTATTGCCTTGCCTAGAACTCTCCACTGTATACTACTCAACTTCTATCTTTTATTACACATTTATCTAATTTGAGGTGTTTTATTGCTAAAGAAATTACCTTGAGTAAATCTTTTGTTACTTTGAGCAGGGTTTCTTCTTTGTAGATCTGACCAGTAACTTTGCTTGGTGGTATACCCTGCTTTGCCTTCATGGAAATAAGTTTAATGCCATAGGGTGGTAGATTCAATGCAAAGCAAAAACATCTCCCTGGAGACAAGCAGGTGGTGGATCCCCCAGCAGAAAGTTACATAGTGCAACTTTAAATAAATGTAGTGAATGCTAAGTGTTCCAAATGGTTTAAATGCAGCTTTGGGACATTTTAAATAACTTTTCCTGACTGTTTTTCTACCCCAGTGTTTTGTAATCTGTGCAGCCATCAAACTGAAAATGTGCAGTTACATGTGCAGCTACTTACATCTTGGAGAGTGTCCCTGTGTTCAGAATGAGGCTTGTCCGTATAGTGCTTTGGTTCTGGTGCTCTGGTTAATTCTATAATGACATTGGCCCTGCTCCAACATCTCCCAGAGGTGTTCAGTTTGCATGTGGTGACTTTGGAAGTAAATGGTGCTCATCATTTTTCTTACTAATTATTGTAAGTGTCGCTTGAATAATGCAAATGTTCTGATTTCACCTGAAAGAAAAATAATTAACTCTTAACCTTCCTATAAAATACAAGTATGTTTACTGTCAGGCATAAGGTAAGATATCCTTGGCCTCATGCGGTCTTCAGTGCATGAATACTTTAAAAAGCGCTTTTCACTTAGATCAAATATATTACACATTACAAATACAGCTTTCCACCCCTTATAATCCAGTCTTCCCACAGTCTGGGCTTTCTTCTGTTGCTCCTGCTGTCTGTGCAGCCCACATAATAACAACATGCATGTTTTTCCATTATTAGTAATACAGGAAATAGAGAGCACAGGATGTTGAGTAATAGAATATTAAGGTATCAAACCTGGTGCAAATCTTTTTCAACCAGTGAGCTGCAAACTAAAAAAAAGGTTTGGGATCAGCGTGTAAAAGTACATAGCACAGAATAGGAGACACTTCTGAAAATTACAAGTCCTGAGGAAGCATGAACTGTACAAGGGTATTCCACTGTGACACAACAGTAAAAATAGAAACTGTAAAAAAAAAAAAAAAAAAAAAAAAAAAAAAATTCCAACAGCCCTATATGCTATACACTGGTCCCTATAGTAGGCATGTTGAATCTAATATTCTAAATTAGACATAAAATTTTGTGTAAACCTTGTCCAATCAAGTGTTAGATGAGTGAAGAGTCATGGACAGGAGTTTTCAATTCAGGTGTAAACTATCAATAATTATTAATTAATTTTTTATATTTTTATTTTATTGTATGTGTTTTATAAACTGTTTAAAAAGTCTGGTTGCTTAGATAGCTGCTATTGCATATAGTCTAAGTTAACTTTAAATTATTAATTACAAACACATTTATATTCCACCATAATAAATGAACCATGAAGTGGATATAACCATCTCTTATATAAATAAAAGCCCAAGTAGACACACACACACACACACGGCATACTGCATATTGGTTTCACACTAACGTCGCCCAAGTCTATTTTGCTAAAGTGCTACAGTCAACACTGCATTGCGCCAGCTCGCACATTCAACACAAGGACTCTCCACAAGCTCAAAGAAATTGAATTTCTCTCTGTTGCTTAATCACATTTTATGAAACTGTGTAGCAGAGAATCAAGTGATCACTGCATCATCATTGTACGGTGCTTAACAAAATATAACGCTATCCATCACTCGGGAACTCCGCAAAACAGTTTATCTGTAACTTCATCATTGTCATCAACAAACGCAGCCAAAATCATATTATTCACCCATTTTTACTCGCATATGGAGCCCTATTGAGCCAATAATCTCCACTGTAGAGCATTGCATGTTGACGGTAATGGCTTCGTGCCTGTATACCCCTTCCGAAGTTTACCATGCTAATTAACTCGTATTAACTGATTAAACACAAAACGCTTGGCTCTTACAACACAAGCTCAATGACATACATGTTTTTCCAGCTTTATGTGACGGTAGCGCTCCATCTGCTAATGTGTCTTTGATCATAATCAGTCACGCAGAGGAATGAGGGAACACAACCGAAGGCAGCGGAGTAGGCGGACTAATGCTCTGTATGGAATTATTGGTTTGGTTACACAACAACACAGGCGCGCATAGACGCATTTCCAAGTACACATGGCCATTTTGCTCTTTCTTCCTCCTTCCTGGCTCCTCGCGCTCGCTAACAGAAGGCGGCTTATTGAACAGAGCTCTGGGGCGGCAACACGTTCCATCATTTCAAAATGTAACAAGTCTCATTTTTCTCTTTCCGGCTACATTCTTCACTTCTCTTCACAGTTCTTTATTACACGTTGGATGTTCTTTTGGTCAGTGTTTTATTTGGATCTGAAGTTTTTTTTTCGCACACATGGACTCGACACAAAAGGGTCATATGTGAATAAGACTGCAGGAAAAACTGCATTCAATGAACATATGTGACCAAGCACAATGCAACTATAGGTGAAGACAGTAATACAGACAGTCTTATCATACTGACAACTATTAAAGGTTCTATTATACAAAACTAAGCTTTAAGTCATGTTACAATGTTGGTACTTCCTCAAAAACATACCAGAAGTTGTGTTTTGTTTCATTCACACGAGTAACCCTTTATTATTAGTTTACATCTCGAAAGCTCAAAATGTTCTGTTCTGCCTTGTGAAGTCATGAAGCTGTAGTTTTTAAGTTAACAGCTACATTTTACCTTTTGTTCAGTAGAGATTGACAATTCCTGGGCTGAAATTATCCAAATTATCCAAATGATTCTAGTGAAGGTGAATGGAGTTTAGAAACACAGTGGAGCACATGAGATCACAAGCTGGAGCAGAATGTTCTGTTTGAGAGAAGAACTGTGTTTGTTACATGTGTAACATGTGTCAACAAAACAAAACCCACCTCCAGGTATGAATGTGATGAGGTAACAACATTATAACAAATCAGAAAATAGCATAACATGGGCCTATTAGTTTAATACAAATTAAAGCTGTACTATGTACTTTTCTTGTGATGGGTCCATCATCTGCTGGTCTCCATGAAGGTACCATCACTTTGCCTAGAGATGTAGCTGCATTCAAAACCAGGTGTTTTATTGTTGAAAACCTGCATTATTCCGGTGAGCAGGATAACCCCTCCACAGATCTGACTTCCTGGTTGAGTCACAGGTTTGCCTTCATGGAAATCGTTAAGTCTTATACCAAACAATAACAACAAAAGAATCACAAGCTAGTGGTGGACCCATCCATCCATTTTCGTCCGCTTATCCGGGGCCGGGTCGCGGGGGCAGCAGTCTAAGCAGGGACTCCCAGACTTCCTTCACCCCAGACACGTCCTCCAGCTCCTCCGGGGGACCCCGAGGCGATCCCAGGCCAGCCGAGAGACATAGTCCCTCCAGCGTGTCCTGGGTCTTCCCCGGGGCCTCCTCCCGGTGGGACATGCCCGGAACACCTGCCCGAGCCACCTCAACTGGCTCCTCTCGACGTGGAGGAGCAGCGGCTCTACTCCGAGCTCCTCCCGTGTGACTGAGCTCCTCACCCTATCTCTAAGGGAGCGTCCAGCCACCCTGCGGAGGAAACCCATTTCAAGCGCTTGTATCCGTGATCTCGTCCTTTCGGTCACTACCCAGAGCTCATGACCATAGGTGAGAGTAGGAACGAAGACTGACCGGTAAATCGAGAGCTTCGCCTTTCGGCTCAGCTCCCTCTTCACCACAACGGTCCGATACAGCGACCGCATCACTGCCGAAGCTGCACCGATCCGCCTGTCAATCTCACGTTCCGTCCTTCCCTCACTCGTGAACAAGACCCCGAGATACTTGAACTCCTCCACTTGAGGCAAAGACTCCCCACCCACCCGGAGAGGGCAAGCCACCTTTTTCCGGTCGAGAACCATGGCCTCAGACTTAGAAGAGCTGATCTTCATCCCAGCTGCTTCACACTCGGCTGCAAACCGCCCCAGTGCACATTGCAGGTCCTGGTTCGATGAAGCCAACAGGACAACATCATCCGCAAACAGCAGAGATGAGATCCTGTGGTCCCCAAACCGGACCCCCTCCGGCCCCTGACTGCGCCTAGAAATTCTGTCCATAAATACAATGAACAGAACCGGTGACAAAGGGCAGCCCTGGCGGAGTCCAACATGCACCGGGAACAGGTCTGACTTACTGCCGGCAATGCGAACACAGCTCCTGCTCCGGTCATACAGGGACCAGACAGCCCTTAGCAAAGGACCCCGAACCCCATACTCCCAGAGCACCCCCCACAGGACACCACGAGGGACACGGTCGAATGCCTTCTCCAAGTCCACAAAGCACATGTGGACTGGTTGGGCAAACTCCCATGAACCCTCAAGCACCCGATGGAGAGTGTAGAGCTGGTCCACTGTTCCACGGCCAGGACGAAAACCACACTGCTCCTCCTGGATCCGAGGTTCGACTATCGGCCGGATTCTCCTCTCCAGTACCCTGGCATAGACCTTACCGGGAAGGCTGAGGAGTGTGATCCCCCTATAGTTGGTACACACCCTCCGGTTCCCCTTCTTATACAGAGGGACCACCACCCCGGTTTGCCAGTCCAGAGGTACTGTTCCCGACCGCCACGCGATGTTGAAGAGGCGTGTCAGCCAAGACAGCCCCACAACATCCAGAGACTTAAGGTACTCAGGACGGATCTCATCGAACCCCGGAGCCTTGCCACCAAGGAGCTTTCCAACCACCTCAGTGACTTCAGCCAGGGTGATGGATGAGTCCGCCTCCGAGTCCCCAGCCTCGGCCTCCTCCTCGGAAGACGTGACGGTGGGACTGAGGAGATCCTCAAAGTATTCCTTCCACCGCCGGACAACGTCCCCAGTCGAGGTCAGCAGCTCTCCCCCCGCACTGTAAACAGTGTTGGAGAAGAACTGCTTCCCCCTCCTGAGGCACCGGACGGTTTGCCAGAATTTCTTTGAGGCCGTCCGATAGTCCTCCTCCATGGCCTCCCCGAACTCCTCCCAGCTCCGAGTTTTTGCCTCCGCGACCACACGGGCTGCAGCACGCTTGGCCCGCCGGTACCCGTCAGCTGCTTCAGGAGTCCCCCAAGCCAGCAAGGCCTGATAGGACTCCTTCTTCAGCTTGACGGCATCCCTTACTTCCGGTGTCCACCACCGGGCCCACTCGGACTCCATATCTCCAGCCTCCCCCGGAATCCGGGAGAAGTCCTCCCGGAGGTGCGAGTTGAAAGTCCCTCTGACAGAGGGCTCCGCCAGACGTTCCCAACAGACCCTCACTACACTTGGGCCTGCCAGGTCTTTCCGGGTTCCTCCTCCGCCAGCGAACCCAACTCACAACCAGGTGGTGATCAGTTGACAGCTCAGCCCCTCTCTTCACCCCAGTGTCCAAGACACGCGGCCGGAGATCAGATGACACGACTACAAAGTTGATCATCGACCTCCGGCCTAGGGTGTCCTGGTGCCACGTGCACTTATGGACACCCTTGTGCTCGAACATGGTGTTCGTTATGGACAAACCGTGACTAGCACAGAAGTCCAGTAACAAAACACCGCTCGGGTTCAGATCGGGGAGGCCGTTCCTCCCAATCACCCCTCTCCAAGTGTCACTGTCGTTGCCCACGTGGGCGTTGAAGTCCCCCAGGAGAACAACGGAGTCCCCGGTCGGTGCACTGTCTAGTACTCCTCCCAAGGACTCCAAGAAGGCCGGGTACTCAGCACTGCTGTTCGGCCCGTAGGCCGACACCACAGTGAGAGACCTGTCCGCGACCCGAAGGCGCAGGGATGCGACCCTCTCGTTCACCGGGGTGAACTCCAACACACAGCGGCTGAGCTGTGGGGCAATGAGCAGGCCCACACCAGCCCGCCGCCGCTCCCCGCGGCCAACGCCAGAGAAATGGAAAATCCAGCCCCTCTCAAGGAGTTGGGTTCCTGAGCCCAAACTGTGCGTGGAGGTGAGGCCGACTATATCTAGTCGGTAACGCTCAACCTCCCGCACAAGCTCAGGCTCCTTTCCCCCCAGCGAGGTGACATTCCATGTCCCCAGAGCTAGTCTCCATGTCCGGAGATCTGGTCACCGCAGCCCCTGCCGTCGACTGCCGCCCAGATCTCTCTGCACCGGCCCCATATGGCTCCTCCCGCGGGTGGTGGGCCCACGTGAGGACGGCCCCACGTCACTCCTTCGGGCTAAGCCCGGCCGGGCCCCGTGGGGGAAGGCCCGGCCACCAGGCACTCGCTGACGAGCACCCACCCCAGGCCTGGCTCCAGGGTGAGGCCCCGGTGACGCCAATCCGGGTGACGTAACTGGCCTCTGTGTGTTGCTCATCATGTGGGGCTTCTGAACCGTTCTTCGTCTGACCCGTCCCCCCGGACCTGTTTGGCTTGGGTGACCCTACCAGGGGCATGAAGCCCCCAACAACATAGCTCCTGGGATCATTCGGGCACTCAAACCCCTCCACCACGATAGGTGACGGTTCAAGGAGGGGTAGTGGTGGACCCTTCACAAGAAAAGTGACATAGTGAACCTTTAAAGCAGGAAAGAAGTGTATGTTTATCATCAGATTATAAATGGGGCATTATAGCTTATACTATCTCTAAAGTTCTACAACCAAAGACACATAATTTCCTGTTTGTTTCATACAATACTGGTGAGTTCTTGCAAAAAGTAAGTGCAGAACTGAAAGAATCACAAACACTATTCACGAAGAGGGCTATAGTCCTTTCTATCCATTTCTCAAACTGTCTGGATCAAGTATAGGCCGTGCTATGACTGATGCAGGGGAAGTGTCCATTATAAAGTGAAGTGTTTTGTGGGGAAAGAAATCGCAGCTGAAAAGGCTGAGCTCCACCTCCTCTTCTCCACAGGGTGTAATAGAGTGAGAACTGGTCAAGAGCCCACATAATCACCTCTATACATGACAGAAGAGACAGCATTTTCATTATAATACAATTGAAATATAAATGATACAAAATTATTAAGAGATCCCATTAGTTCTCTTCATGGTTTAAAGAGGAGGTATTTAACTTCTGTGGGGTATTAACTGCTAACATGTAACATATTTAGATCACTATGTTACCTTTTATTGTTTTGACAATACTATATTCAACAAAAACAATGTATTAACATGTTTAATTGGTTTTATTTTGGTTTTTGAGTTTGTATCATGCATTTGTATATTTATGGGAAATATCTGGCAAGTGGGAACATTGATGACATTTTACAGCTAACCATAACGAGGGTTCGAATAGGACCAGGAGAGATTGCTAAATTAGTGAAACATGGACGACATCTAAAACCTCTTCAGGCATGTTTTGATCAGAGAACAAGATTATAACTTGGAAGAAAGCTTAATACCATTCATAATACCCCCTTTTAAGCTTCTCGAAAGTACTCAAGGGACTCTTTTTGAATTATTTTTTATTAGATGTCTAAAAATAATTGCTATCTTTACAGTAATCCGTAACCTTTGGCATTCTAACTTCTTAAAATCAAAAGCAGGAATTTGCCGGAGGGGATCAGTTGGAGAAGTTGTATATTTTCAGTACTTTACCGTCACCAACATGCCTTTTATAAATGTTTTTAAGAATCTGGCAGAAGCAAGTGGTTGTTCATTCAGCTTGAGAATAAACTTGTGGAAGCCTTTGATGAAATAGTAGGAACAAATCTCTGAAAGTTTCAAGATGTGTAGGATGTAAACATGAACAGACTGCAATCATTTACAAATGGAATAAATAAAGCACAAACAGCATATGAGGTGTGACCAGGATTTGGTAAAATATGGATTCAGAGAAGATGTCAGCATTTATGAGTCATCTTCACATATGGCTATTTCTTTGCATTAGCTATGACTTTATTCCAATTTAGTAACAGCAGACTGCTCAAGGACACAACAGGTAGCAACTGAATTCAACAAGTCTACAGCAGATTATTACATTGCTCTACTTTAAAATGATTGTATTGTTCATAAAATGTATTAACAACATGGGCTGACTGTGCAGATGTGAGATCAGAGTGACTGAATATTGGCCAGTTCTACATGTTTTTCTTTAGTTTATTTAATTATTTGTATTTTATATATTTCATGTCACGTCTGTATGTTATGTTAATGCTAATTTACATTGCCAAATTACATCATGAGGAGATGAAATAAACCAAACCTAAACCTACTGTTATCGTTTCTGTATGTTTCGTCAGCTTTCTCTTTTTTGACATTGCAAAAGTAGCCCATCTCTTGTGATTTGAATATAGAGTAACACATGCTGCTTGGCCTTACAACCTAAAACATGCACAATGGGTCAAATCCACCAAGTAGTCCTGACAAAGCCAAGCTCAACATCTGGCACCCACTGTTCCTGACGGGTTATCCCCGCAGTATTCAAGTATGGGACAATTTTTTTCCTTAGTGTATCTTACCTTACCTCTCTGGGCATTGATCAAGGCTTAGGACAAATATCATGTTTTAAATGTGCCTTGTGTCTGCTTTATGTATTAAGTAACTGTTTACTTGTGTGCACTAATTTTATTTTAACATTCCTTTCTGGACTCTTAAACCCCTTTAAAAGCCCCCTATGGGCTTGAGTTGAAAAATACCACCTGTGCTATAAACACTTAAAACCATACATCTGGTCTAATCCAATATAATTGCTAGGGCCATATTAAATAAAGAAAAAAAAAACAATGTACAAACTTTTGTCAGAGTTTGCCCTCCACATTTGACTGGAGTTTAGTGTAGGAACTGGTTGGCAGATATGTAATAAATGGAAACTCCAATATCACACCCCTTCAGGTAATGTTATGAATAGCTTCTATATATAAGTGTACAGATGACATTGTGAGCCAAGAGCACTGACGTCTTGCACATGCCACAGAGATGACAAGTATTTTTATCCTCTCAGCTTTGCCCACTTCATATAATCACAATCAGACATGGACAATCTTGTGAAATGTGTGGATGTCTGTCTTTCTTTCTTACCTGACACTGGAGCTCTAATTTCATGGGAGATTTGTGGCCTCGTCATCAGTGGATATGGGTGCCCTCCACTCAAACAGAAGCTCAGACGCATTGGCCTGTATGCAGCTCTCTTCATCAGCGCCCCATTGACAAGGCTCAGGGGCTTTCTCTTCTCATATTCTATTCACCTCATTTCTCACAGCCTTTCCTATGGCGATCCTCATCCTGTCTGCGAGTGGTCCCTAATTAAAATAAAAGATATTCTTAACAGATGGCTCAGTATGGGAGCTATAAGGCAGTGCACATGAAAAACACATATAGCTTTAGACGCAGGGGACACTTCAAACAAAAGCCTTTTCATTATAATCAAAAAGTTATACATCTGAAAATAAATACAACAAACCTTAGTTTTCACCTAGGAATTGTTTTATACGTACACAAGCTATGTGCTTTATTTATTCAGCATTAAGAAAAGCTTTAATCTCTGCACCCTTCTGTCCTCCCCAAAAGCAAAACTAACATCTCTTCCTCATCCATGGTGTTCTCATAGGCTGCTCTTTTATAATTCATGTCCCACCCTTGTTTTCATTTATGTTTTCTAATGAAAGTGCTGTATTTTCAAGTGGAACAGCATAACAAACAGCACCAATCTGACAGGAATAATTAGTAGTGAGAAAACGGCACTCCCACTAAAATGTTGTGTTCAATAAAAGCTCGCACTGTAATCATCACTGCTAGTTATGGGTTCACTGGTTGTACATAATGTATCTGGTGTCCAACAAAATATATTGCTATGATTCTGATCAACTAAATGAGTGCAGTGAAGTTATTCTATCAACAACTCTGTACAACTTTTCATTGGCATTAAAGGACCCATGTTATAATGCTGTTTCCTCATCACAAGCATATCAATAGTTGTGTTTTTTTCATTCACACGTAAACCCTGCATATCTAGGCTGTGCTCTTTTCACAAACAAACAATCTGTTCCACCTTGTGATGTCATGTGGTAATACAGGAAGAGCTCCACTGTGCTTCTAAACTCCATTCGCCCTCCGTAGAATCATATGGATAATTTCAGACCTGGAATCTCTTATAAACTAAAGGTAAAACGCTATTAACTGGAAAACTACAGCTTCATGACATCAAAATTTGGAACAGAGCATTTTGAGCTTTGGGAATGTAGACACAGACAAATAATAAAGGATTACTCAGACATGTGTGAATGAAACAAAACACCACTCTGGATTTGTTTTTGGTGATGTAACAGCATTGTAACATGGCTGAAAGCTCACAAGAATAAATTTTAGGTAGAGGACCTTTTCTGTGTAGACTCTGCACACCTGACTAGGCAAGAGGTGCGTTGGAGGAGAGGCACTTAGCTGTTTTCAAGAAAACTCCTGCACACTGTCTCACTGCTGGTATTCCTGGACCTTTTATTGATACAACATTTCGGTTTCAGACCAAAAACCAAAACCGAAATGTTGTATCAATAAAAGAAAACCAGGAGAGAGGAAGTGTGCAGAAAAAAACAGCTAAGTGTATAGGACCTTTAACCACTTGTACAAAAAACAGCTAGTCTAAAGTTGCAAGATAACATAGCTCACCCAATATTATAAAAACAGCAGTCATCCACCTGAAAGATATTGCATTCAAAAGTTATTGACATACAGCATGTAGGGACAAAAATGCAGGCTTGTTCTATTTACGATGTAGAGCTCCTCTTATAAATCCAAAAAGACATATTGAACACACATTCTATTGTTCAAGACATAGTAAATCCAGTATAAGTCAAAGTGGAGGAGGCGTCAATGACTCACCTGCTGCAGCCTTCAGTCTAAGTGCAGTCCTTTCTTCATACTTGGTCTCCACACTATCCAGGGAGCACATCAATCTAAATAGCATTACATTACATTTATACAAAGGTCTCCTCCCGCCACAGCGCTCCTATAATTCACAGCTGTTAGACGGCCTACAGGGTCATATGAAGCAATTCAGGCTCACAAATTAAAAGAGACCAGCTGGAGAGTGGAAGGTGTAGGATACTTTTGACTATATAATTGGATCGTGACATTTTCACGTGTGAGATATATGATGAAAAAATGAGACTGTTTGTGCTCTTTTCATCTGTCATAAAAACTGTATGCAGCGAGTCCTTATATAACAAACGTAAAGTACATGTACGTGTGCTTGACAGGTGGCTTTGGCTCAGGAGAGAGCTGACAGCTTGCTAACTCAATTAGCATAGACTTGTTTTTGTTTCAAGAGCTTTTTAACAGTTTGATTAGCATATTGTTATTTGTTGCTTCAAACTTATTAAAATACAAAAACAGATTACACAACTCAGCAGAATAACCATGTCTAACACCTCAAAAGAGCACAAGACTATAGCTTTTAATTCACTACGCACTGTGAAGGAAACACACAGATAAGCTAACTGTATGCTAATGTAGTAGTCCAGATAGTAGCTACTAGTGATGCGCGGGTCAGCTTTTTTCTGACCTGTAACACCTGACCCAAGATAAAATTCAACCTGACCCACTTGACCTGAAGAAATGTGGGCCGGACCGGACCCCGCGCACATGTGCCACTGCCGCTGCAGCTGGCCGTCATATCTGCGGGGGCGCGCCTTGCGAACGCGCGGTTTTATTTGCGTAATGTGTTAAAATCCCGCTTCGTTTTACTATTTACACTCATGTGCACTGTTTAGGAGCTGTTTGAAATGTCCTGCGCATCCACAGGATATAGTGCACATACATAGCTTTTAGTGGAATCTGGGACTAAAGCACCGGGATCAGGGAGCGAGGAGCCGACCTGATGAAGCGTGTCTCCGTCCAGGTGAGGAGCTTTGTCTTTGCAGCGTGAGGCCTGTGTGATTCGTAATCTGTCTGGTTCACGTCGTTTGTGCATCGTTTGTGTAGTTTCAATAACGTGCCTGCTCCGTGCGCAGAGGACACCATGCGTCTTTTTCTTGTCTCTCACTGTTAATTGTATAAAGAGTAAAGTTGTTCTCTTTGTGCATGTAAGACATGCAAATACAAAAGTCCTGCGCTCTCGTTTGTTAATCAGAGTTACAGGATATGCTTTAGGCGAGGCCGAAACACTTATTCTCATTGAGTTCCGGGTTACGGGTCGACTCCATGGAAATATAATAAAAGTTCTTATTATAGATCCACGGTCGACCCGCACATCACTAGTAGCTACTTTCTCTCTGATCGGTCAGAGTGTGGTACAGGCATGGATCTATAGTACACGTGGGAAAAGAGCACTGCGCATGGTCAATGGGCTGCACAGGCACAGGATGCAGGCTAATCCAACACGCGCCACCCATGGAGTTCGGCTTTGGTCAAACAGGAATTTAGGCACTAATGATTCCCCGTTAACCACAAGGCAACACTAGAACCAAAACATATTTTGCTTAAATATCAAATGCGATTCGCTGGATTTAATGATATACTTCTTGGCATACAACCATACCTTTTTAGCACTAGGGGCAGAAGGGTTATGAATTTACAATGTTGGGGAAAAAATGACCTTGACTGTCAAAAATATAGAGGCCAGTCAACAGGGTGGGAGTTAGATGACAATACAAGTCTTAAAATGTTATGTCATAAGAAAACCAGCATACAGAATGTTTACTACTGCCTCTTGCAACAATGTAGGTACTATGACAGTTATGATGACAATGATTTATTGTTATTTATATGCCAAAGATGTTTCATGCAAATTTAAAAAGCGAGCACAAAATCTGGATTTCTCAGTTGTTGCTGGGTAGCCAAATTAGATTACTGTGTGGATTTCAAAATCAAGCAACATTAGGATGCAGTAACAAGCAGTGAAATGGCACTTTAATATGCAACATACTTATAAAAGAAACAATTACACGCATCATTATAGCAGATTCAAATCTGCGATCTAATATGCTGTTAGCAGTGCTGTGGTAGAGGAATGTGTTTTTCTTTACTGTTGCCATCACAGATTGATATTGGCTTCTGATAATCCTTTCTCAACACTTGCCTTCACTGGAGCCCAGCAGATGAAAGCTGGAAAATAGAGTTGTTGGAGACTTCCAGGCTACAGGCCGCCAGTGATCCAACAAATTAGTGCTTTTGCCACACAGACTCACACATGTTCTGGGGCAATGATAGCAGTGAGGAGGAGTTTAGCCCCATGTGATAAACCTTCTAACAGCTCACTGTCTGCAAATGTCTATATCTTACCATTGTTATTTATTCCGTTTTGTTCCTTCTAAGAGTCATATATACTAATCCCAATGGGGATAACATGTGTGGTTCATTGCAGATAGTAGACACATTCTACATTCTATAAAATAAAGCACTTAATATTACTAGTTGGTTATTTTGCTGGTGTTAGCTTGATAAAAGGTAATCCAACTGTTTTAATCAATCACAAATACAATCACAATAGGTGTGGTGAATGGACTGAGTATTTAAGCCCTAAGAAGATAACTAAAGATTAGCTTGGGTCTCATCATATAATTTTACAATAGATAAATGGCTTTATATTTCAACTATTCAGTAACCATACCTAACCACAGTACATTTGGTACATTTGCTCTCCTTCGTGGATTAGGGTATAGTAAATGCAGAATGAGCTTATACACCCACTCATTTACATACCATTTACCTGGCACTGCCACCATCCTGCCTGTTGCTTCTGTTGCTCTGCTAAAAGCAAAAGTGATGTTATATACAAAATGGCAGGGTTTTCTTCTCCCCATATGGGATTATGATTGTGGCTTTTAAATAAGGACAGAGAAGAGGATAAAAAGTGCACTTTAAATCAACTCTTGGATCCATTTGTAACTGTATGTGCTTTTACACCTGCGCCAGGAGGAAGCCAAGGAGAAGAAGGGGGGAAAGAAGTTGAAAGAGGTGTTAAAAAGAAATGAGAGTTAGAGTGACAGACGGAGAGCGAGAAGACAAAATGTGCACAGGAGGATAAAATAGAGGGAGAAATGAGCAGGAGAGAAGGAGGAGGCTAAGACGGAGCGACCGGACACCGCAAAGTGAACAGTGAGCCTTGGGAGAGCACACATCGCCAGAATCTCAAACTCACACCTTGACCTCTACTGTTCCTGCCCAGGGAGCTCTCAAGGCCCGCCAGACACTGCTCAGGGCTGCTGTAATTCGCTTCGGAGCCGCAGATGAAGAGCAACACACTTATCCAATGGAAAATTCCACTCTCATAGCTGTTTTTATTTTGTTTGTAGTCACAGGGGAGCAGATGAAAACACAACTGGCTTCAACTGACAATAGAGTAAAGTTGCCTCTTGTGGTGTTTTTGACAAGCACGTGGGGGTTACGTGCATAAATGGACAGGTTCCTCTCTCTTTAGCTGGTTGAAAGGAACACTACACCATCCCACCAGCATACAAAGGACATTCACTCAACTATTAATAGACTTTTCCACTCTTTGTGTGTGGGGGAGAAGGTACAGCATATACTGAGAGCGCAGTGGCATCTAAAACAGCCTCTCTACCTGAGCTGGCAGCAGCAGATGCTTCATTGTACACAGAGAATCAGTGAAATAAATCTGCTCTGTAAATAGCTCCCAGAGCTGCAGAGACAGATTATGCCTCAGATCAAAAGAGGACTGTCTTCAGCAGTGAAACAAGCCAGCCTCAAATCTGTTGGTTAGTCCCAGCCTTTTAAGTACTACATATATGCTTTTGCTTACTGTAGTTAGAAATGCTTGGTTCTGTGAGGGAGAAAAACACCAAGGCATTTTATTTTGTTAGATTGAATCCAACCTAATGTTAGCTGGATCACTGGTCCCACTTTATAATGAAAGCATGAAGAAAGACTTAATTCATGAATGAACAAATAAATAAACAGGGTTAGGAGTTGGGGTATTAAATAGTTACTGTGAATCATTCTCAATAAACTATTTGTTCATTAAGAATAAAGGCACAAATGAGCGTAGGCATTATAAAGTAGCACAGATGATCCCGCTAACATCACTGCACCAATAACTGTGTTACTGGATCATCTAAAATACAGCCCTAACAGTGGTGCACGACTCTGACCATTTTCTGTTTCTATCTCTACCAGAGATAACTGGAGCTACAGCTGTGTCTCCTTTTGCCTCTCCCCAAGGCCTGATCAGACACCACTCAACCAATGTTCATTTCTTTGACCAGGTTTGATGGATACTGACTTAGGCTGCACCATTTTTATAGTTTTCAATCTCTGAAGGATTTGCAGTTTCTTACTTTCAAATGAAGACTAGCCTATGTGGAGACTGGAAATATGAAATTAGTCTACATGTAGTCTTTTGAACGTTTTACCTCCCTGATATATTCAAAATCTACTCGAAGCTGAATAGGTTAACTGATCTCCATTCTAATATGTATATTGATCAAGTGTTTCTTTAATTATTTTGAGCAGTATCTACTAATGAGGACAGTGGTCATAATGTTAAATTGGGGGTTTTACACTTCTATGGGGTGCTGATTGTTATCACATAACATATTTGAATCACCACGTTAGACTTTATTGTTTTGAAAATGCTATCTTCACTAAAGACAATGTATTAAAACATTTAATTTGTTTCAGTTCAATTTTGATGAGTCCTCTGAGTCCTCCCTTCCCTTGCTCCTCGTGCTAAGTCACTCCCACCTTCAGAATGCTTATCATCATTTCACTTCTGAAACTACTGCACATTGCATCAGCTTTGTTAAGTTGGTGTGTATTGTTTTGTATCAGTCTTTTGTATATTTATCCAAAATTGTTGTGTGGGAGCATAGGTGAAATAAGCTTATGGGCTGAGTATTGGACAGAATCATATTGCTAACCTTAAAGAGGGTTTGAAAAGAGCACAGAGAGATCACTAAATTGCTCAAACAGGCACCAATGACATATAAAATCTCTTCAGGCATGTTTTTGATAATATAATTAACTAATAATTCCCCCCGCCTTATGGTATATCAGTGTTCTAAACTAGTTTAAGGTCATTCCAAGAAGTAAAAGAAAAAAGCTTTTATCATGGTTTTCTTGTAAACTTGTTACATGAATAGGCAAGGTGATACAACATCTGTGCAATAAATAAATCCAATTAAAACAATGCAATGAGAGTGTGACAGGGGGCTAACACCAGTGTTTATAGATGGTTTATTTTGAGTGGGATTAAACAAGCTAAATCCTCTTTGAAATCACCACCACTGTGCTTTGGAGAACATGCCACATCTCTCCTGCATCGGACTCATGGAGGAAGCTGGACCGAACCCTGCCAGCGCTCTGCTCCACACACGCTTTCCCTCTCCATTGGAATTGCTTCTTAGACCTGAGCCATGTGCACACTCCACAGGCACGACAGCTAATAAACTTTAATGATCTACTATTATTCTCCTAACATGATAAGCCCCTCTCTTATGGCGTCTATTTTGGTGCCTCAGACAAACACACTCAAGTTCTGAATTAATGACTTTGCGCCCTGTTCCGACCCAGGAGACAATGTAAACAATAGTGGCTGCTACTGACTTGATAATAAACCTGCTAATTTATATGCAAAAACAAATCTCTTGCAGTTTTTAAAAACCATTACGGAACACATCTAACGTACTAATTAGAATAATGCAGCCAAATGTCTTCTTGTTGGTTGTAATAGCACTCATTTACATTGTGGGGAAAGCCAGAGATGTGGTGATGGTACTGTGTGTATCTGCAGTGGCAGCAGCAGTACTGAAGCCAAGCACTGGATGGCTTTGGCAGCTTGTTCTCACCAGCGCTCGGGGGGAAAGAGAACAGATTCTACCTTCAACCAGTGAGCCCAATTTTAATGTGTCTAAAGCTAGTGTGTTCACAAGCATTGTCAAATTGCAAATCATTTCACAGAAAAAGCTGTGAATTTGTACATCAGAAGCCTCATGCCTCTCCCCATGATCTGTTGTGATATGGGAGGCCAATGAGTACAAAATATTCAGCCATTACGTTCCACATAATATTGTGTACCAAGAGACTGAAGTTTAGCACAGCAAATATGGGCCTTAAGATGCGAGCAAGGCACATTCAAATCAGCAACAAAGTAGACATGCAGACTGCCCACAGATCACCTACAAAATCACACATTTTCTGGTGAGAAATGGGGGCTAAATACTCTTGATAAAAAACAAAAGTTGACTGAACTCGTGTCATTCCTATTCAAGTCCAATCCGCAAAAGGATTTTCCACCATCAAAATCCAATTGGAGCTATTGATCTGTAAAGCATGGGCTTTATAAAATGCTTTATTTCACTGAGTGGTTAGAAACCCAAATAAGACACAAGCAGCCAACAAATCACCCAAAACAAGGGAAACAGTAAAGTCTACAGAATGGCTGATTGTACCACCACTTTCAAACGTGGTTGTCTATTTCACTGTTTCCCAAACTTTTTTCTGGGTACCCATATTTTAAAAGTCATAAGCCTTTGTGACCACAAGTCAACAGACATTATTCATAAATCACAAAATAAAGGTGGATTTGACCATTATTGAACATTAATGAGGATATTTTATTGACTGATCATGTCTCTCTGAACAATTAGTATTACTGAAGTTTTAAACGATGAAAAACAGTAATTGAATAAGCAATAAATGGATCCATAAGTCGCCTATTTGGGCATTAAACGTTGTGCTTTTCTTTTTCTTATCAACATTCAATTGAACCAGCAATATTGGAACAAAATAGTCAATAAAAATAATTACAAAAAGATTAGAAATTATACAAAACATGTCTTAACATTTCAACCTAACATGCAGATCATGACAAGGCAACCCAAAAAAAAAACCATTTTTCTTTCTTGTATTATTTTAATTGCTACTGTTGTTGTTTTTGTTTTTATAAAGTAAGGTGTGGTACAGTTTATTGTTCCTGCTGCCTAATGTGTGAGCTACTATGTCCAGATAATTTCCCTTATGGTTCAATAGTCTAAATCTAAAAAAAAAATCATTAGACAGAGAAATATGAATGTCAGCTTAAACAACATGATTTAGTTGCATTACAATGTAAACACAAACAGAACTCCTTTGAGGCGGGGCTGTCTGTGAGTAACACTGTCACACATCAGTAAGTGACAGCTTCGATTGTTAGCCACAATATGAGACGTGCTAAACACAGCATGTGAAGAGAAGGCAGGGCTCAACAACTCGAGCAGGAAACAAGCCAATGTTGCTGCTCAGACACCAACTGTGGCAGCTCTTGAAAAGACAGTGAGTGGGCGGGACACTTTGGCATAATGATAACCTTGAAGCGAGCACTTGTTAGGAATAATTGGACTGAAGTGGACAAAAGCAGCATAGAAAACCTGCGTGCCATCTAATAAGTGAAGCACCCACCAGTTAAAGTCTGCAGCAAAGCTCATGCAAAAGGATACAGCGTGACTCAGCTACAGGCCAGATTATGGAGCGTGCGGGCGGGTTTGTCGACCCCCTTAGCTAATCCTGAGTTTTAAATGCTCTGTAGGAGGTGGGGGGCCATGTTTCCTGCCAGAATATATGAATAATGTTCCCAGGTTTTGCCAGATAAATCCCTTATAGTATGCATGTGAATGATACTGACATATAGCTTTAAATGTAACCTAATGCAGTTACAGATGTTTTAGCCTTTGAAATGCAATGTTATTTAGGTCAGATTGGGAGAGGTTTTGAATCATTAACAAACCTTCCCAAATATTCATGTGTGTAAGATATTTTTAGTTTCAGTCGTTAAAAATACAAATATTATGACAAATACTGTAGATGTGATTTGCTGTTTCTGGATGTGTCAAAGTGTATTTTTTGTTTTTCTTCCAGCTATTACTCTGACTGTCTCTACTTTTAGCTAGTGGCATCTAAACAAAGCACTCATTCTTAACTTTCAACACCGAAACTTGAATGTGTGTGCGTTTCCAGGGATTGCCTAAAGCGCTGGAAACAAAAGACATCATTTTAAAAACACAGCGTTCTTGTGTGCATTGTGTGTGGCTAATAGTTGTCAAACAGATAAAGCTGTTTTAGGAGTATGTAAATTACTTAGATTTTTCTTTGAATATCAAGTGCAATACAAAAGTAGATCTGATGTATTTTTCATTTGGCAAATTTAGTATTTGAAGCACAGATTTTTTTTTCTTTTTCTTTTCTTTTTTGTTTTGTATTGTCAGAACTGGTATAACTAAGAAATATTTTCAAATATTCACTAGAAATAGAAATGTCTTTCTGATATCATATTTTTCTTACAGTTGTGATAGCAAATTTCATGAGGTTATTACTTGGCAGAATGCTATCAAAAACTCAAATACAAAAACCATTTCAACAGGGCCTGTCTCTTTGCCCATAAGTCATGTTTTCAGTTTCGAGTGGCTGATGGAAAGGGTCTAAATGTGGCTGAATTTCTGACACTTTTGTCACTTTTTGAAGGGCAAATGCTCAGAGTTTTATAGATAGTAATTTGTACCTTGTGAATATGTATCAGTATGAACCATTAATAAGGTCAAGGTTTACGACTCCAAAAGCCTCCATAAAAGCTGCAGTATGGGACACCAAAGTATATGGTTTAGGGCTGGGTCTTTCACTTTCTTTGTGTTCTTTTGATGTAGTCACATGTCCATGTTTGTCCTGGAAAAACTGACCATTCTGTGGAAAATTCTATAATCTAATTCTAGCCCACTGAAGCTTCATTTGGAGTTTTTTTAGAACTAAAATAATTTATTTCTTAAGAAGTCCTTTTACAAAACTATTATCAGAATCCATCTAGCCATTCATTTTTAAATTACAAACCAAAGCAGCGAAAATCCTTTTTGGCAGAAGAAATTAGATATGTCATATTAAGAAAGTCAAGGTTCTTCAGCATCTACAAATGTAATTATCCTATTTTATATTATGTCATGTCAGTATGCTTAATGCTTAGGTTAATGCTTCACTGCCAGAATTTTTTAGTGTACTCCAAGCCCTTTTATAAGCATTTTGTCACTCATATATTAAACATTTTACCTTGGCCATCATCACTAGTCTTTATTGGACTGGACAGTTGTAGCATGAACTGAGGGTTAGAGAGGGTATACAGACATTTGGCAAATACTTGTGGCTGATTGTGGCCAAGTATAACCACAACAATTTGGTTTAAACCATTTTAAGCCACTACACCATCTGCAATTATGACATCATGACTATTGCAACAGTTTTCCAGTCCCGTTCAACACTTGAACCCTCCATGAAAGCTGTTTTGTTTCATTATTCAGATTTGCTCTCATTTGAAAATGGCTGCTTAGCTTGTGTTTGTTTCTTGTGTAAATTCCATCCTTTTTGGCGCTCTCCACTTTTGACCTGAGCAAACATGTGCCCGCCGGTGCATCTTTCCATCTGTGAGAGAAGGCAGCGCTCAGACTTCATCGTCCAATAAGGAGCAATCAGGGCCTGGATCTGCTGCTGCCCAGTCTCATCAGTGTCAATGGACTGTGCTGCTCCCACATGATTACAGGTGTGACCTTAGCCATTGCACGGCTCCTCTCGCCAGGCACAAGCACGGCCCACTTATCGACTTTTTCCCTCCATCCAAAATCATAATTGCATGATTCAGCAATGTCCTCAAGTGCAAAAGCAGCAGGCCGTGTGTGCTGATGAATACTTTCCAGGGTCTCCTCAGTCTCCCACAGCAGGGGTAATGTCATCATTTCACTAAGGCGTTTGATTAAAGCCCGGAATATGTCCCAATTTGATCTCTGAATATTCACACTTGGGATATTGACTTGCAAACAGCATCGGGGCATGTCAAATTAATCCAGCTGTGCAGAGGAGATGAGAAACATTGTTAAAAATAATATATCTTACGTGCACATAACAGGCGGGGAGCTGATGAAACCAAGAGAAAGCTATCGTATCATTATAGAGCAGTTTTTTTGCACACTCGTATGTGAAAATACCATTAGGTCAATGTCCGTCAGATGTACAGTCATGTCCGACACTGGAGGCCATTGACATTTAGCAAAGGATCTCATTAGCCAAGTGATGCGAACAATGTGTAGCTATAAAGTCCATGCTACACCCACAGATTCACAAGTCTCCAAACTTATAAGAAATCCGCTCACTAAACCTGGCATAGACAAACGGCCACAGAATAGTAATTTATTGTTTGGTCACTGGTCACTGACCTCACACCTCAGCATTCAAAATAAGAGCTATGAAAGTTGACATTGCTAACGGCAATGCATTCAGAGGGAGATTTTATGCTAGAATTCACTCAAACATATTTATGTGTTTAAACATAACATCACCATGGATAAATTCATTTGTGTGTGTCTGAGGAGCTCTTGTTCAGCCAGCCCGCACATCCCCTTCAGTTATTTGGTGTATTAAAGAGCATGTACTGTCTAACCTTTCGCATTTATTTTACAGCTGAAGTTAGAGGAGTTATTTTTTTTATGGAAAGCAACAAAAGTCTGTCAAATAGTAGGAGGTTTTTATTATCCACTAAGCTCCTGTGTGTTCAGTAACAGTGCAACAGAGCGCCAGTGACAGTGAGCTGCCACAGTATTAAGAGCACCCACCACCATGGACAAATATTTCGTTTAAGGTTAATTCAACAACACAAGTGTGAATCTCTCGGGGAACTGTGGCTGCTTCCCGTCATCCAAAGACACTTACAAGTAGAAATGAAATAATAGTGACGCTAAATTGCCTCTTGTGAATGTGAGCCTAAATGGCTGCCTGTCTGTGTGTGTCAACCCCATGACAGAGATTATTGTCCAAGGCACAAACTGTCTGATCCATATTTGCTGGTACTGCTGAGAACAAAAATAAACAGTAAGGAACCAATACGGGCTACTAACACAAGTAAGTGATGGAGCGCCTTTCTTGCCTCCATAGAGATTTTATAGCTTTTCTTTCAATGCTCCACAGCATGGCATTAAAGTTATCTATTTCCATGGAGACAAGCAATTAATGACATCAGGCCTAGTAGTAGGTCACATCTGTCGAGAGGTAAACCCGCCCAATGTAAGAATGCATGTTTTTCAAGGATCTTTTTGCAATTGAAACCCATGTAATTGGCAAGATACATTTATTGCCATACAGTGGAACATTCCAGACAAAGCAACAGGATGTCCATGACGACAAACTCACAGTAAACTCTTCATAAGAAAGGTTACCCACACCTTTAAATATATACATATACAGTGAAAAAAGTAGTATGTAGGGAAGTTTAAATTACTTATATTAAGAACATTTAACTTGATTTGAGTTTGACTTCACAAGTAAAAGTATCTACCAATGGAATAAGTATTTCTTTCTTGATTAAAAAAAAAAAAAAAAGATTTAGTTTCATATTTTAAGTGCAAAGAGATGTTGTTTTTTCTGATCTTTAATGTAACAAGATGTATTTTCATATTTTATGTACAAAAAGGCTTGTTCCATGTGAAATCAAATTAGCATTTTCATAATTTATGTTATTTTAATCGGTGTAGTGTCAGAATATTTAAGTGAGTATAGCAACTGCATTTAAATGTTTTGTCATTTTGATTGAAAATTGCTGTGACAGGTTGGCTACCTATTATTGAGTGTGACTTTTTTTGGTTAAGGTGCGTGTTTAATAAGACTAGGTTTTCATCATGCTTCTTTTGCAGCATGTATTCAAACTGCATCCGAGTATGTTTTTAGGGAGGTAACAACATTATAACATGGCTCAAATCTCACAAGAGTCAAATTAGCACAACACAGGACCTTTAAACACATCTTGAGACTTGAGGGAGGCAACCTCGCTTATAAAGTACAATATGCTAATGTGTGTGCACGGTGCAGGCACGTGGGCTGAGGGCTGAGAGGTGGGGTTAGGTGGCGAACACAGTGGGAGCAGTAGCTGATCAAAGTGCCAGCGACCCAGGGTGCATCTCTCCCCGCGGGCCCAGTCAATCCAGCACAACCACTCACGCATAAGATATCAGCCAAGACAGTGCCATTGAAGGCCTTTTATCAAAAGCTTATGGGACAAATGTCTGCTCACTCAAGGCACTCTGTGACTAATGCAAAAAGTTTGTCTCTGGTTTTGGAAGAAGGAGATAGAGTTATGAATGTTATGAGAAAGCACTTTATTCATACAAGGATGTCACTTAGTAAGATTGTGCACTGTTTTCTGACAAGACTGAGGATGCTTCAAAGGTCACACTGAACATCAAATAATGAAGTCGTTAAGAGTTTTTGTTTGTTTTTTCAAAATAAGATGCTGTTAATATACACAGTGTCACAGAAATAAACGATGTAGCACCAGCTTTGTTTTATGGCTCGCAGCTGTGGAAATGTGTGTACTTGTGTAATTTTGTGAGCTATGATAGGTACAGAATGACTAGGCTAATCCTGATATGAAATTTTAATGGACATGTCAAAAGCCTGATCTCGTTAGATCTCAGCTAAAGGACTGAGCCTGGTTAGTAATTGGATGGAGACCACTGGGGATACCAGGCTCCACATTGGGGCTGTTGTGTTCTTAGGCAAGGCACTTAACCCACCATGCCTAGTATGAATATAGTGTGTGTGGATGTGTGTGTTTGTGTGTGCTGGTGGTAGTTGGAGAAGCCGATGGCGCAGATTGGCAGCCTCGCTTATGTCAGTCTACCCCAGGGCAGCTGTCACTACAATAGTAGTTTACCACCACAATATGGAGTGAAAGAGTAACGCACTAAATTGTAAAGCAACTTTAAGTATCTGGAAAAGTGGTACATAAGACTAAGTATATTAAATGGAGAAAATGGTAACTGTGTTTTAGATGTGTTTTATAACACAAATATATTTCATGTTTTTATACTAATGTGATGTTGTGTTTGTGGGGGGATCAGAGAGCGGGAATTGTGGATTAACATAAAATAACACAACAAAAATATTTTCTATTCCAGGAAATGTTTGGATAACATTTGGTTGAACTAGTTTCTATTAAAAGCTGTATTTAATTCTCACTCCCTCATAAAAACAAATTTACCCGCCTACATGTTGGGAAGTTGCAACACATTTTATCTCTTGTTATCCTTTGTAAAGAAATAAATCACTGCTGAAATCCATTTCACCTCTTCCTTTAATTCACTGTTAACAACCAGCCAATGGGAGCAGTCCTTGTTCATTACCCAATAACCTGCATCTGAAAAAGAGACTAATAATAAGACTCAGACTAAAAATTTAATTTTATTGTGTTTTAATTGTTTTTATTTGTTTTGTTTGTCTTTGTATTTACATCTTAAAATATTTCTTCAAAACATTGTATTTTAAAGACAATAATGCAGACAGAAACAGGTAGCTATGAAGTATATATATTATAAACCTTTGATTGATGTTTTAAAGCCTTCACAAAACACATTAAATGCATTCAAAAAGCCTTTTACCGAACAGGAAACAGGAAAGATTACTGTGGGACATTAATGACTACCTGTGAGTTATATTGTATATTTCAACAATACAATTCTAAGAAAAAGAATTATTTTCGTGACTTCTGTAACATGCTTTGCAGAGGAAATCACCTTTAATCTGAAAAGGACATTACAATAATTCAGGAACAGACTGGATGCAAAGGAGAGATTGAGTACTCAGTGTGACTGTAATCAGCATATTTCAAAACCCGTCTTTTTCTCACTTACTTTCATACACTTTGTTTTTCAGACTACCTTACACAGACTGCTGAAGTTACTATGGCGATGTATTACACAAATGCACTGATGTTTAGTGCGGAGAGCTGACTGAAGTGAAACTAAAGCCAGGCTTCTCACACAGAATCGGACCAAAGGCGAGAAGACTTATTGATTTTTCTTGCTGCAAAGTGACAGCAGTGCATTCTGGGACACTTCCATACCTTGGCCTTCCATGTGGCTTTGTGCCTGTCTTTAAATTGTTGTCGGCCCGAGTTCGTGCACCCATTTTGTACTAACAGCTTGTATTGCAGTCTATCTGATGGAGCAACAGAGGGGGACTATTTCAAATGGAAAAATAAGTACTAAAGCATGCTTCCTCATGCTGATTCTGTTTAGTGAAACGCTTCAGAATATGAAGATTTGCGTGCAATATGTACATTTCTTATCTTGTATAAATGGCACTAGATACACTGAGAATACTATTTTTGAAATGTCATTTAAAATTAAAGTCTATGTTTTATTGCCAGGAGAGCATAGACATGTAAAGCAGGCATGAATCCAACTCCTATACATATGAACTACTTTTGTCTTTAATGTGCCAAAGAACTCTCTCAAACTTAAAATAGCTCCTATATATGGCTATGTCACTTACCACACACTTAAAGGCTCATGTATTTGAGCAACAGATATATAGTATAAGCAGCTCTTGCCATCAAAATATGTCTGTTGTCTGGATCTAATTGTCTAATTATCAAGAAGTGCACATTAGCATGGTTGTTGTTGTTGTTAGCTTTAGTGTGACAGAAAACACTTTTTTGTCTTTGGATGTTGTAAAAAGCACTCATAAACTCATTGTGGTGAATAATTAGGATGCTCTGAATGCATGAAGAATAACTTTGAACCACTGTCTTAGCAAAGGACACAATAACAGCTTTTGCAACTGGCGCCCACTGTGGCACCTGATTTTCTCGGTGATCTCTCATCCAAATAGTAGGCTCTGCCCTGCTTAGCTTCTGAGGCCAGACGAGATCATGCGTTGACAATGAAAATTTGTTCTAGTTCTCTTTTTCATGTTTCTAAGACAGTAAAAATCTGGTTAAGTGCCTTTAATGTAATACTTTTACAAACATTTCTTTGCTAAACTAATGAGCCCACTTGTTGAACCTAAACTTGTATCATTGCTCAGTGCAGCATGTGGCTTGTGTGTAGTTTGACACCAGTGATGTGGCTGTGAAAAACCAAACTCATTTTTAACAGCGTGTCTGAGTTAAACAGCCTCTATCACTCGCCCACTTAGTTCAATCGAGTCTAAAGAAACTAAATGTGAACTCAAGTGTCCCATTTTATTTGTGCACTTACCTGTAACCTTATATAAACCATGTCATTAGTGCATTATTATGATTATGGAACGGACAAATATTGTACAACATAAAGAACTGTGCAGAAGCTATTGCAGAGTGAATTGCAAAAGTGCTTTTCAGAAAGGTAAAGGAAACCAAGCCAAAGAAACAGTTATTGACTTTGGTGTAGATCCAGCAATGTATTAAGAGAGTATGTGCAATTTGTACAAATCTGCACTGATTTGGACCACAGTTGGGAATGCAAAACAAGAACAAATGAAAAATTTTAAAAAGATTCCTACAGCAAATTATAAAACTTTGATAGACTAAAGGTGATCAGAGAACAGACCTGTCACGATAATACTTTTTGAAGTTCAAAATATTGCTGAAGTAAATATAGAAGATAAATGACCCCATAATAACTATGATTAAAAAAAAAAGAGCAGATTTAAACTACAAAAACATTTCTAAATGTACAATACCGTAAAAAAAATCATAAGTTGCAATAAATAAATTACAGAATGAAACACTTTAGTACTTATTTTGTATCTGTAATGAGTCAAAGAAGTTATTAATTCAACCTTTTAAGGCTTAAATCTTATATCTCAAAAAATTCCCAGTATTACAAAGAAAAAGTACACACCGTAAATTTTGACCCTAAAAAAATATTATTCTAGCTTTCATGTATTGGACATCAAGTCAGTATAGCAATGATTGTGACAGGCCTATCAGAGAAATTGGAAAGTATCTTCTGAATTGCAATTTGGTAACATTATAAACCTTTCGAATGTTGTAAAAACCAATAAATCTAACTTTCCTCCAACTACTTCACAATGCTAGTTTAATGACCAGCTCTGCACAGACAAATCTCTTTACTCAAGCTATTAGCTGTTTAATTTATCATTAGAAGGGGATATTTTGAGCTATTTTCTACCAGAACATTAGAGCGGATGAAGACTGAGATCAACACAGCCATTCTGTCTTCTATATTCCCAGAGTACAGCTAAAATATGCAGCTTATGCTATCCCATTTGTTGCAGAATTTATATCCATGTTGGGAAACTCACAGGGGCACATATCAACAGAGACCTAGCATTTCTTCTAAGTAACCTCCTTGTAGGAAACCTGGACTTTAACATTTTATATTATGCAGAAATGAATAAAATATTTAAAAATGAGAGCTGAGGTTAATGTGCTCGATGCTAAGTGTTTATCCAGCAGGGCAGATAGGCTACACTGCGGCTGCACTTTCCACTTGGCCTGGCTCTGACAGAGAAGATTTTCCTGTTTGTGTGGAAGCAGAGGTGGTTAAGGTGGAAAGCATGAATTTTATAGCTGGCTCTCGTGAGGTCATGATGGATGGAGGGAGTCAGGTGCACTGTAAATTCTGGATCTTTCTACTGTACAAAAAACAGTCAAGTTATTAACAACTTCGAGTGTGTATGACAGATTTTTATGCTTCTCTAATTTTGACTTAATTTGGTGGGATAAAACATGCTATAAATTATAAGTTTTACACCAATCAAGAAACCATTTATGAAGAAAAGTTGAAGTTGATGCTCGATAACAGTTATGGAGTTCCCCAGTATGATGCCACACTTTACAACCAGGAAGTAAAGTTTTAAAAAAAGCAAATTGTTTTTTACAAACATTTTAAGTATCAATCAATTTTATTCTTACTTCTTATGTATCCGTAGTAGCCATGGTGCCAGGGGTTCAAACAACAATGCAATTTGGCAACATGTTATAATAGGAGCATGGTGAAGACCTGAAGTCTTATTAAACTTGCCCCTTAACCAAAAAAAGTCACACATACTCATTAACAAATAGCCAACCGTCTGTCACAGCAATTTTCACAATTGTTTTAACTTTATGTTATATTTCTATAGTTTTCAAATTTCATCTTTTTGTATAAGCGCTTCAAATGAACAATTGAATGGGAAGTTTTTAGTCCATTGTCTAAAGAGTTCCACAGTTTCACTCCAGTGACAACAAGGCCTCTTTGTTTTAGGAAGGTGCGAGCAAAAGGTACATCAAGATCCTATTCTGCTGCTGTCAGTGATTAGTGTGAATTTATTAGAAATATGCTTTGGTACCAATTTATTCTATAATAGAATGAGTAAAATGAGTAGTCCAACCTGTCATAAGCACTTTAACTTAATTACAAAGATCAAATAATGTATTTGACTTAAATAACATTGTCCCTACTAATGAATTATTTTTGTTAATATTAAGTGTTGCCTCACTATGTATAGAAACACCCAGTAACAATTTAACAGCAGTTTTACAGTGTATAAATAATAATTTAAAAAAAAAAATTCCCAAAGAACTTTGAAATCACTAAAACTCATATTGGCACACCCCCATGTAGTTATCCACTCCAGGCAAGTATTGTGGATATTTATGACAGGAAGGGTATCTTGCAGTTATGTATTTATTATTTATTATTCCTATACTTTACCTTATACTTGTACAGTGGTGCTGAATAGAAAAGAAATAGAACACAAGTTTCTTCAACATTACCCTTAGGGCTACAACTGGAAATATCGGCAATGTCAAATGCAGAAATTTTACGTTTGAAAAACGGGTAAAAGAATGAGAGTTTCCCAATAATTGAGATGAGGTTAGCATTTTCTGATTATAACCAAATTCAATGAGACTAAGATCAAATAAATGCAAAATAATACCACCTTTCGCTAATAACTTGCCCTTTCAAAGGCCAGAGCTGGTGTGGAACAATAATCTTTTATGGAACAAACTGGGAACAAATTATCTTGATGCCAAAATGGAAATTGCTTTGTAATGCACTAAAGCCCCAGGTGTGACTCTGTTTTTGAATTTAAGGGAAATATGATGGAGGATTACGGCATAGTGAAAGTGTTTAACCGTCTATAGGTGTGTCAGAGAAAAGAGCAGAAGTTTTCTCTGCTCAGTGTTCGTCAGTACTTCAGTCAGAATTTATCAATAGGACACATATGGTGATAATATAATGTCATACACAAACTTTTGTGCTTTACAGGTTTGAACAAAGCTAAACTGTTATAGCCACAGCTGCCTGGCATAGACTGACACAAGCGAGGCTGTTAGTCTGTGCCATTGGCCCCTCCAACCAACACCACTCACGCACACACATACTCACACACACTCACGCACCCTCACGCACACTCACGCACACTCACGCACACTCACGCACACTCACGCACACTCACGCACACTCACGTCACGTCACGCACACTCACTCACACGCACACTCACGCACACACATACACGCACACTCACGTACACTCACACATACTCACACACTCACGCACCCTCACACATACTCACGTACACTCACACATACTCACACACACTCACGCACACTCACGCACACTCACGCACACTCACGCACACTCACGCACACTCACGCACACTCACGCACACTCACGCACACTCACGTACACTCACGCACACACTCACGTACACTCACGCACACACTCACGCACACTCACGCACACTCACGCACACTCACGCACACTCACGCACACTCACGCACACTCACGTACACTCACGCACACTCACGCACACTCACGCACACTCACGCACACAGTACATTCATACGTGGACAAAAGTGGGGAAGTGGAAGGCGTGAAATTTGACCACAGAATCTGAGTCACTGACAACTGTGAGACATGGGCCATTTGCAGATTAATGCATATAGAGTCTTTAGAGAGGAAAAGTTAAAGGTGCACTATGTAACTTTTTGGTTTGGGGTCTGTCATCTGCTTGTTTTTATGGATATGCCATTGCTCTGCTTGTAATGTTCCACAGTATGACATTAAACAGCTCTACTTTACATTTATTCATTTATACATGTGTACTATATAATTATAGGTGGTGATTCTGACTGTGAGCTGGGTTGCTTCTCCACAGATCTGACCTGTAACTTCTGTTCGGTCTGGTTAAGTCTCCATGAGGATAGAAATGTTTAATACCATTTACTGTTTACTGTTACTAACCTCAGTCTTTCAGTGTTACTGGGACAACCTGTTTGTAGCCGTGGGCAACAGCAGCACAGATCTTAGGATATTGTTTGTTGCTTAGTCTTGCATAGATGTTTATACATGATTTTCTGCACAATCACGAAGTGATGAACCTCCATTAAACTGTATTTTGTAACATATTCTGTTACATGGTCCAACCAGAGTACTGCATTCTGAATACTTTGAATGCTTTCAGGCAGAGTTGCACATAAATTATGGTATAAAGATGCTTCATGTTCGTTTCACAGGTTGTTTTGCATTTCTAATCACTAAGCCAAATCAAACATGCGCATACTATAAGAGCAAACCTTTCTATTTTTCTCACTAATATTGTGCAGTTTGAAGCTTAAATTGTGTGATCAAGTGCCACCATGTATTACTTTGATTTTAGAAAAGTAACCACCAAGTAAAAAAGTAGCACTCTAAATTTCTATTCTAAATACAGTATATATTCTCGGTACATGCATTCAGTTCCTTCCCAACACTGTCAAGAAGATGGAACATAACATAGAGGTTACCAAACTGCATTATATTTTAATTTTGGACTATGCAATTTTGAAACAATCATCATTCCTTGATTCCCACAAAAGAAAAATCTTCCACATTCAATTAGGTCTGCCACTGTAGTTCGATATGCTTTTGAACTGTGGCTGGACACACTGACTGCTAATCCGTCTTATTCACTCCAAAGGCACATAAAACAAGTGATTCACGTAACCTTTTCAAGGGTGCAATCTGTGGCTGGCGGGTCATCTCTGCTCCTCTGCCCCGTGGCATTTGGCGGTGGGGAGTTTTTACTTGTGTCCCTGAGACTTTTTGCACAAAGGCTGTTGGGAAGAAGTTTGACATTGCAGAATGAACCTTGGCAACCATTAAACATTCATGAGTAGAGAGAACAAAAAGAGAGCGAAGTTTGAGATGGATAAAGTAGAAAGAAAAAACACTTATCCCACCCCCTCACACGCTCTCGCAAATTTCATCATCTTGCTTAAATTATTTTTCTCCTTTTTACATATTTCTTCAGAGCAAAATTCCAATGAACAAAAGCCAAAAAAGAGGGAATTGGAATTAGGTGAAAAATGGAATATTAAATAATAACTCTACACTCAACTTGATTTATTGTGATAGTGTTATTTTATGGTCTACAGTGGTGTAATTATGCCAAGGTCCCATTTATTTCATTTTACAGGCAAAATGACAGGTCTATATAGTACTACCAAAAAGCTTCACAGTTCCATCTGTACAATATAAAGCCAACTATTTTTCTTTAGTTTAGTTAAAACCCACTTTGTCCATTACACCTGGCCTGAAAAGACCACTGGATCTTTATTATCCTGACTATCTATTTCCCCGTGGAACCATTACACTGTTTAGCCTTATCTTATCTTTAAACAAGGGGGAACTAAACGGCACTCCCTTAGCCCTATCCGGAGAGGCAGAGGAGAGGCCGGACACTCTGGGACAACTTGAGTCACCAGAGATGGAGCGGGTGAGTAAGCCTGAGGCACCTGGATCTGTGTCGCCGTGCAGCTTGGGCGGAGAGGATGGGTGATTGCATAAAAGGCTCTAGTAGATTTTGGGCAGGAACTACATATTCTGGTCTTATTTGGATGGGTTTGGGAAAGCTTCAAGTAAGTTCAAGTGAGTTAATTACAACAGTAAACTGTGTTTGGTGAAATTACAAAAGAGGTTTGATGATTTGAAATGTCTCTTCTAATTTTTACCAGTCAAAAAACAGGGTCACCAGGTAGGCTTTAAAGACTGAATACAATATTACAGAAAGAGAAAAGAGAGATGCTTGCTCAAACTATTCAACACTTGTTATTGTTTTTATACATGGGAAAGATGACCATCTATCACCATGGAAACAAGCTGGTGTTACAAGCAAGTTACAAGTCAAATCTGTGGAGAAGTAATCTTGTTCACATTAAGAATCCATTTCACACTGGTAATGTAATCATTTCATTATACTGAGGTTTAATGCCATGCTGTGGAACATTTAAGGCAAACCAGTAACATCTTCGGGGAGACAAGCCGGCCGGGGACCCTTACCAGAAAGCTTCTATATTGAACATTTAATCAACAGAAGTGTAAACTTTACTATATAGTATCCTACAAATAAAAGAGTTGTTGTAGTTTCTGTGTGAGGAGTGCCAGATTTAACTATGATATTTGGAGTTGTTGGATTCTATAGATGGAGAAAGAACACCTTTGACATGGCTACTGGTGCTTGTAATCGCCCTAATAACTGCTTTGGACTTACCTTGAGTTGTAAGACAGGTTTAACGGTTGGTTTTGTAGCTCTGTTTGGTGGGGTCAGTGAGCCCTCCTCTTCAGCCGTCTGCTTCAAAAAGACAAAAGAAAGATTTAAAACCCAGGCATGGCAGCTGAGCGGTTTGAAACAGGTCCCTTTTGGCATTAGCATAATCAAAATTGACAGCACCTTATCATTTGTCTGTACCTTCATTTGAAAATATTGATTTGGGCAGCCTTTTGGGACAGTTTTCTAATATTTGCTGCTCTCTAAATCCCAATATATTGAGTAGTATAACCTTTAATTTGGTTTTAACACCTCCCGTAAACTGTATTTGCTGATGGGAGTGGGGAAATGTAGTCTGTTCCTTCTTCTACTACTCAATAACCAGGCGTAAGTAAAGGGTGAGTTGCTCATAGGAGCCCTCTAGCATGACAAAGCACTGCACTTATGCTATTGTTTTCACAGCACACTCTCCATCAGAAAAACACTGGCATCTTGAATGTTGATAGCCCATTACATCTCATAAATGCTCAATTGGGTTTAGTGCACACAGCCCAGTGGCTACACCCACAATAGAAGTCTCCTGTTTAAAGTCATTTCTACAAAGTTAAAAGGACAGTAAGTCTTTTTTATTTTTTTTTTTTTTAATAATTTACATAGCAAATCTACTACATAAACACATACATATTCATGGATATTCAGAAAATTATCATTATGTGAATGACAAAAATGTTTCTTTGAGTAAATCTTTAAAAGTCTGTCAATTCTGCATGAAAGTAGATTTTACCTATAGCACTTGCTGGTAAAAGAAAAGAGGTAGGTTAGGGGTAGTTTAGCATTAGAGCAAGAAAGTCCCAAGTTTGATTCTCTGACTGTGCAGAGCCATTCTGTGTGGGGTTTGTATGTTCTCGCTGTGTTTGCAATGGTTTCCTCAACCCAAATAACTGTGTATCTATTCTGAAAGTGCAGCTAAACACTAAATCCACTTTTTTGCTACTGAACTGTGTACTACTGTAGATACTAGGGATGTAACGATATCCAAATCTCTCTGTACGATATTATCACGATATGCATCTCATGGTACTATATTTATTGCAATATTTTGGAGTGGCAAATTATATAATAATTCTAGATAGGACACTTTTTTGCATTTAAAATGCCTTAACAAGATTTTGGTGTGAATTATTACTGTCAGAATCTCAAGAACTCAAGTAAAAAACATATTTCTTCATGTTGTCTGTGCTGAAATGAATCATGGGACATGTAGTTTCTTATGTTTATTAGCCGTTCCTACTAAAGAACAACACATTTAAGCAAAGGAACTTATAATTCGATATATTGCGATAACTCTCAATATTATTGTGAGACTCCTGACGATACGATATCATAATATTTTGGTTATTGTTACATCCCCAAGTATATACTGTGTTGTAATAGCATTATCTACTGTCATTTTTTTTGGGCAACTTTAGTGCAAACTATAGGTAAATTTGCAGTTTTTTTTGTTGAAAACGACTAAATCTCACAGACACTCATGCTCACCCACTGCACCAGACTATAGAGGGACAGAGAAGCTCATTCTCCAACAGGCTCCTACAGCTCCGCTCAAACAGTGAGAGATACAGGACTACATTCATATATACTCCATACAACTGTACAACAACTCACCCTTATGTAACAGATAACCCTATGTCCTGTCAATCATCATATTGTTGCACTGTCCTCCTATGACCTATTTTATTACTTATTTTTCTGTTTTATTTTGACTTGTACATGTACATTTATATAACTACTGTATGCCTTATTTGACACCTGTCTCTTGCTATATTTTTTGCTACTTATTTAGAATTAATTATTACTATTTATATTTTTTACTCTTAATTATTATAATATATTCCGATGATTGAGCTACTGTGTCCAAATAATTTCCCTGTGTGATCTATAAAGTTTGTCTAAGTTTAAATCTAAGTTTGTGCTGCTTTCAGTGGCCGCCTCAAATTCCAGTAATTGGTGACATCACAAAAGACTGATTACGCTCACCTAGCTGAATACCTGTTGGACCAATCACACTGCTCCTCGTATCCTCAGACCCCACCTCTCCTCCCCTCTCATCCGTCCCAGTTTAGCAGCTCTATTTGAAATGCGTTTATGGGCGGAGTTTAGGTGTTTAGCCACATGTTATGTTTTGCTCTGCTGCAGCGTGTCACATGAGTACACAACTGGAGGAGTACATGTTATATTATCTTATCTTGTAGTACTTTACACACTCAATCGCACTGTTACACCACACCATTGACCAAACCATGATTCTAGAGCCCCGATGTCCATTTTGTGGCTCTCTGGGGTTCAATTAAAGACCGCAGCGTTCCAGGAGTGTCAGCGTGTCGTAAAGTTAAGCGAGCCGACCTAGCGGGGTCCTGTGCTCCAATATCCCATGGAAGTTAGCATGCTGAACTGACCATCTGGAAACAGCACAGAGGCCGGGCCAGATGCCGCTGGTCACAGCATCATTAAGGACCCATAGTTGGTCGTAAAGGTATCAATGGGGCACGATAATGACTTCCTTTAGGTATTGGGAGAGCACAAGAGACAACAGAGCTGGTGGGCTGTCCAAACAAGTCATTCACTCAATTGGCACGCACCTGATGCAACAATGATTCCGACTACTACAACATAATCATGGCAATTGGATGTGGATCTGCAAAGCTAACGGCACTTTTGAAAACTAAATTAATGTTTTGTGTTTTATTGAAACAGGCAAATCAGACAAGGACTTAAATTACTCCTTTCAAAACAGCCCTTAATGTCTAAAATGTCTGACTAATTGCCTTTTTGTAGTGAAAAGTTAAGTCTACATGTCCTTGTATTGTTTTAAATTGTTTTCCATATCCACAGAAATGAACTTTTTTCTTTTGTTCTGTTGCACTGGATTTGCTCCCAGACATTTTCATATTTAATTTTCAGACTTTACAGATGAGATGAGAAAGCAGTCTGAAAAGTCTGCACTAACTATCCCATGTTTAATCTCAAATAAAACGAAGAAATAAAGGAAACAAAAGAACATTTAGACCAAACTTGTTGAAGGTCAATTCATTTCTGATGTGCCAGTATTAAATCTGTTAATATCTAGTCACAGTTGCATATAAGTCTGACATGATACAATACACCAGACTCAGGCACAGTATATTTACTTTGAGGCACTTTTTAATAAAACTGTCTAAGAAGTTCTGACACCATACTTATAATGCATGAGTAATGATGAGCCTAATGATGCGAAAATATTTTTGTTGGCAGCATTTCATATCGACATTTGATCATCTGAGTTTTTCTCCACTAAATTTTTTGGTCTGTCCTATGAAAATTTGAAATGTGCATTATTTAACGATTTTTCCTCCTTCATTTAAATTACAAATCAGAGATACGTCCATTCTTGAGTAGGAGTTTGTACCAATTACCTTTTTATTCTTAAGCAGTTTCTTGGACAAGTACTTCTATTTGATTAAAGGGCGCTATATTACGCTATTACACTTTCACTAAAATCATTTGGATAATTTCAGCCCTGGAAATGTCTGTCTCTATTGAATTTAAGGTAAAAGATCGCTGTTAACTTGAAAACTACCAGTACATGACATCACAAGGTGGAACAGAGTATTCTGAGCTTTGGAACAGACTATAATAATAAAGGGTTGCTCAAACATCTGTGAACGAAACTAAACACAACTCCAGGTATGTTTTTGAGGAGATAACAGCATTATAACATGGCTAAAAGAGTCGATTTTGTGTAATATAGGACCTATATTTTGATTAATACTATTTTGAAATAATGTTTTTTGCTTGAATACAATTTATGGCTACTCTGCCTACCTTTGCTATACCTGTCTGTCAGAACAGTTGACATATGACAGAAATTTAAAGAGGAGAAAGCAGAGGGAGACAAGACAGTGGTATATGCATGCTCTATCTACTCCCATAATCAGCAGTGGTGCTTTGAGTGTAACTGTCAAATACATTTCACATGCTGCCTTTTACGACTACACAATACCCCTTCCCCTGACCACTATCATCGCTAGTGTCCGCTGCAGTCACCCGTAGTGCCCAAACATAATGTACAATGTATTTTTTACAGCTCACACACACACACTCCCACTCTGGTTGGTATCTTGGCAGGGGAGGAGAGCATAATGCCAGGGGGTATGCATAAACCCGTAGGCCATCATCTGTAGCCCCCTCAGTGCTGTCAGCAGTGGCACTCGCAACTAGTTAATGCAAAGTAATGAGGCGTCAGGGCTGCCCAATTTGATGGACAAATCTGCATGTTTTGAAGTGAATACGCCATTGTAGATAGCAGAGGAAACAGCAAATCCATTTCTCAGCATAAAGATAGTTACACCAAAGAAAAGTAAATGAACTAATCACCGCTTTGGTTGCATTCCAATGAATTATTTTATTTCAAATGTTTGTGCTGCAAGCGATGACTACATTTGAATAATCTTTAGTCAATGCTGTGGAAAATTTCTCCAAAAATGCCGGTTTTGTGAGTCGCTCTGAGTCATCCTCCGAACTCGTGAATGCTTTGTGTTGGTGGCGAAATGGCATGCGGCTATACGTTTGGCATTTGGCAGAACATTTATCTTATTTTTGAAGCTGTTTTGAGGCTGCTCCTTTGAGCCAAGCACTCGCAACAGGAGGTAATATCAAGTAAACTTTGCACAAAAAGTGTTTACAAATCTATACACTATATTTTACATTGGTGGATACATGTGTTTGAAGTGGCATTCAGATTTTAGAATATGATTACAGTATGTCTTTGGAGACACAGAAACAGTTTTTACTATTGAACTTCATCATTCACTCTGAGAGGTGGGTATGTTCAATTAAGTAACAAAAAAAATTGTAGCATGTTTACTGTTATACTTGAGTAATATCTTTATTGGAGTAACAGTAAAAAGTTGAGTAAAAGTTCTGGTTGCTGTGAGTAAGTCTACAAGTGACAAAAATTTTGTTGAAGGTGTTAAATGATTTGATTGGCATGTGTGCTTCAGATACGACTTAGCTTGTCTCATTTTATGTCTATTCTTTAGAAATACTAGATTTTGTGCATTATTTAATGTTTTGTCTTTCAGATTACATTACTTTTAAAAAAAAGTAAGACTCAAACTTGATAAACTTGGTAAAATTTTTGGCTACTCTACCCTTCTGTACTGACTGTAGGCCCTTGAACTCACTCACATTTATGACAATAGAAATGAGCATATTACCAATAGTAAATTTTAAGCAATTTTATTTGAAACTCAGTTTTCTACAGGGGCACATTCTCTTTGCTATAAAACAATACCAGTATCTACCAAAATCGTGTCTACCAGAATATTCACTGTTCTTTTTGTGCATAAAGTTGTTTTAGTTGTGTGAATTAATGCAGAAACTACACCAAAACTTATAATGGTACACTTGGCCTATTATCGACCAATTTAAAATCAAGTTCTTTTTTTCTACATTTTTAATTAACAGCATTTTTACACCTCACTAAAACTTCTGCACAGTACTTTGTTGCCAACACATAGGCATTCATCTTAATTATCCCAAGAGTTCAGCCTCATTGAGACGACTACCACAAAGCATCACTGATAATATGGTTTGCACTTCAATACCCCGACTAATATTCCCACATGGTAAGCAGTACAAAAAGCTCTGTGTGGAACTGTGGATGGAGAACACAGTGTGCCGGCAGCTGCAGCTCAGTGCCACAAGGTGAGGACTGAGTGAAGCTAATGTGATGGGACGTGCTAAATGCGAGCTAAAGCAGCGGCAGGACGCAGAGCAGGAGGCCTTCAAAGCACTGGAGGTGTGGGGGTGCTGCGTCGACTCTAATCCAGCCTGACACCGTGTGAACTACAGTAACTAAAGCACACATCAATATGGAGCCCATTGACTCACTTCAGAAGATGATTTGATCCTCCAAGACAGGCCCACGCACAAATAAGAACATGACATTTAATGCGTCTAGACCAATCAATTAAACCAGGATTAGACCCAAACAAGATGGAGATACGGGGACATGTCAATGCGTGAGGAATGGGTGGGGTATGCTTAGATTGTCGGATGGGCCATAGAAGTGTTGCTCTTTCTCTCTCTGTCTCTCTCTCAGTCTCTCTCCACAGTTGCCCTGGGATAGAAGCAATTCTGCCAGCCTACTCAATCAGCCCTCCAATCACCACCAACACTCATACACAAACCACATTCATACTAGGCAATGTGAACTGTCTTGCCTATAGACACACTAATGGGTTCCAGCAGAGCCACTGTTGCCCCTCTGTGGCACCTGGCATTTCCAGTGGTCTTTCATTCAAGATCTAACCAGGTCAGTCTTGCTTAGCTTCTAAGATCTGATCAATCAGGCACTGACAGGTAGGTACGGCCAGAATGTTCTATACTCCCTTGTCTTTGTTTAGAACTACCATAGTTTGGTACGGCCCTGGACATTTTCAGCCTGGTTTTGCTCATATAAATGAATCCTGTTTAGACTTAGACTTAGACAGGCTTTATTGAAAAGGAAGGGAAATTACTTGAACACAGTGGCTCACACATCACATCACAAAAAAAAAAGAAGAAGAAAGTATTCAGAAGGCCAAGCAGCACTAAATAAACTGTGGCACTGTGTTCATTTAGGAGTTGAACTTACACAAAGAAAGAGCGGTACATTTGTAGTCTTGTGGTTCTTGTGGTTCATGTTTTATATTTGTAACACATAGTCTTTAATAGATTAGATTAGAAAAAGGGTCTCAGAAAACCTTTAATTCACATTTACAGCTCAGAGTAGTGATTCTTAACCTTGCAGAGAGAGTGAATCAGGTGTCCCCCTATGTTTTTATTCAACTTTTATATGATATGTTGGCAGTTTAAGTTGAATAATTATTTTGTAATGTAAGGTTTAATTAAAAGTAGAAATGGTAAAGCCAGTTATTATACAGGACTGTGGAATAAAATAAGTAATTGTAGATGATTTTCATCATTCAGTCAACATTTTGTTTTTCCTGTACTTTACCTTAGTCAGAAATTGCACATCATTTTCAATGTTTGTGAGCCTGACTGTGAATTCCTTAAAGGTGCACTTTCTAACTTTCTAGTAAGGGTCTCCCACCTGCGTGTCTCATTGATTTGTCTCGAATTTAGAACATTTTGGCTTAAAGTTGTCTATCTAGCATCAGCTGTTTTATTCCGGTACTATAAAAAGAACTGAAAACCATTCATTCTCACTGTGAGTGGGTTTGCCTCTCTGTAAATCTAATTTAGCCTGGCAGCACCACCTTCTTATGTTCATGCAGATTAGATACATTTAATGCCACACTGTGGAACATTCAAGGCAAAACAATATAATCTCCATGGAAACAAGTGGGTGGTATACTCTCCAGAAGAAAAGTTAGGTAGTGCACCAAGCATAGGGGCAAGATATTTACCAGTGTTTTGAAGGAATTGTGCTTGCCTTCTATTTTGGCTGCATGTCTGTACGGTTGAACGCCACAGCCACAGAGCTGGTTGGTGCTCAGTCCGCTCTCATTCCGTCTGCTCTAACCTGACATGTGGGAACACCCAAGGACCCAACCTGTTCACACACAATCTGCAGTGGCACAATCCCATTACTCAGCCTGTTATTGGTCCCTCTCACACACTGCACCATAGCACGGGATCACTCAGCCCTGGCCAGCTTCTGTGCAGCCCCCCACACCCTCGTCTCCTTCTCTCTCTCTCCCTCTTCCTTTCTCTCTCTCTCCCCCTCTCCCTCTTCCTATCTCTCTCATTCTTCCTCTCTTTCTCCCTTTCTCTCTCTCTCTTTCTCTCTTGGGACCTGGCTGCTTGATTTTCCAAGGTGTTCGTCTCTCCCTTTCCCTCCATTGTCCTCTCTGCAGCCTTATATCAGTCTCTGCTTACCTCAGTGTCTTGTCATTTATTCTTTCACACCACTTTCCCTCTCTCTCTCTTTTCTTTCTCTCTCTTTCTCCTCGCTATGGTTTCGGCTCCTTTCTGGACACAACACAAAACCTTATTTAGCAGTCCGCTCAGCAACAGCCGTAGCAAAAGCTGCCAATTCACCTGCTTAGATAGCTGTATTCTCTCTCCCTTCGTCTCCAAAACCCACCGCAATTACAATCCCTTGCATAAGTAAATGCACCTGGTACACAGCCACGTTTGATCAGCACACCGGATGATATTCACACTCTTGTGGCCATATGTTTTATTACCCAGAGAGCGCGCGAAGCTCTTGGAGGGTGTTGTTATGCACACTGTCTGGTCATGACTGTGTGTGCGTGTGTGTGGGTATATGTGTGTGTGGGCATGTGTATGTGTGTGTTTGTGTGTGTCTGTCTGTGTGTGTGTGTGTGTGTGTGGGGTGCACGCGCGTGTGTGTGTGTGTGTACGTGTGTGCGTGTGTGTGTGCATGCATGGGGATGGGTGTAGGGGTATAGGTGTGTGTGTGTGTGTGTGTGTGTGTGTGTGTGTGTGTGTGTGTGTGGTGTGTGTGTGTGTGTGTGTGTGTGTGTGTGTGTGTGTGTGTGTGTGGGTGTGTGTGTGGGTGTGTGTGGGTGTGTGTGTGGGTGTGTGTGGGTGTGTGTGGGTGTGTGTGGGTGTGTGTGTGTGGTGTGGGTGTGTGTGGGGGTGTGGTGTGTGTGTGGGGGTGCACGCGCGTGTGTGTGTGTGTACGTGTATGTGTGTGTGCATGTGTGTGCGTGTGTGTGTGCATGCGTGGGGATGGGTGTAGGGGTATGTGTGTGTGTGTGTGTGTGGGTGTGTGTGGGGTGTGTGTGGGTGTGTGTGGGTGTGTGTGTGTGTGTGTGTGTGTGTGTGTGTGTGTGTGTGTGTGTGTGTGTGCACTGCAGTAGGCTATAGGGAGCCCAGGTAGATTGAATGGGTGAGAATAGAGATGTGATTAAAGTCTTGTGCGTATAGAGTACAAATTAACAGAATGGCCCAGAGGCATCAATTACTAACCAACATTTGAGGAGTATGTCTTTGAATTTAGACAGAGAGATGATTGCTTGTGCATTTTAATAAATATGTATATATACAGGGGTGTGAATCACAAGGTCTCATACAATTCTTTATGATATATACATGACTCAAGATACAACAATATCACAGTTTTGCAATATGTGTGAAAACATAATATCATTTTTAAGAAAAATATATTTTAACTACATTACGTCCTTGTTACTGAATGTTCATCAAGTTAATATGTCAAGTGTATTTCATAAACAAGTTTTCTTTCTCTAAACAAACTAACTCGACTTGAAACTGAAATAAAAATAAAAAATATGCATGGCAATATATTGATACAGCAGCCTATATACTATATCACTAAATTTAGTATCACATTATATCAATATTTCTATTTTAGGACACCCAATAAGCTTTTATATTAATAATTCAGGTAAAAAAATAACACTTTTGACACAAAATTTCTGAGAAGAGGTCCAATGTTCGTTTGAAGGTGATTTTTATAGTTTCGGAGAAGGTAGTCCACAGTAAATAGAAAATCATTATCAAGCCCCATTCCACTTGTTATCATTCAGCGAAAACTTCTTTGAAATAATAAGAAAATTATCTTCTTTGAGCACTTTTCTGGCCTTTTTACACCTCTCTAAAAGCAAGGACTCAAACTTTAATATAGCAGGGACGTTGTCTGGTAGATTCAATTTGAGTTGGTGTAAAATAGTTTTCCGTCAAAGAGATCATGTTGTTTCTACCACTCATCATTTTAGAGAGAGCTGAATATTTTCTTTTAGAGCGGCAGAAGAACACACACACACGTTTTGAGCAGACCTTTGTGTTAACCACTGCACACTAATGCTTTGTCAGACTGTAGCGGCTTTACTGTGCTTTCAAATCAGGCCCAGGTGGAACATGGCCAGATACTTTTGGAATAACAATGTAAAACAGGGACAGTATGCATGATATTTTCTGCATTATCTGGGACATTTTTTGGCATTTTGTGATAATGGAAAACTGTGCAATATCCAACGACTATAATGGTAACATCGGTGGAACTAAAATGGATATCAAATGGTGAAGAAAGAAGCGTTAAAACAGCGCAAAGGGATGAGGGAAACGAAAATATATGACTACTTTATTTTTGAGAAAATGCTTTATGGAAATCTAGCAGAACAGTTCTCAGCCAGAAGCTTGTGGTTACAGACATTTTCTACACAAATATGCATATGCCATTGTGATTCATCTCCCTGTCATCCAGAGGACTCCATAGTGTTTAATGATGAGGGCCCTTGTACTTTTTCTTAATTAATTTCTGTTTGTCCAGCGTATGATAAAAGGGAACGCTCAGTCTCATGGACATGTAAAACGTTAATGGAAATCTGTAACCCACGTATTTTCAGTTAAATCAACTATTCTGAGAAGAATCTGGACCGGTTTGTACTTTAAATTAAAAATAAGCCAAAAATGTATTAGGACTTTCATATGATTTCCGTCTGGACTTTTTTTTTGCAGTAAATCAATTTTTTTGTGAGATATGATTCAGCTTTGACATGGGAATTGTCAAGACCCAACAAAAACTCAATCTGCTGTCTATCAGGCCATCCCCAGGCACTCCAGCTATACTTATTCTTATATTTACCCCAAAGAATTCAAGCACAATTTGAAATCTGACTTTGCTCTGCGTACTGTGTTCCCACTTAAAATTAGAGTAGGCCAGACAGCAGAGGCCGTAACTACAGAACCTCAGCTTCACAAAGAGTCCACCCATATGTCTGCCCCCCAAAGGGTTCAGAGACAGATTCAGTTTGAATTGAGAGTAATTTCAGTCAGATATTTTTGGAAAAATAGGCCAAAACAGTAAGAGGTTAAAGGTGCACTATGTAACTTTTTAAGTGTAGGGTTCCTCTATCTGCTTGTCTCTATGGAGATGTTATTTCTTTGCATGGAATGTTCCACACTACTGCATTCATGAATTCATGAAGAACCTGTCACTTGCTTGTCTGTGTTCATGGAGATATAAGTTGAATGCCATACTGAGGAATATTCTAAGCAAAGAAAACACATCTCCATTGGGACAAGAAGGTGATGGACCATTAACCAGAAAGGTTATATAGTGCACCTTTAATTTCAAGTTAGAAACCAAAATTAAGACTTGATGTTAGATACCAACTGCAATACCACATGTTTCAATACAAAATAATTGTTTCAAAAATATAGTCTTATCATTTGGTCTTATAGTTCTGTAGAACAGCAGTCCTCAAACTTTTTTGCGCCATGGACAGGTTTAATGTCAGACAATATTTTTCACAGACCGGCCTTTAAAGTGTGGCAGATAAATACGACAAAATAAAATGATACAACCAACACAAAAACTGTGGTATTTTATAAATGTTTCCAAAGACGTCTGTTTTTTTAGTCATTTTGCTGCTTTGTGGGTTTAATATTAACGTTAATGTATCACGTGACTGAGACAAGCAATCTTCACATGCATCAAGAGTGCTTCAAGAGTGAGTCAGATGGATGTAACAGAGAGAATTCAGGCATTTTTTTCAAAATAAAACATTGTTCAGACTCCGATAATAAATAAAATGGAAATAATCTAAGTTATTTATTCTTTCTGTGTGGCCCAGTACCAAACGACCCACGGCCTCAGGGTTGGGGACGGCTGCTTTAGATAATTGTGAATATTCTACTATTATTATAACTATATTATTATAGGAAAGGTCCAAATTTGTCCCTTTTATGTATTCTTTTTTGTAGCAATACTTGCCGCAATGCGTATCTAGTTTTGTTTTTAGATTTAGTATTGCTTAGTACCTTGGGATTGAGTCTTTGGGCAACCTATAGTAATAAAGATTTTACAAAGTTGTCTGGTGGACTAGAAGTAACTTTTTAAACAGTTTTTACAGTACAAACTATAAGGAGTGTGGTTTAGTCTTCTATTTTCCATCAAGTCATGTGTATGTGACTGTACCATTTTACAAATCCACTCCTTAGTTAAGTTGGTGAAACTCCCTGCACATTCTGAGTGTTAATACAATGAAAGCACCGACTATTTTAATTGGGGAATAAATCAGACAAAACCTCTTTTCTGTCACACTCCCCGACATTCAGGTCCCACTGAATAAATGAAGAAAGCTGACAAGATTTCCAGTCAGGCAGCGGCTCAAAAGGTGTTCAACAAGAAAGTCTCTTGATTGGGCTATTCACTTTGTCAAAGGCGCTCACATCAAGGGGCTGCTCGTAATGTGAACAAGTTAGACTGACCAACTGGACCCAACCTTCAACACTGTTAGTCAAATCAGCTCAGTGTTATTAGAACATCTACTTGTTACGATTCGCAGTTGAACAGAGAATAGCCAAAAGAAGATACTTCACTTATACTCATTTGTGAAAATACAGAAAGGCTACAACTCTATATAGGATAAAAAAGGTCATTTATTATGGACTGATTTTAACAAAAGAAATGAACAGTTCATCATGGGGATTAAGCAAAGGGCCACTGGATTACTTCAAGGTCCTGTATGACACAAAATTGATTCTTGAGTCATGTTATAATACTTTTACCTCCTCAAAAACATACCTGGAGTTGTGTTTTGTTTGAGTAATCCTTTATCATTAGTCTGTCTACATCTCCATGAAGATGTAGTTTTCAAGTAAACAGCTACATTTTACTTGTTGTTTAGTCTAGATTAGAAATTCCAGGTCTGAAATAATCCAAATTATTCTAGAAAAGGTATATGGAGTTTAAAAAGTAGCGCATTTCCTGTATTGCAACATCACATCACAAGGTGTTTCCTGTTTGAGAGAAGAACTCAGCCTAAATATGCAGGGTTTGAGAGTTAAACGTGTGTGAATAAAATAAAACACAACTCCAGGTAACATTATAATAGATCAGAAAATTTAACTTTAACTTTAACCTTTTCTGACCTCTCTGTTTTTACAACTGGAAGGGCATCTGGCATAAAATTCTGCCAGTTCGCTGTGCAACTACTTCCTGCAAGTTCAAGGTAAGAATGGAAGAAGCTGATATCTAAAAAGGAAATAGAATAAATCGAATAACTCCTATTTTGTCAATAACTAAACAGAATGGCATATATTATTTACCTCTACTGCTGTGTGCGTGCATGGCCTCCCGTTGACAGACAAAGCATGTTTACAAGCAGCAAGAGCATTTTCAATAACATTCTGACACACCTCATGCAAAACAGTCTTTTCAAATAAATTGCACCTCCAGTTTTGAGAGTACTTTTCCATTCATATTTAAGATGGAACATTTAGTAAACATAAGGTAAACAGTATATATATATTGTTACTTGGCTTCAGTAACTTTAATTTAAAACCAGATTAGAATGATTGATAGACTAAATGTAGCTGTAATGATTATTTTGTACATGAGAAAAACATTAGAATTTAATATGAATTTTTCTGAGGGTTCGAGAACATTGTTTTTCATTGGTCTAGATTCCTGTCCATCACTTTATTATAGCTTTGATGTTAATGAGTATTTATTCCGCCCTTAATGTGTTATATTCTTCTTAACCTTATTCTGCTATTAGATATTTACTAACACTAACAGACTGTAAAAACAAGTGAACTAAGGGCATGTGACATAAAGCGTTCAGCTCCAGTCAAATGAGGCTCGTAAGGCCAGCAGTTATAAGAGTGAGTTTGGAGTCGAGTTCCTTATAAGGCATAGGAATTTATCTTGGGACAAAACCGCAAAATGAAAAACCCCAGGGTCATGCAGAGCAAGTTAATACGAACATTTTAAGACCAAAATAACAACATCATCACAGCAGGAGTTACAGAGAAAGGGGAGACAATTTTTCAATATAAAGTCAGTTGGAGCCAGAGCCGATGGAGTTGGAAGCGCCCCCATGCTCACTGCTCATGCTCGTTACTCATATCCATTTTTGCTAATAAGAAGCTCTAGCTGGAGGTGAATAACTCTAATATTGTGTTACTCATGGTTTTAGAAAACAAAAACACTGGGACCATTTCATAAACACACTGGCTTTTAGGGGCTGTGAAATCTTTTTTAAGTTTAAAACATAAAATTTTAATTTGGCCTTTCTTTGTGTAACCTATCACGCACTGAGCCCAAAATTGAAAATGCCTTTTGTTATATTTGCTGATGGAGGAATAAGTCCTGCATGGAGCTGACTGATTTCAGAAGGCCTTGGTGTAGGTCGAGCCTTGTCAAGAAAATAGCTCACTAAAATGAAGGATGAGGAGGACGCCCTGAGAACAACAGTACTGCAAAGAACTGTAGTTTCTGTTTGGATGTGGTTTATTTAGTTGTGAGGACACACTAACTGATTTACGACTGCACTCGCTGTAAATCCTCTTCAGATGCAAAGGTGGACTATGTAAGTTTTCTGATGAAGGATCTGCCTCTAGCTTGTCTCCATGGAAATGTCATTGCCTCCTTCTACAGTACGGCATTAACACTTTCTGTCTCCGTGGTGACAAGCGAGTGACACCACCAGGTCAAATCTGTCAGAGGTGACATCTGTGGAGAAGCGGGCCTACTCACAATAAGAATGTTATACTTTACGTTTTTTCTTAAACATAAAACACCCCTGATTGACTAAATGCAAGGTCGATAAGTATAACAAACATTAAAGACAAAGCTCCATGGACACAAGCAGAAAAGTTACATCGTGCACCTATTTTCTATGTTGTAATGTTGTTTCCTCATCATAAACATGGAGTTGTGTTTTGGGTGTTTTATTCACATATATAAACACACAAACCCTCTGTTACGACCCAGCTCGTTTGGGTAAGGCAAGTAACAAAAATAAAAACCAAGATGTAAAATGGAATAAATTAAGTAATGTTTAACAGTAACAGAATAAACGGAGTTTTGTGCCACAACATGGGTCACGCAGGCTTACAAAAAACGAGTGGTAAAACTTAGGGACACACACTAAACTAAAACACAAGTTCCCCAAATTAAACCACATAAACCCACAAACAGAATCGAGTGACCAAATCAAAAAAGGCACAAAACAGAACTAAACTAAACTACACACACACACAAAACAAAATGACATACTGGCCACCAAGGCCAGCAGCCCCGAACAGGTGCTGGCAATCTCCTTAAATGGGGGGGTGATGGCTGCAGGTGAGGTGGGCGTCGTCCTGCCCCACCAATCACGGACCAGGGCTCCTGCAGCAGGAATTAGGAGAACTTGGCAAAAATCACACAAACAATTTGGAACCAAGGCCTGGGGCCGTAACACCCTCCATATTTAGGCTGAGTTCTTTTGTTCCACCTTGTGATGTCATGTGGTAATACAGGAAGTGCTGCCTTTGGTTTTAAACTATACTTTCACTAGAAACATTTGGATAATTTTAGACCTGGAAATGCTAAACTCCATTAAATAAAAGGCAAAAGGTATTAACTTGAAAACTCTCGCTTCATGACATCAAAAGGACAGACTAATAATAAAGGATTACTCAAACATGCATGAATGAAACAAAACAAAAAGTCCAGGAATTTTATTTTGATGATGTAACAATATTATAACATGGCTAAAAACTCACAAGAGTAAATTTTGCGTAATGCAGAACCTTTAAAGCAGTAAAAGGCATTTCATCAGTTTCTGTATCGATACAAGTCAGCATTCATTCTGAGCACTACATATTTCGATCTTAAGTCCGACGTATGCCTGGTTAATAAAAACATGTGTGCATATAGACTCATCCTTGATATCCTTTTGTTGCAAGAAACATTCAGGTGTGCAATGCATTCTGTGAGATTCTCTTCTAAATGCTTTTGAACACACAGTCTAACCCAAGTTAATTGCAGACGAGGAAATGCCATCAAAACAAGCCAATTTATCAGCTGTGCCTTTATAATGGGGATAGGCTGTTTCTAGTTTACATAGCTCTCACAGCTCATTGAACCGTTACATCAACTCATTTAAATTGCAAACAAACTCCATTTCAGATTATTTCTTTATGCATCACCATAGGCAGTCTGATGGTGAGGTGGATGATGTACTTAAAGGTGCACTAGTAACTTTTCTGAGGAAGGGTCCGCCAACTCCCTGTCTCGGCGGAGAATGCTGGTCCTTATCTCTCTCTGTGCAGGCAAACAGGAGATGTTAAATGTTCTGTTTTTCGCAATTTAACACTTGGAATTGAATAAATGTAAGACAGAAAAGTATACAGTGGAACATTCCAGGCAAAGCAAGTGGTGGAATAGGCTATCTTTAAACTATGGCAAATACTCTATACTTGAGCAACTTGAGAGTAGTTTCTTGCTAAAATATTGTTGTCAAATCTAGTTTTAAACCGATTTAAATGCTTGTATTGATCATCGGCTGCTGAAAATGTGCTGTTTAAATACAAAATATGTTTTTTCTTGAGTTGTCAGACAACTGTAAAACTTTTTTGGCAGTGTTTGTTAATGTGTGCATTGTATCACCATGAAAACTAAAATATGGCATGTAGTCTACTAGAGCAAAAGGCTAGTTTCTTGGGAATATGCCAAAATATGGTTGTCAAATCTTGTTTTAAACAGATTTGCATGCTTGCATTGATCACAGGCTTCTGAAAATGTGTTGTTCAAATCAATTTTGTGTTTTTTCTTGAGTTTTCAGACAATTGTAAAACTTTTTTGGCAGCGTATTGTGACCATGTTAACTAAAATATGGCATGTACTTGAGCAAAGGAGTAGTTTCTTGGGAATATGCTAAAAATATTGTTGTCAGATTTAGTTTTAAGCATTTGCTTGAACACATACTGTAAGTTCACTATAATTTTATCTCTCAACATCTTAACAAAATGCAGTGATTGTTGTAAGACCTTCTTTTCCTATCAAAAAAGTACAGGCAGCCTCTCAAGGTAAGTAGTGGATTGTACTATTTCCATAAAAGGCCAGTTTTTCTTTCTTATTTCAGAATGCTCCCAAAATAATGCGGAGGTTAGTGTTTTGTATAGAGAAATATTAATAATGCCTGTAGTATTTTGAGTGCATAGTCCTTCATACTAGCTTTGGTCCTCTTGTAATCTGTCTGTAAATACTGTGGTATAACCATGTTTTATAACGGATTCATTGTGCAATATCTATTGAATAAAATGCCCTTGTCTTGTTATCAAAATGTTGTGACTACTCATACACAATTAAAGACTACCAAAACATAGGATTTGAAAAGTGCAGCTGGGCACCTATTTCTCAACAACAATAAAATAAATTGGCCCGTCTGATGTGGTCGTTAAACAAGGAACTTTAACGATTCTGAGAGGACAAACTTAATGAATTCACAAGGCAATTAAACGGGTCATTTCAGTTATGTTTGGGGGGCTTTCTGTAAAGTGATGGCTGCAGCTGTAATAATGGTAGGTGAAGGAGAAAGCAACTATTAGTTCCAGATAATACAGACATTCAAAGTAACTTAATATTTTCATATATTTGAGTATGATTTTAAAAACTTTAATGGTAGTTTAAGTACACTGATAGAGATGTAGCACTAGCCATACTAGTTTTACATTAGTTTTAGTAGCAATAGAAGTGATAGAAGTGAATGTATGTACAGTACAGTAGATATAGTAGGGTAGTAAAAGTAATATTGTGGTGGCCTGTATTATTATTCATATACATAAATGCTTGCAGTAAGTATACTTTCTACAGTTGGTAAACAACTGTAGGTGGTGCGTTACCTATATTGTTCTTGGAAATAAATAGTTTAAACCATATTTCTGTACCTATATTGGAGAAAGATATGTTTTATGCCATACTGTGGAAGATTGTAGCCAAAGGAACAACATTTCCATGGAAACAAGCAAGAGGAGACGGTCCTCTAAGCCAAATAAGTGTCAGGTTTGTGGACTCTTATCAGTAAAAATGCGTGTTTTTCAGAACAGTAAACACGACCAAAAAAAAAACATGTTTTTATTTTAAGTAAAAACTGGTGACAAATTCTAACTAGTTTGTGACTGCAATGTTATCTGTGGTGATGTTTACACATAGCCAGGTATGTTGAGAAATTAATATTCCAAAAATATATATTAATATTTCCAAAATAATATTGAGCACACAGCATTGTTTTCAAAAAAGTTTTAGTTTACTTCAACCCGCATAAATACGCCATCGAGCACCATCATAACTATGCCAAATCTATGGGCGGCAACTGTATTAGATTCAAACCTGTAGCATTTATTTCATTAACGTTGTAAGTATTACTCAAAAATACCTTGAAAAATGTACGTTACTGAGCAGGGTCGCCTCTCCATAGATCTGTTAAAGAAGTGGCGAAACTGCTGACCTCCGAGCCTCATTGGTCTCTGGTCATCAATATGATCCATCAGCTGTGTGTGCAAGTGAAAGAAGAAAAGCGACTGCTGTTCTGAATGCTCCATGATCATTGTCATAGCAAAAGGTAGACATTGGTCGCACTTTTGGTGTGTCAGCTCCCCAAAACTCCATTTATCTCACTTTACATGCAAACGTGAAACTGTAGTTTTCCAGAATCTCCACTCTAGTTGGAGTTTTTAGAAAGATTAGTTGTCAGAGGCAAATTCACAGTTTACTGGGTACAAAAGAAGTCAAATGTCAAATGTGTTTTTAAAAATACGTGTACATGTACGTGTAAATGGGGTCTGAGAGGGAGCACACATCATCTCACCTATTGTATTTTCTATTAAAGGTTGTATAGAGGATTTTCCAAGGAACGAGAAATCCAGCGACTGTTTGTCCTTTTTCAAATGTTGCGCATGCGTGAAACCACCCCCCCTCCCCTACAGCTCCCTACGTAGAAACGCCTCCTCCCGCCTCCTCGTTACGCCAGAAACAGGTTTGTTTACAGCTGGTGCGCTGCACATGACTTGTAAACAACTAACTACAGTGTTGGTTAGGCAAGGCGGGGAGAGGAGCAGGAAAGGGGTGCAGAGAAGGGTGCGCGGAGATTCAGTGCGAATGAACTAGCTACAACACGCAGCAGCAAGCGGACTCTTTCTTTGCATTGAAAATTACGTTTTCAGACATAGGATATCGCTTTCGTGTCCTGAAAAACGTTTGTCTAGCTCTTGGAAATAAAGTATGTTTTCATAATAAGCAGAAGTGACCTGTCCAGGAGTAATTTGGCGACCAATGCGTCAGTCTTTAGACCCTGTGTCTGCTTCAGTTGCGCCATCGCTGGAATCACCTTAGTTTGGCTTCGCTGCTTTTCCCCTTGTCTTCTTCTTTCAGCAATCTCAAAAACGGACTTTCTTTTGCGGCTAACTGCTCCTGGATTCTTGTCTGCCATTGCAACAAACTTTGTGCTAACTGCGAGGAAGATATAGGTCAAAAAAAGCCGCTAAGAACTGTTGCGTTGGTGGAGTAAACAGCGTCTGTGCGGCTTGCGTCTGTGGACTGCGTGACAGGCGTACGTAAGCCTCGTACCGGCGGCGCGCAGGCAAGTCAGTTACGCTAGAAACGTAGGGAGATTGATTGACAGCCTGTCAGCTAACAGATAACGAGGCAGTGTCGTTATCTATTGGCAAATGTTTAGCTGGCACCACCACATCCAGAGTTGATGAATTTTTATTCTCTTTTTTTTGGTCATCATAATTACAAGGCTACTGCACCTCTATAATGCTATCATTGACAATTTGAAACCAAAAAAAAATCCTCCATACAACCTTTAAGTCAGTTTTTTTGGTGAGATTTTGTTAACATAAAGTTCAGATTAAAATGAGTTTCAGACAGAGCAGAGCCTACAGTTAGCATCACACTGTAGATTTAAATGTGAGAAATTCTGTGTTGATACAATCTAGTCTATTTTCTGGCACTTACAATGACCTTTGACCTTGTAACCAGCAATCTCTCCACAGCAGCTGGAGATTACAATAATTAGGATGCGCTGTATAGGCTACAATCACTCCCAGCTATTCAAATGTTTGTCTAGGCCCTTGGAGGACTAAACCACAACCTGAATACGAACACGAAGAATACGAAACAAAAACTGCGCAAAGTTCATTTTAAAATGTCCTGAGATGGGGGGGAAGTTTATTGCTCAACTTTGCATAAGAAAAAATGAAATTGCAATGGGTCAAACAGGCTCAAGTGGCCAATTAGAGAGGTTACACAGCCACCTCAAATTTGGTAAACAGTGTTGCATAAGCGCTCTATCCTTCTATGGGATGGTGGATGGTGAGCTAATTATATGGAGGGAGAGAGCGAGAGAGGATGCCAGCAGCGGGCCTTGATAAAGTGTCAGACTGAAAGAGCCACGCGAGGATAGTTTGAATCACACATCGCAATGGGAGGTGAGAGAGGAGATACAATGATACAAGCCATGGAGAGGTAGAGGAGCAGAGAAGGTACGCTTGATGAGCATGACAAAACATTTGAGTGAGATGGCAGCAGATGCAATGAACAATATTGGTACACGAGTAAATATTGAGAAAGGAAAAGTTAACCACCAAACTATTATTTGGATAGAAATACAAACTACTAAAATACTTTGAAATAAGTAGACACATTTCCAATAGTGGATATAATATGACTTGAGGTGCTGTGTGGTGTAAAATGGGGTTTGCAAGTAAACCAGAAAATACGGATGATTTGAAGTCGAAGCTGAGTGATGTTAACTTAAGGCAGTACTCTGTCAGAAGCTCTATAAGACTTTAATGTGAGTTTTATTTTGACAGAATCTGACCAGAAAGAAGTGATTTAGTTGGTACTGCACTGGTGTAGTCACTTTCAGCTCTTTGTTGAAAGTCAAACAGGACCGTGAGCTTGTATTGATCGCAAGCTCCTGAAAATGTGTTGTTTTTCCAGTGTTTGTATATGTTATAGGTAACTGCTCATCATTCCACCACTGAGATACATATAGTACACCCTCATGATATCAATGCAAAGTATCAATAAATGGAAAATGTACTGGTTTAAATCATGTAAATGTATAACCCACTACATGGAATTAGAGCCTTGCAGGGACCCGCGGGACCCGACGCAGTGCGACGCAGGACACATTTTGAAAGTTCACTGCGGGCGCGGGCGGGAGGGGGACTAAACAACGCGGGAGCGGGCGGAGGGATGATAAACTGCAGTCCCGCAAACTAAATATGAGTGTAAAGTAAAATATACAAAAGATGAATGTAAGCATATCATGCATAATTTGGGCTGGTTATTTTATTTGGCATTAATAAAAAACATTTTAAGCAACAGACTGTCCCCCTGTTCGTGCGGTCCTCGCGTCTCTTACGCTGCGTGGACAGTCCCCCCCCGCCCCGTATGCCGCACAGGCAGTCCCCCCCGCATCCCATGCGAACAGTCCCTCCTTCCGTACGTTGCGCGGCCTGCGCCACGAAACCAGGAGTAAAACAGGTCTAAACACAGGTCTAAAACCTGGACTAAAACAGGATTTAGCCAGGACTTAACCATGCTGCCGGACCACCCACCACGCCTCCTCCCATACGCAGCCCAATTCCTTCCTCTTCTCCGTGTTTGATAGAGCTTAAGAAAGCAAAGGTTCCCATCCTGCGGGACTTGCGGGTGGGCGTGGTACAAAATATCATAGATGCGGGCGGGAGTGGGACTGAAAATTACAGTTCTTTGCGGGAGCGGGCGGGCACAGGACTGCACAGTGCGGAGACAGTCCCGCACAGACCTCTACATGGAATATTGAAGTTTTTAAAGGACTAAAAATCGACTAACACAGTCACATTTAAATCTGTGGAACATAATTTAATTTTTGTAAATGAGTAAATTAGTCTTCCCCCAAAGAGTAAAAGCAGCACTGTGACAAAATCAGGCTGCTACACTCTGCATCACTGTAAAACATGTATATGTCACCGGAAAACTCATGCGTGTGAGTACTGGTAATAATGCGCCAAAGGGCTTGTAGAGGTAGGAATGAGGTCGATTTAAATACAACTTCCTCCTCCCACGGTCTGAACATGAGGTATTCAAGCTTTATGGACATAACATTGAAAGATTGTTATATGATTCTATGTTTTCAGTTCACTAAAGCCCACTTTGATCCTTGGTCTCATTTGGACACGGTGATAAAGACAGTACTCCACGTGTCATGGCCAGACTGTATACACCAATGCCAATGAGGACTTTCTCTATTGTTACCGTGGAAACCAGGCTCTCCATGGACTTTGTGAAGCCCACCTTAAACCCCCTTTGTGAAAGATGAAGTTGTGCTAATGCATCCGCAGCCCACACTGTACAGTTTTATCTGCCCTCAGTACAGAACTACACCTCAGTTATTAGCTCAGTTATGAAAATTATATGTAGTAATGGGGGACTTATAAAAGGAAAAAAGGCAACTGTTCAACTAGTTTGTAGAGAAAAGAAAAACTGTCATTAAAGTGCTATATCCAGTGAAAACAACATTAAAATAAATAAGTAATAATGTAATAAGTTTCATTTTTATCCTCTCTCCACATGCTCCCCCTTCAGAGCGCTATCACAACACAATCAGCGTGAATTCCACTAATGAAACTACTCCACATCACATCAGGATTGTGAAGTTGTAGTGTATTGTTTTGTATCTCGTGCTTTTGTACAGTTATAGAGAGTATTTGACAGAATTGTACTGCTTACCATAAGGAGGGTTGGAATAGTGCCCGGGAGAGATTGTTAGATTACTCAAACATGCATGGATGACATATAAAACCTCCTCAGGCATGTTTTTATGAGGGAACAATGTTATAAGATGGTAGAATGCTCCAAAAAGTCGATTTTGTATAATAACCGCTCTTTAAATATGAAAATGTATGCCAATAAATGGTGAGTTTTGTGCTATAAACTGACTTGCAATTACCTATAATTGTTGAACTGGAGCTGAGGTAGAGAGCTCCATTCCTGCCTACAGCTGATGATTCCATTGTATTTCTTCATGCCTCAAAGCCAGTGCTTCTTCCTCGGCACAGTTTAGGTGGAGAAAATATTTTGTGCTGTGAATGTGAACCTCAAGAGATAACTTTCTGACAATTTTCTTTTGAAACATTGGAGACATTAGAGGCACAGTCATCCATTACGGGGCATAGTAGGCACAAAGCCAGTTGGACAAACAGCATCCTCTTATTGTGTTTTTCCCATTATAAAGGATGTAATTTATTGTTCCTTTTTGGAACTTGTGACAAACATGAATTTTATGCATGAGGTTTGTGGTGTTCAAACTAGTCATCTGTCTTTTTTGGCACAGTGCATGAGTACACAAGTTAAGGGCCGTTGACCGTGAATTGCAGCGTTTGAGATGACCTTTCCTCTCCCCCTCTCACCGGCGTCTCTCCGCCGTGACTCAAAAAGTAAAGTTTAAACTAAAGTCAGCAACATGTTGGAACGGAATAGTTTTTCCAAATGGTGGCACAGATCCAACTGACCACAGCAAATAGAGTAAACTTTGGAATGAGATTTTTATGGGGAAGTTTATCAAAGAACACACTGACCATTTGTTTTTTGGCTCATTACTTAAGTACATTTAATCATCTGTAAGATGTATCTTGCAATTAAACAACAAAGTAGTTCAGATCAGGGTATTACTTTATTACATTTTAATGAAGGTACATTTTGAAAATTATAATTTTATAGAGCTATAATGCATATAAGAATCTTAAAACACTATTTTATAACGATTACTGGCACTGTCTTTTAAGTTTTATCTTTAATTCTGGTGCTCCAGTTAAATCAGACAAAATCTCATTTGGGCAAATTTGAATATAATAATTTAAATTTCTGTTATTTGAGTCCGGGAAAGAAAATCCAATTTTCCCCTTTTTCTTGCCACAACAGTAAGGGAAAATTTTGGGCAGACTGAGGCTCTGTGTTGGCAAATGCCTGGACATGGCTTTGGAAAGACAGAGAGACAGAGAGAAAGGGGGGGAGGAGAGAGAGATTTTAATTATCACAGTTTTTCTTTTTTAATAACATCCCTCTACCCCACTTGATTCAGTATACAGTGATACAAACTGCCTTCAAGAGTTTACCCTGCACATTACTTCAAATAGATAGGGTCTGGTAGATGAATGCATAAATTCTGTTGGTTATTGGCCATAATCATGGTGCCAGTAAACATCTATGCAAACAGATGGAACAGATACTTAATAAACCCCAGCCTAATTAGAGTCTGCACATCATTTTGATATATTTCTGCCTCCCTGTAGCTATGGCGATGAGCATCTCTTATCAAATTGTTGCATTGTAAGTCAACGCATTTTGGGCCAAGTTTTTGATCTTGGTCTTTAATCTTTTGGTGTGCAACTGTCTCTCTGTGTCAGGTCTCCGGGGTTTTGGGAGTTGGCTGAGTGGAAGTAAAGCCAGTGTCATCCATGTTGATTCCTGGTCTTATAACACTCTCGCCTCTCGCTATAGGCCTCAGCTGTGCTTGTGTTTTCTCTCATCTTGTCCATCTGTGTCTGGGACTGTGAGGGCACTCCAGTCCTGCACCTTCCTGCCTCCTATCTCAGCAACTTCAAACCACTACTTGGCTAGAATAAAGATTGCGCTCAGTCTGTGTGAGTTTATAAGAGTATATCAGTCCATTCTTTGCAAAGATTGACTTATGATTGTGTCTCCAAAGTGCCAGTGTTAACAGTTACAGATAATGGCAACATAAAGGCAAGTGTGGACTTAAGTAACCTTTCTTCTTCAGGTGTCACAGCTTCATAAAAAGCTCGTCAGGATTGGACATGATGGGGGACAGTTTGGTCTCTCTGAGTATTTGAGTTTGGGCATAACACTAAACATTTGGGGCTTTTCTTGCTGGCTAGAAGTGGGTGTTAAAATATCAAACAAAGGATGGTAAGTGCTTGTCTTCAAGTAACTCACAAAACTCACTATGTTTTGTCATGTTTTCCACAACAGAAGTGTATATTCTAGTGCAATCTTAACCACTCATCTATTATAATTACACTGTGGGATTTTACATTTTGGAGTTGACACAGGTCATTTAAGCATGTAATTTGATCATTTAAGTAAGATATCACAGTCCTCTTTTAGCCAAGAGTTCCCAACCTTTTACACCAGAACTCACAAAATAACCAAGCACTCCGGTGATACATCTTGTGACGCAGCAATAGTGCCCCACTGTGTTTTTGAACACAATACACTAATCATATGAATAATTTCAGCCCTGAAATTTCCTATCTCTACTGAATTAACAGTAAAAGGTCGCTGTTAACTTGAAAACTACCATTACATAACATCACAAGGTGGAATGGAGCATTTTTAACTTTAGGGATGTAGACAGACTAATAATAAATGATTACTCAAGCATGTGAAAATGAAAATCAACACAAGCTCAGTATATTTTTGATGAGGTAACAGCATTATAACATGGATAAAAGCTCACAGGAGTAAATTTTGTGTAATATAGGTCCTTTCATGCTAGTAATACCAAATAAGAGCATATGTGCCAATAGTTTTTAAAAAGTGAAATTTATTCCACAGTTTATGCCCCTGCTTCCTCTTAGCATCATGAGCTGGAGCTGGCTATTAATAATTGCTAAAACAACAACTTTGTGTCCTCTATCTTTGGGAATCTATGAGACCAACCATACAAGCTTGTGACCTCTGGTGGTTATATTTCTCTATAATGAAAGACGCTTATGCCCCCTACTGTCTGACGCCTTCTCCAGGACTGCATCCAGTGTGTGATAAGATGTACTCTCCCTCATCACAATTTATGCTCCTTGGACCTCGTTTGTGGATCTCAATGGCCTCTCTGATCCAGTGGTGGTATTTGTTGCATTCAGATGGGATGCAGTCTTGGAGAAGGTAGTTTTGTCACGTACTAGGGGAAACTTGTACTGTCTGAAACCAAGTAAAGACACGTCACATCACCATAACATTACACTTCTGTGGAAGGTTAGGGGAAGTAAAGCACGTAAAGCAGGTAAACAAGCTCTCCTGTCTGACAAAAAGAATTGCTAATAAGTTTATAAATGAATGCTGAATGAACGTACCAAAGATCTCTATTTCAAATCATCTTCTGGCCAGCAACAGACAACTGTGTGTTGTTTAATGAATACAGCAACAGAAACATTTTTTATAAAAACAAAGCCAAACTAAATCCTACATGTCCTCCCACACTCACCACTCACCTCTGCTTCTCCAGATTAAATATTCATATCATTCAAACACTTGACGAGTTCCAGCATCCTCCTTGCTGTCTTGGCTCTCCTGCTCTGTCCCTCCTGCATAACTGGAGCTTTCTCTTTCTCATTGAAATGAACTGCCTACATGATTAGTATGTAGAGACATGATTCATATTACAGGCTCACCTCTGTTCACTCAGCTCATGCGTTCATTAATTACTCATCTCTCAGACTCGTACTAAACGTGACAACTGTTAGACCAAGATACAACCCTGCAGCCCCCTCCACAGTATCCCCACCTACCTGCTGATAATTGAGACACTTGGCTTAATTACTAAATAATTTTTCAAGTGTCTGTACTCATTACAAATTACAAAGGCGTAAATCTGAAGTGCTAAAAAGGAAACTTTGCTCTCCGCCTTTCTAATATTTGCTTTGAGGGCAATCAAAACTGCACGTGGTATGTTTGTAAAAAGTTAAGTTGTTGATGATTCACTATTTGTTCGCTGAGGTAGCCAAAGGGAATATTGCATGAGCTTTGTTTTTGGTTTGCAGTACTTCATTATAAGATGGAGAAGACAGGCTCTTTTAAAATTTCAGGGAATGTTTACTGGGATCAATTTGCACCTATGGGGGGAACTTGATAAGATAGATTACTTGGACTTTAGGTCCCCAAGTGTCCAGATGTGGAACTCCACTTAATCAACTTGCAGAGAACTATTGGAGCTGAATATAATGGAGCTTTTGGGAAGAAACTAAAATTATATAAGAATTTATATTATTAGACAAAAGACCAAAATATTCACAGTCTATACCCTCCATATTCAATCTCTATAATACCTCATAGGCTACAATGGCATACTGGTTAGCTTCATAGTAAAGAGGTCCTTGGTTCTTTTGTCAGTTGGCTCAGGGTTATTTATGAAGAGTTTGTGTGTCCTCCCATGTCTATGTCCCCCTAAAACAGAGGAACAGTCCCCTCAGTGGCCACATGCACGCAAAAAATCGGATCGTCATCTCATTTCTGAAGTTATAAGATGATTTAAATAGCATGTTAACAGTTTCATCTGATGCGAGTAATCTCATTTCTCTGCTTTTTCACACATGTGCAGGTTTTGGCATGGAATGTGTGTAAAAAAAGGGCAAATTAATGTATCTATTTTTTCTTGACATTGAGCTTTAAGCTATGGTAGAATGTTGTTACTTAATCAAAAATATACCCAGAGTTGTGTTTTGTTTCATTCACATGTTTGAGTGACCCTTTATTTTTAATCTGCCTACATCTGCAAAGCTCAAAATGCTTTGTTCCACCTTATGATGTCATGAAGCAGTAGTTTAAGTTAACAGCTTCATTTTAGCTTTAGTTAAATAGAGAATAACAGTCCCAGCACTGAAATAGTCCAGATGATTCTAGTGAAGGTGTATGGAGTTTAAAAACACAGTGAAGCACTTCCTGTATTATCACATGACATCACAAGGTCTTCTGTTTGAGAAAGGCCGCAGTATGCAGGACTTGAGGGTTAAACATGTGAAACAAAAGACAACTCCAAGTATGTATGAAACAACATTGTAACAGATCAGAAAATAGTATTATTAATCAGTTTATATTTTATTAACCAATCACATCTTTTCGTCACACCAAAAGAACATCGGCTTGATCATAATCCCACAATATCAGAAACATGTTGCTGGATTCATTAATTATGCAGCTTTTTGATATCGGAGAGACTATTTTCCAAACAATGTACTCCGATTGCCTTTCCTCTCAGGTCAAGTGAATAGATGGCGGACTTGGAGGTCATTATTCTCAAATTAATGAAAGATTCTCTGGTTAATGTCCTTTTGTTGAAGCGTTACATTTTACCTAGCACCTCAGGGGACTCTATTGAGGCTCCATCAATGAGCTCGTAATTTCTTCCTCCTCATATTAATAGCCTTTTTCTTTTTGTCTGCGTTTTATCGGCAGCATACAGTCCTGTGTGTTGCTTGGGTAAATTCTTGCCCGTGGCACAGAGTCTATTACGTGTTGATCATGGTGCTTTAATGCGTCCTTTGTGTGAGTTATGCAGGAAATAATATCACTTTGAATACCAACGAAGAGGATTTGAGATGTTTCTTAGATACAAGGTGGATGCTGAGAATTGTAAACAATAAATACAAATACAATCCAAAAACGTTCATTTGGTTTTCAACATTTATTTACATTTACTTTTTGGGTGCTTTATAAAGGTCCTATATTACGTAAAATTGAGTGCTGTGAACTTTTTGCCATGTTGTGATATTACCTCATCAGAAACATACAAAAAATTGTGTTTTATTTCATTCACACATGTTTGAGTAATCCAGCATTATTAGTCTGTCTACCTCTCCAGAGCTCAAAATGCACTGTTCCACCTGGTGATGTCATGAACTGGCAGTTTTCAAGTTAACAGCTACCTTTTACCTTTTGTTCAGTAGAGATAGACAATTTCAGGGCAGAAATTATCCAAATTATCCTAATGAAGGTGCAAACAGTTGAGCACTTTATGTATTACCACATGACATCACAAAATGGAACAGTGTTTTCTCTTTGGGGGAAGAACTCCCTAAATATGCAGGTGTGTTAAACATGTGTGAAAGAAACAAAACACAACATCAGGTATGTTAGTAGGAAATTACATTACAATATAGATCAGAAAATAGCTTAATATGGGCCCTGTAAAGACAATTCAGTAGGAGAAGTTGACATGTTTTGGCTGCAAGTCATGTGGTAATACAATACCACTGTGTTTTAAAATTCCACACATGTTCACTATAATCATTTGGATAATTTCAGCCCTGGAATGTCCTATCTCTACTGAATCAAAGGTAAAAGATAGCTGTTAATTTGAAAACTACCACTATAAACACACTCAAACAAATGTGAATGAAACAAAACACACCTCCAGATATGTTTTAGATGATAGAGTGTTCCTTCTTTTACACATCTGGTACATCCTCCTCCAGAGACCACTGAGCGACAGGAGGCATGTTCGACCTGATTGGTCCATCAGGATGACGGCGCCCACCGGAAGTAACAACATTTATGGAGATGGCTTGCAGCTAGCAGCCAGTGTATTGTCTTTAAAAAGAATCCAAGAAGTTAAAGTGGTGGATATGCTAAGTGTGATCACGCCAAAGCAAAGACTGTCTTCTTTTACTACTGCTGAGGCTGATGTCCGCTAATTCTCTTTAGCAAGGCCAATGTTTATTACCATGGCGATCATAATTCAGAGTAATCATCAGGGTGCTCCAGTTTTATGCCAGCCAATAAAAACTCAAAAGAGATCATATCTAGTTATTGAGGCGGATCGGGGAGTACGCAAGAGCAGTTAAACAACATCTTTGACCATTGGCAACCTGCATTTTAATTATGCTAGTGAAAAACAAGATCTAAGCCAGAATGCACTTTAAAACACCACATTATAATATTATGTGTAAACTGAATCCTAATTCCCTATGGTGTGCTTGTTTTTTCCTCTTGTAATGGAACCAAATGTTCCCCAGACATCTGGCAACAACAATGTCCACACATAGTTAATAAAGTTTTTATTAAGCAAAAACAATGGGATGATAGATTGTAGACAACAATGAACAGAGCTGCTCGATAAAAGCTCTGAGCCCCACAGCCCAAACAATCCACTCAAATTGGCCTCTTGCAGAATTGTACATAATGATTTCAAACATGCTCTGTCTGTATTCAGGATCCAAAAAATGCGGCCAAACTTTGCAAATGTTTTGTTAACCGAGTAACGAACCATCTCAGCCTGGCATCCGTGATTCAAAGCAACAGCTCATAGCACTGCACAACCAACAGACCAACATGTGGGGAACTGTAGGTGGATTCAAGTATGTCTCCACAACAAATGTTTTTATTTTATCCACTATAAATTCTCTACTTCATCTTATATTCCCTGTTTTTAGCCAAAAACCTTGTCACTAATAACATTTGTCCTGCCAGCCTCAAATGAGTTCCATGTCAGTATTTCTGTCAAAGCATGTTCAAATGATCCATTTTAAAAAGACTCGCCAGCGCTCTAGCACACAGACAAATGAGGTCCAGGTGTTGACTGAGCTCTGGGTGAAAGATATTAAATATTCATACTCAAAATGATGCCGCTGTGGTAAACAACAATGCCTGCAGTACCACACTCTGGGTTTTCCTGCTCTTTTGCCAATACAAAAAGCAAAGCGAATGAAGTTAAAGGTGCACTGTTTAACTTTTCTTCTGATTGGGGTTCATTGCAGATGTGTTTGCTGTGACTAGAACATTTTATAGTATGGCATTCAACATTCAAGTTTTATTCACAGGTGTTTTAAGCATTGTTTGTAGTGGGTTCGTCTCTCCAGCTGACTTTTAGTTGGTAGTGACACCTGCTTTCTCTATGGCGACAGATAAGTTCAACTCACTGTGGAACATTCTAGCATTCTACCAAAGCAATAACATCAACATGAAGACAAGCAGGTGGCAGAAAATGTACATAGCACATCCTTTGATCCCATGGTAAAGAAGTGGGTGAGTGCTTTTGTGGCTCATACATTGAGCTTGTTTTTTAACATCATATCATGGGATTTTAACTGACTAGAAGTGCAGCATGTGCAGTTCAAAGTACTCAAGTAAGGGCCTGTTGGGTTGTGTTAAATTAACTATTTTTTCTGTATCCATGGAGACTGTGCAAGAGGCCAGCTAAGGAGCTTGCTGTAGACATTTGAGATGCTACAGGAGTTTTACACCATATGTGGCAACAAATGTGGCCTGACCTTCCAGAGGAAATACTTTGAGGGAATGAACCATTTTATCAACGAGCAAAACAAACCAGAGCGGAATAAGACAGAAGTCTTTTCTGTCGTGTTCATGCTCCTCTCCCTGGACACTGCTATGATGCTGAAGGACACAGGGGAGGGGCACTTTTGGCTCTTCCTCTCTTCAAACTGCCCTGACACAGGATCTGCTGACCCTACCTGACCAGTCCTCTTGTTAAACTGCACTGAGACCTTTGACTGAGACACAAAGGCGATTGAGAAGCACAGGGCAAATGTTGCTGCAGCAAAACTTGAATTTCCCATGAGATCAATAAAGCCCCTCTCACTCTCTCTCTTTAATTAGTAATGCATCTTAACAAAGGCAGAGTGTTCTCTCCATGGATCAGACTTATAACTGGTATTGTCACCTGCTTTCTCTATGGCAACAGATCAATCCGATGTCATACGGTGAAATATTCTATCTTAGCAATAACACCTACATGAAGACAAGCATTTGGCAGACCCTCCATCAGAAAAGTCACACAATGCATCTTCAAGTAGTAATTCATCTTAACAAATGCGATGTTTTGATGGAGTGATGACTTCTGCAATTCTGATCACTGCTCAATAGCCATTTTTACCATAATGATTTTAGCACTGACTATAACAGCGCAGTAAATCATCTATGGTTTCCGAGTCTTACATATTGTTCTATGGTTGCACATTCAGACTGATTAAATGCATGAATCCGATATCTGGTCGACCATGGGAGGCTAAAATAATGAACTGAATGCAGCATCAATTAGCAACTACCGCGAGGCAGCCTTAGATAACGCTTACCAATGCATTCTGAAAAGTCAAAGACAAAGTGAATGGGTTGTGAGTTGCAGTATAAAAGTTGGTGTGTGGAAAAAAATAAAACAATATGAGTTGAAAAGAGTTACATCTGACTGAGCCTTGAATCTCCAAAGCAGAACGGAAAGTGAAATTTAGCTTTTGGTAAATGGTCCCATGAGCTGATGGATCCTGGCTTTTGTGAGAGAAAAAAATGTATTCGGGGGAAACTGTCATCACATCAGAGAAAGACAGACGTGAGTAATACATTTCACTGCGCTTCAGAAAAAAGGATGTATCAAAAAGAGTTGCAAGGGCACAGGGACAAACAGATCAGGGTTACTTACTGCCATAGTGAATGCAAGGTGATGTGGAGAAGGTGGAGAAACAACTTGTGAAAAGGACAGAATGCAATGATCTATAGAAATAAGAAACCAGAACTGACACAATATAAACAGGTAGAAATACATTTTGAGAACTGTATTCATGGTTTTCACAATGATGAGAAATTAGGGCCATTGCCATAGCGATTGGCATTTCAGTATTAAATATTATATCTTTTGAATGGTCAAAAAGTCCTTAAAATGTTGCATATAAGAGAAAGATGAAACCTGTGCATTTTTAGAATGATACATTTTCAAGTGGCAAGTTTCATGTTACAAAGATACCTTTCATATAGACACAGAGGGTAAAAGTACTTTGCTCAAGGACACAATTGCAGATACCAAGGCAAAGAAAGTGAAGATTCAGCCTGCATTAAAGGGCTCATGTTATGCTATTTTCTGATTAATGTTATAATGTTGATTCTTCATCAAAAACATGCCTGGAATTGTGTTTTGCTTTTTACATTTTAAACATTGTGATGTCACATTAAACATTGTGATGTCACAGGTACTCCACTGGGATTATAAACTCTATACCTCTTCACCTTCATTAGAATAAAAGTAAAAAGGTAACTTGAAAATTGCAACATCACAAGGTGGAACAGAGCATTTTGAGCTATACTAATATTAAAGGGTTACTCAAACATGTGTGAATGAAACAAAACAACTCCATTTATGTTTTTGATGAGCATCCTAACATGGCTTCAAGCTCACAAGAGCCAATTTTCTGTAATATAGGACCTTTAAGTATTTATCTTTAACCTCATTTTATCTCATGTTATTCATATTTTTAACATTTTAAATGGATCAAATTGAACTTTGATGCCCCACAGTGCATCAAGAGAAATAAAGAGAAATTTGCTCTTGACTCTTGCCTTACACAGACATGTATTATGGCCCAATAGTAACTCAACAATGACAAAGAGACATGCATCGGCAAACTACAGGATATTGGCAGCGTCATCCATTGTATTTTATTTATTAAGGACTTTTATTACTTTTATAAAAATACTGTTATCATGAGATATTATGAGGTTCGGTGTTATCTGTCTTATGGACGTCACACCCTTTCCTTACGCAACTGCTTAACCCAACTTTGGTGGACAAACTCTGCTAGGTATCAAAGTGTTAAATATAAATTATATCTGACTGCAATTTCCTGTTTAAAACATTGAGTGAGTTGAGTTTTTAATTAAGTTAAGAAGCATTATGAAGGAAATATATGTATTATTTGATGTTCTGTTTGCTCCCAGGTGTGCCCTTCTAGAAAAGTGACAAAATGGTCTGCAAGAATTGTACTGATAACATGTGGTGAATGAAGTACTCAATTTTACTTACTTGAGTACTTAGGTATAGATACAGAGGCAAAGGATTACTCAAGAAAAGTTAAAGTGTCACATAAAAAATCCTACTTAAGTAAAACTGCTGAAGTAGATTTTGAAAACAACAAAAGCATCAAATGTATTAATTATTTAAATAAAGAATTTAGCTAGATTTTAAGTGTAATTTATCTAGCTGTTTTTGAGTTTTTGCTCAACGTTGGGACATTAACTCAAGTTAAATGTGTTGAAGATAAGTCTCAGCCATTTCAGCAGGTTGCAAATCATAAAAAAGTACTTTCTAGTTTTCAGTCCATATCTAAAATGTTGTGGAGTAGAAAGTACAGATGCCTACTCACAAATGTAATGAGGTAAACGTAAAAAGTTTCCACGGTTAAATGTACTTAAGTAAAGCACAGATACCTAAAAACTGTACTTACTAAGTATTGTACTTTTACTTTTCCACTTTATTACCTTCCCCCACGGCTGACACAAATGATAAAGATATATGAGTAGCTACTGTGAACAACTATTTTTTGGTGAAAAAGTCTGTATGATTTTGTTTGGGGTAACTGCAAAATTGAGATGCAAATGTTGATGTAATGCGTTAAGATCCTCGCTAAACATCTCAAATTCCCGAGAATGCCTCTGAGCGGCAGACATTATGAGAATTATATCCAGGATTCCTCCATCTTACACGAGCATGGCTGCTTTTTCTCACACAACAGTCTTAGCAAGATCCAACTGCGAAACACGCTGCTTCCAACGCACTAAACCTGCTAACACTGAGCCTGCCCGCTACATCTGCTTCTCTATTTCACTGAGAGCTGGGAGTTTTGGGGCGGAATTTTGACGTTTCAGACTGCATTGAAATTGGATTAGGAACTTTATCTGTGTAGTAAATCGTTTTGTGAAAAGATGAATACCTCCATCTCTTGCTCCAATCTCAATCCTTTTTGGGGAAAATGGTTCTAGTCACAATAAACCCAGGCTTTGATGAGAAAATCGCAGCCATTTTATCTATGCTTACTCGGCAATAGCAGCCTTTCCAACAAAAGTTATTCTGTTCTATAGGTCTAAAGTACTTCAGCTCGATATAATATCCAATTAACTCACGCTGGTCTCCTCTGTGTGGTTTCCAATCTCCCCATGACCAAACAGAAAGAGCTGGGTACAGGTGGAGTGGCCCAGCTGCCATGGTGACTAAGATTAATCAGTGGAATTACAGAGATAGTGGCCGGCTAAAGGAATCAACCATCTTCTATCCAATGTTCATTCAAACCTATTTCCCAATCTCATGTGACCAGGTAATAACTGTTTATCTAAGGGGTCTTGAAAATCTGCTATTTTTGTTGTAATGGTACAAAACTAACAGCTCTTGGTATGTGAACCTCCTAATGACACCATGGAGATGTTCAAACTGTCACTGAGAGACCATGAGGCATTTTGACTTGCAGTTTAATATATCAAACTAACAGATGGCGTGATGATGGAGGATTGTCAGTGGTCATATGTTATGGGTATAGTCGGTACTTATAGTGTCCAAAAATACAACTGAAGATCACAAGTACAAAAGCACTTTTTTTTTTTTTTTTTTATCATTATAAAAAATTCACAAAAATATAGATTTTCAAGGCAATAATAATAATGCATTAGTCTTATATAGCTCTGTTTCAGACGCTCAAAGTCATTACCATTCTGTGCAACATTCATTCATTCCATACTTGGTAAGATATGTTCAGTAAGATATAAGTGGTGATAAGATACTACTGGAAGCCACAGCTGCCATGGGGCAGACTGATGGAAGTAAGGCTGCTAATCTGCAGCATGTGCCCCTCCAATCAACCAACCAACCAACACACACACCACTTTCATACAAGGCAATGTGGGTGGAGTTTTCATGCCTAAGGTCACAGCCGTGCTTAGCTTCAGAGAGCTGACGAGATCAGACTTTGACAAATTATTTTTATTTTATATTACAAAGCTTTTTTTTTATGTCACAAATACACTTAAACTTGGATTTGTTCTTTTAGCAACCCCTTGAGGCAAGGATTTATATTTCTGACCCTATCCAGCATGATCCTAAAAACAACTCAAACTTTCTAAAGACTTTGGTGGATATTTTTCTTTCTTTTTTTCTTTCACCTTCTTCGGTGGAGGTCTGCACTCTCCAAGCGTTCTTTTGAAATCCCACTCAAAATCAACAGGGACTGGCCTTATTCTTTATATGGAGGAGAAAACGAATTGGACTTGCTGGTCAGTTCAGCTTTAGCCCTAGAGGCACTGCTAGGGGGAAGAAAAGATACAGTACAAAGCAGGTGGGAGTGCGTCTCTGTGGGGAGCCTGACAGGAAACAGCCCCCTTAGTGGCAGGGTGGTGGACTGCTGGTGGGCCGGAGACTCGCTGACCCTTTTATCAGGCTGTGGCTCTCGCTCTGCACTGCGCTAATGACCGAGCCGTCTGTCAGGGAAAAGAATAGGCTAAAGCTGGTTCCCTGGCTTCACTCACGGTGCCAAATGACAGCTTGGCACAGACGAAATAACTGCTTTCAGATTAGTATTACTCATATCCAGAGATAAACATCGGGGGGCTTCACCTGTACAGACAATGAAGACTCACCCACAACCACTACCACTGTCACTACACCAGGATCCTTAAGGTGCCCACTGTCTAGACCCAGGTGTCTTTTATGAAACTAGTGCAAATGTCTGATGTGAGAACCAGCTCTTTGGCCAGACTGGAGGTGGTTCCACTAACAGGCGAGTTAAGTCAGCAGGAGAAGTGACTAAGAAACAGTTTAAAGTTGATGGTTTAACTCTCTGACATTACATTCTGCCATTGTGTCTTTAAAGGGTTCATATTACGCTGTTTTCTCATCTATTTTATAATGTTTCCTCATCAATTACTTACCTGGAGTTGTGTTTTGTTTCATTTATACATGTTTAACACACAAATCCTGCATATTTAGGTTGACTTCTTCTCTCAAACTGAAAACACTCTGTTCCACCTTGTGATGTCATTTGGTAATACAGGAAGTGCTCTACTGTGTATAAAATTGTGTCTAAACTCCATACAACATCACTAGAATCATATGGATGATTCAGCCTTGGAATTGCCAATCTCCACTGAACCAAAGGTAAAAAGTAGCTGTTCAAATGAAAACTACCACTACATGACATCACAAGGTGGAACAGAGCATTTTGAGATTGGAGATGCAGACGGACATGTGTGAATGAAACATAGCACAACTCTGGGTATGTTTTTGATGAGGTAACAACATTATAACACGGTTAAAAGCTCATACGAGTCACTTTTGCATAATATAGGCCCTTTACGTGTACATAGAAATGCTTCCAAAAAGACTTCAGGGTAGTGTGATTTGCTCCATTGGATTCATTATGGCATATTTATATTTGTACTTTTAGCAAGTCCTTGAGGAAGGAGTCAATATTTATGACCCCATCTGGCAATGGTCCAAAAAACAACCCAAACTTTCAAAAGTTGTGAAATTTTTTCCACCTTCGGGTGCTGCAGTGGAGGTCTGCACTCTCCATGCATTCTTTTATAATGTATGTCAAATATTTTCACGTTTTTTATTAGTTTAGTATTTGACAAACAGTTGTGGTTGGGTGACAATCACATATGTGCAACACCTAAAACCATTACAACACCTGCTAGCACTAGATTATAAGTTTAAGACAGAAATGTTCAGTTCAGTTTTAGTTTTCCTTTAATTCTGTTACATGAACATCTATTACATATCTCGCTGCATCTTTTGAAAGATTTCCAACAATTGTAACAGTTAATTGCATATTGACTTCTTTATTGACCATATTTACAATGGAAATAAACTCTCTCTCATTAGGTCAAGACACCATGTTCTAGTTGAACCATGAATACTAACTATTCATTCTGTCTGTTTATGGAGATAATAAAATAAAAAAGAGTGACTTGAAACAGTCATTGGTATTAACCTTGTGCAGTAAGATGGATTCTCACAATATTTGTGAGTTTACATGAGAATCCATCTTGAAGGACTCGTGCTGTAAGGTTAATCGGCAAGGTGATCCAAAGGTGAAGTGCCCAAACAAACCAAAACAAACATCATGACAATAACAGACATATGTCAACATATTTTAGCATCAATACAGACTATTTTTTTTGTGAAAAAATATGTAAAAGGAAGTGCTTTGTGCATTTGTGGACAGGGAAGATATCTGTGCTGAATTTAACAAAAGTTAGATTTTTCAGCTTGCTTTGACCAATCAGATACAAGTAATTGTCATGACATTATGCATTTTCCTGTCGCTTTCAGTGAGAGCCACCCCAGACGGATGATGTGCAGAACTCAATTCAGAGTGACACACATATCAGTCTGGAGTAAGCCAGGTTACATTGCTATGATGTTTATGAATGTAGAATGTATTTGTTGAATCCCATAGAAATCTATGAACTATTTCTTTATGTGAAATCACTGGTACTGGCACTATAACTGTTTGTTAACCCCAAACATGTATGAACTTTGCTCAGTGTCCAGTATGTTGTTTTATTATAAAACACCTCCAGTTGAATAACTGCAGATAGATACTGTATATGTTCTGTATACTGTGGAACATAAAAGCAATACCATGGAGACACAAAGTTACAGTGCACCTGTAAACTGAAAGTACCAGTAATGTACCACATGCTATTCAAATCAAAGACATTTCATTCACAAACGCTGGCAGTTTTCTGGTGTTGTAGACTATAATTTGTCCAAACATGTGAACTTTTAAGTAGTAATTTGGGGCACTTACATGCCGAAGCAGTTCTTAACCCCAAGCGTGCTATTTAAAATGGTATTAGTGTAAGAGTCCATCCAGCAGACTAATATTAACAACTTTAAATACCTGTACAGCCTTGATCCATCTGACAGCTTATATTGAAGTATAATAACTACAAGCTTTTGAGAGATATCCTTCATCAGTCATAGCCGCAATTATTTTCACATGGGTTTTTACAAGGTCATAATCTGTCATTTAAATGAGCCAGAGTTAAACAGGGGCAGATAGAATGTGAATAATGTGGAAGAAATGAGGAGCAGAGAATAAAGCTCCCTGAGTGTCCTGCAGCCTGTGAGTGTGTGTCCTCTTATAGGCTGTAGACCTGGGTTAGACCTGGGTAAGGTGTCCTACTCTGATATGGTCCCCCTTCTGAGCAGAGACCATGGCAAATCAGCTCTCTGCGCCGTAACCAATTCACTCAACAAAATAAATTATATTGCAGTGTGTGTGTGTGTGTGTGTGTGTGTGTGTGTGTGTGTGTGTGTGTGTGTGCGTGTGTGCGTGTGCGTGTGCGTGTGCGTGTGCGTGTGCGTGTGTGCGTGCGCGTGTGTGTGTGTGTGTGTGTGTGTGTGCGTGTGTGTGTGCGTGTGTGTGTGTGTGTGTGTGTGTGTGTGCGCGAGTGTGTGGGGGTGTGTGTGTGTGCGTGTGTGTGTGTGTCCACAAAAGGTTAGCTGGTTATATCAAGCATCAACTTAGTGTTTTTTTTTTTCCTTTTCTTTTTTTTTTTTATATATGAGAATAATCCATAATCTAAGACTAACTGACACAAAGTAAGTATTTAGTTATTTTTAAGCAGGTCTTGATTAAGCACTAATAACTATAATAATTACTGAAATTATAATATTTTTACTGACAATTGATAGTGATGTTGAGTCATGGTGTAAGACGGTCCCAACTGTAAGACTGTAAATATTCAGCTCAAACCTCATTTTGATGATGTCCACATCACGGTCATGCGTCAGAGGAAAAGTGACACACGACTCCAGCATGATTTGTGTTTAAACGTACAACGACAGCTGTGTCAGTGACATGATCACATAAGCATGTATATTTACAACTACCACTTTTACTACTGGCCTTTACAGTACTGTAAACATTTTACAGTGTTCAGTGGTCCCCAGCACCACTTCTGCATGAGAAATACTGCACGAGAGCCAATCTTACAAGACCAAAGCTAGGCACTTTCAGGGGATCAAATATAGTGAGAAATGCAAGTGGACTAAGATAGAGAAATGCTGACATTTGAGTAAAAAGCTCCTCCACTCCATGTTTGAAGAGTATCAGGCTGATTTTGTGTAAATCGCTTATACCTGCAGGCCATCATGGTTGCACAAAAGCCTGTTATGGCCGCTATAAGCTCCCCTCTATCGCTGCCTGCAATAGTCCTGTGGCCAGGGCAGAAATTGAATTAAAACAGAGTAGAGGAGAGAAGTCTGGACATGTTGACTGGAGGTTACACAGGCATTGCAGAGCTGTTGCTGCTCAGTGGGGTCCTCACCATGACATTGGGTTAGGCATGCGGCGTGGGTCTGTAGCCTGTGCGCTCTGGCTGTTTGATTTACACAGTCATGCTCCTGTTATGTGTGCAGGTCACAGGTGGACGCACAGAATCATTGTGCCAAAATAATGGGATTGAATGTCAGTGGGCTTGCTGCTCCCCTCAAAGGAAATAAATGGAACCCAAATGACAAGGTTCAGGGACGAGACATCAACATAGAGAAAATATGGGTGTGGATAAATAAAAGCTGGAGGTGAAATGTTGTGTCAAAAATGAATAGAAAAATGGCTGTTTAATGACTGTCTGGGTTTATTAGTGTGATGCCTGCTGTGATAATGTATTTGTCCAAAGCAGAGGTCATAAACAGCTGTTGTATGGGCCTTGTTGCCAAGTTTGGGGGCAGCCATTAAAGCAACAGGGTAACTTTCCAGGAATGCTCATTTCCAAAAGCTGCAAAGGCAATTTTTCAATAAATGTCATGTGAAGGAGAGCTGTAAAGTAAAAGTTTACATTCATCTAACATTGAGGGTGATGAAATATGTAGGAAATAGTCATCCAAGTGCCGCTAGTACTGTATGCCTCTCTAGGTATTACTCGCTTGCAATAGGCTTTGTGCACAGTCTTATTAAAATCATAAAACATAAAATAAACTATTAAAGTTCAAATTGATAAAAAAAATAAAAAATAAAAAAATAATAATAATAAAACAAAACAACAAAAAAATAATATGTAGAATACAATGTCGTTTTAATGTTTATAATACCTCAAAATTAGCATTAGCATTAGCGGTGAGACACTAAGGTAATTCTAAACACAGAAGTGTCCTCCGCTGTATGTAGTGTTCATTTTATTTGAGCAGTTTTTAACATGTTGTCAGTGACATCTACCTTCAGTTTCATGTTCACTGCCTAATGTTTTAAGGTGCACTGTGTATCTTTTTGTTACCTCCTTGTTTCTATGGATATGTCCTTTGCTCTGCCTGGAATGTTCCACAGTATGAAATTAAACAGATCTACTTATGTATATATGTGTTCAGTTAGAGGTGAAAAACAGGCATTCTGACTTGATCTGGTTTGATGTCCATAAAGACAGAAAGGTTTAATGCCATACTCTGAAACATTCTAAACACAGCAATAACAACATGGAGAACAAAACATGGAGAAAAGCATTTGATTGAGCCTCTGGCAGAAAAGTTACACAATGCATCTTTAAAAATTTATTCATTTTAGCATGACTAGGGAAAAAACACATAGAGATAAAATTGGACAAAAAGTAGTGAGGAGTGGTAACCTAAGCAAAAGTCAAAAAGTTGATTAGGTGGAGAAACATTTTTGTGATATAGAATTTTATCAGATTTGAATAATTTCATAACTTCATTTGTATTTGGGTAATGTTTCAAAAAATGTAGTATCCGCTATGCTGCTAAACAATTGTTCTCTTTCTTGTATTTAATGAAACAAACATCAGCATAATTTACATCTGCAAAAGAAAAAAGTGCCTTGGTGTCTAAAAGATGAAGTGCTGCAGGGCAAAACCTGTAGCTTGAGAAGAAAATGTAGCGCACGAAATTTTACAATGTGTAGATAACTCAACAGTTAGCATGCCCTGACCTCGTGCATTAATTTAATTGGCTTTGAGAACGAGCAATTAAACATGGGACAGCTCATGATCCTTTATAGTTTTAATGTCATCGTGTGGGTATGTCTACTCAGCAGTTCTCTCCTAATAATATGACCAAATATATTACCCATAAAGTTGCGGTCTTCCCTCATCCCTTCATCAGACTTATGCCCCGAATACTGACAGCAAAAATGTATAGTGAAAATTTGTCAAGCTTAACACTTTTAAACGAGTTGAAACATAAGTCATAAGAATACTGTCAGAAGCGTACAACTCAACTTTCAATCTCACCCCATATGACAGAAATAAACCAAAGAAAAGTCATCAGTATCATCGTTGTGTCAGTGTGAATGAATGCCAGGGTCAGCGTGGAGAGGAAATGAAACATGACCTGTCTTGGAAAGCTACTCAAAAAATATGTTTTAAAAGAAATAAAAAAAATCATTCTTGTAAACATTGATGTCTAGTAGCGTAGATGTCAAACTGTACTGGAATTTATTGATTTCTTGTTAACCTTGTTTCGAAAAGAGACCAACGATTTCAAAGGTTTAAAGGTTCTATTACACAAAATTGACTCCTGTGAGGTTTGCGTTGTTACCTCATCAAAAATATACCTGAAGTTGTGTTTTGATTCATTCACACATGTTTGAGTAATCCTTTATTATTAGTCTGTCATCTCCAAAGCTCAAAATGCTTGTGATGTTTGTGATGAGGAAACAACATTATAACATAGATCATAAGACAGCGTAATATGAATTAGAATACCAACTGTACATGTGACAGTTAAGACTTTGCATATAAAATGACATTTGTACCTTGTGCACATGCATAATGCTTCAACAGTTCACAGCAGCAGAAGGCAGCCAGTGTAAATACTAGGACTATAATAAAGATTACAATAGAGAGCTGATTGGGTTTGTTCGGTGATTTGCAAGCTTTGTATGTGTAGCTTACAATACAAATCCTGCTTGACAAAAGTAGTAATGTTTGGTGCCATAAAATTAGCATAAAAAGCTAAGTTAAAGGTGGATTTGCTCAACTTTTCTGCTCATCTCTGTGGAGATGTCATTGCTTTGCCTGAATGTTCCATGGTATGACATTAAACATGCTCGCAAATAGGCTGTATTCATGCTTATGTCACAAACCAGGAAGACGTTTGGAAACATGCGATGGCAACTTCTGGGGTACTTACTGACCCTCGCTCATCTAACATGGATCTATGAAAACCTACTGTGATCAAACCCACTGAAGTAAATGTCATGATCATCAGTAAAATGAAGACAGCATATGTATGTGCTGTTTGGAATCATCTGGAATTTGGCACCCTTATCTCTTCTAATCGCATGTACCCAGTGCGCTTGGAGTTCTGTGTCAGTGGAGAAATGATGAAAACTGAGGTACAGTCATCCCTCACTATAATGCAGTTCACCTTTTGTGGCCTTACCGATTCGTTTTTTTTTTTGTGTGCAATTTTGCACACTTTATTTTATTATTTTATTTATTTATTTTATTTTATTTTTTTTACAGTGTATGAATGTGCATTGTGTCTGTGTCCTGATTGGCTAAGGGCCTGTAGACCATTGTCAATCAATCTCCTCCGTGCCATGTCTTCTGTACAGCACAGAATGCATTCAGCTCGCCAAATTTACATAAATGTTCAATCACAAGAAGTGTTATTCTGAAGTGCTGTATGTTTTCAAGTTTTCTCCCTGACAAACCCACCACGTTGGCGAACCATTCTGCACCGACAAAGGCTCCTGCAGTCGCACCTAAAAGGCAGAGGAAGATGCAAACCATGGCACAAGAAGTTGGACTTCTGGACATGCTAAAGGAAGGTAGAAGTTACACAACTGTAGGGCACCATTATGGAATAAATTCATCTTTGGTTCATTACATAAAGAAGGAGGAAAATAACATAAGGACGACAGCAGCAATAAGTTTTAAGAAGGATGCCAAAAGGGTTGTAACTGTCCTGTCTGAGAAAAGTGTATAAAGTATGTGGTTGTGTGGTGACATAATAATAAAGCTGACTACTTCGCAGATTTCACCTATTGCGGGTTACTTTTAGAACGTAACCCCCCGCGATAAACGAGAGACCACTGTATGGTTGTAAATGATGATTAACCACAATGACATGTAAATAAAGAAAACTGGGCCTGGGAAATTGTAATTGCATCTTTCCAAACGTCTTCCTGGTTTGTGACGTAAGCAACCTATACAGTAATTCTACTGTGAATAGAGGCGACTCTCCACAGATCTGAACTGTAATGTAGCATACTGCTGTAACCTGCTTTTCACTCTTCTGATTGATAGAATGAATCTATATAGTGGAACATTCTAGATAAAGCAATAAGATTTACATTGAGACAAACACTCTCTACTAGAAATGTTACACAGCGCACCTTTAAAGTAACACTGCATAATTTTTATGGGTGTCACATCAAGCATGATTCCCTGAAAGTAGGTTAACACCATACTTTGGAACATTCTCCACAGATTTTTTTACTGTGGATTATTTTATCGTAAGAATAAAATTTCTTTGGAGACAACATTTGGAGACAATTTGGAGCCCTTCCTCCAGACCAAATAAGAGTCAAAATTGTGGAAATGCAAGTCCTGCTCAGAGTAACATGATTTTCAGTTTCCAGTTCAATGAAAACATCTAAAATGAAAAAAAAAAAAAAGCTTTCAGGCCACAGTATAGACTTTCTTTTATTTCTCACAAGCTGACCAGACGCTGTAAATAGGGCTCTTTCTCCTTCACATCGAGATCAGTCTTGTTAATGTGATAGCAGCTTATTGCTAAAACCTGCTCATAACAGACAAGTCTATTACACCATTAGCCTGAAGTTACTCAAGTCATTTGCATTGCCCTTTATTCGACAAGATAACAACCACCACATTACATGTACCTGGGACTGTCTATGGAAATATGTGAGGCAGTCAGCATGGGGCAGACGGAGCAGGCAGAATGTTAATGTTTACTTGCAGAAAGAAAATTCCCAGCATGCATCAGTCATGGCTCGGACACACAGAGCGACCTAGGCGGGGTGTGCATGATTGAACACCAGAGGGGAGGGTCCTATCAGCATTTATCTTTGAGATGCACAACCAGGAGATAAGACAGGGTTTAATTGTGCTTGTGCCTATTGTAGGTCACCAGCCTCCCATCAATCACCTCACCCAGGGCAACGCAGCATCAGCGCACTTTAAGGAACAGAGGGGAGCTGATCAGGAATTATAATAAATTACTCTTCCTGGCATATCCTTCATTAGGGGGAATGTGGTAAGCGAGTAAAATGGATGAACAGAAGAAGGTTTTCATAAAAGTGGTAATAATATTTCTATGGCAAATGGGCCCATAAAAGTGAAATATAGTCTGGGGCAAAATCTGCACTATCATATAGGCATAACCAAGGTTTATCTGCTGCTAGGAGCAAAGTTTGGTGTACTTTCTTAAAGTTGACTTTCTGAAAGCAGCAAGTTCAAAAATAGGCTAACCAAGAAAAAGAAATCTGTTCACTGAATGTCAGGTGCAGTGTGGTGAAGAAACTGATAGTCTACTCTTCACAATCGGCTTATGCTCCAATTATATCTGTGTGCAGATCAATTATAAAACACATAGAAAGTAGGTGCAAGTAACACAGGTGGCAGATGTTGACGCTGAATTATATTTTTATCATATAGGCTCCATGTGGCGTGAATGTGACAGGAGTATAAAAAAAGCATTTGTGTTTGATTTAAAGGTAAGAACTGACTTCAAACATTGTAACTTGCATGGTGGAAATGGCATTTTTACTATTGGGATGATGAGGGATAAATGCACTTTGCAGCTCTGTTTCCTTATACTAACCAGAAAAACACAATAGCCTTGTTTCCATGGGTTTGCTTCAGAATGGATTGGGAAAAGGTCGAGAGTGTATCCAGTGTCTAAAGGGAGGCATATCTCAGGCTGATTGCACCCCCCGCTGAGCATAATGCTGCTAACATTTGCCAAACCAAATGTGTTACATAAAGAGATGTTTCTCGAGCTTAGCCACCTCTCACAGCGCCACAAACTGCTGCTACTGCTATTAACACAAATTACTGAATATCTTTTTGTGTATTTCTGAGGTCAAACTTATAATTAAAAAGAAAGTATGCTATAATTCAAGTATGATTTATTAGAAACAAAACATTTGCAATGTTTGGATGATTTCAGCTGCTTATAGCAGACCCCTATGACTTGACTCTGAGCCCTACCCAGAGCATGGAAATGCAGACCGCCATTAAAAAGAATTGTGTCAAAGAGCTCAAAGGTGAACCGCTGTGGTTATAGGGCCAGCCAAAACCAGACACTCTGACAAAACTTTACAAAGACAAGTGAGTCTGGAACCGTATTCATCATATCTCCATCATATCCAATGGCCATGACTGAAAGTCACATTAGCCAAACATCAGACAAAACAAACATGGAGATAAAAACAGGTCCCAAGTTAAGACAGTTGTTTGTGATCTGAACTCTTGTGCATTCAAACAGGATGTAGGAGGAACTGGCTGATCACTGAGTGGGAGACCAGTGCCAGTCAGAATGAGCCTAAACGTTTCTGGTAACATCGAAGTCTTTATACTTGGCCACATGATTAGGAACAACCTTATTACTATGAATAAGTAAGTACTATGACAGATGTGTCCTGCATAATTATCATGTAATTACCATAATTACACTTTTAGGTACGATGTCATTACTTTGCTGTCAAACAGGGGTTCTTAAACGTCTCAAGCTGGGTCCACTAAAATAACCAAGTGAACCCCCACTGCAAAATGAAATTGACGTCAGCCATAATTAGACTTAATTGTGTTTATGTGACTTTTCCATTTAAAAATACACAAGACTAAAAACTGAGTCATAATTATAAAATGACATCTTTCAAATCCTTCCATAAAGGAGGAAAGAGTGAACCAGCTTGTGTTGGCCAGTGAAGTTAATGCAATGACAGTTTATTGCTTATGGGTCTACATTTAAAGCTGACTCACAATGTTTCTGTACCTGATCACTGTGCGCCCATTTAATCAGTGGCCGGCAGACATGGCTTTGGACCAGGGTATAATTTATTTTTCACACAAACCTGTCACCATCAGAGATAACCATAGAATCAGCTCAACATAACCAAACTGCTTATTTCTCTGTCAATCCTCAATACTTTCCCCTCTCCCTCAGCCTCTAATGGTTTCTTTTTTCTTGCCTCCAATATCGCCATGGCAACTGTGGGTCCTGTATGGAAAAGCTGTTGAAGATGTAAAGTAGTTCTTGTGGAAAAATCTTCTTGCAAATCCCCAAAACAGGAACGAGGCGGCATATCCAGTGGTAGGGAGAGGTGAAGGGATAGTGGAGGAATTAAGCCTGTTATAGGATTACACAGCAGCATGGTTTAATATAGCACAAACCTACTCCATGTGTGATGTTGCCAGATAATATATTTGCCTTATCTTCTGCATCTCCCGGTGGTCAATAGTTGCGCGTAGTGATTGGCAAGTGTATAGATCGACTTCTGTGTTCTACTTGCAATCCGTCTCTGCCTGCCACCCAATTGGAAGGCTGTCACCCGGTAGACGCGCAAATCCCACGGGCCATTATAGGGCTGGTTTAATCCCCAGCACAGCAGAGGCATGCGCGTTTGGAGGGCTGTTCAGAACCATGATACGCTGCCTGTCACATGGATCCGCAGGGGGCACTGTATTGTACTGATCCAATGCTCCATCACAAATGTCTCTTCTCATCTATCAAGGCGCAAATACAAACAGGCGATTCTGCTGTTCATAATCTTATACCAGGCTTTGTATTCTGAAAAAATGAGGCGTAGAATTGGCACTTATGGTTAATTAATTGGATTTTGGTGTAAGATTTTTTAAAGAAATCTGAAAATTGCTTGTAAAGTGAGGTTATAGAAAGAACGTGAGACAGGCCTCTGCTCTGACAATGTTTAAAGATGCATTGTGTAACTTTTCTGGTGCATTGTGTATCTTTTCTTAATGGAGTAAGTGCTTTGTTTGGAATATTTCATAGTAAGGCATTAAACCTTTCCATTTTCATGAAAACCAAACCAGGCCAAGTTACAGGTCAGATCTGTGGAAAGGTAACTGCATGAAATTGAATACATATAAAGCAGAGCAGTTTATTGTCATACTGTGGAACAATCCAGGCAGAGCAGTGACATAACCATAGCAACAAGCAGGTGACGGACCCCCAACCAAAAAGTTACATGGTGTACCTTTAAATCGAGTCTCAAAACTCTTCTGTTTAACTGTGCGTTTGACTGAAAGTTTTTTATTCTGCACTCTTCCCTTTAATGCTAATTTTATGATGATTATTTATGTTTTGGTTTGTTTGTTTTGTGATTTTAATGTCTTTCTTATTCTGTAAAGCACTTTGAATTATTGTGTACGAATTGTACTATACAAATAAAATTGCCTTGCCTTGTTTATGCCTGGTTTCTTGGAAGGGATGTTTTTGATGGATGACTATTGGAGATAGTCATTTGTGAACAAGAATAGCATCCAGCAGCAGATCCTCCAGAGCCGTCACTTTTCTGAACAAAAAAATAGTACAGTAATTCTTTTATTAAGTATGGTATACAGAGTGTGTGATTTATGGTGGTTCCTCTGACTATAGGGACAGGGGGATAAAGGATCACAGTATTTAGTAACAGTTCCTTATGTGTGAAAGCCTTACTGCTCATTGCTGATAAAAGTACAAAAAATAATAATAACAGTAATAACGATTGATTATAAAGCACTTTCACTCAAAATAGACTTAAGTATCCCTTTTCAAATAACAAACACAAATCTTACTAGAACACTGGAACATAATATTTGGCTGACCAGGGCCTGTCCCGAGGGCAGCACACAGGTGTCTTCTCTGGGATTTTAAAAAGTGCACTGACAAATCCCATAATCCTAATTAAGTATTTCCTCCTATTGCAGCTGCATGTTTACACAGCTAAAGCCCTCATTGGCTTTGCAGGTTCAGTTCAAATACAGACTTTAGGGCAAGCTCCACAAACACTAAAAAGACAGAGGAGACCGCAGAAAAAGAAATCATTTACAAAGGAAAATCTATGTGGGGGATGGTGGTTGGTCAATGGTCGAGGTTTGACCAAACATATCAACAGGCCAAGAAAAAAAAGAATTTAAGCTTGTTGTTGATGTTACTGATGTTTTTACGTTGCTCAATGCTGGGAGCGCTATTGTAAATCAAAGGCCAATAGGGGATTATGGAAATAGACATTGTTTGACTTAAACAAGTGTATCGTAATTTATAAGAAAGTATAGTAAGTATACACACAGTGAATGAATAATGTGCAGATCATTGAGGATGTGGAGTCACGTGTGTGTATAGACCTGCTCTGAGCTCAGGGTCATTCACTGACCACGACATGCCCGTGTAAACACTGAAAGAAATGAAAGATAATAGATTACCTTCAGAAACGTTTATCAATAGAATGCATATGTTGTTTAAGTTTGTATTGTTTAAGTTTGTATTGTTTAAGTTTGTATTGTTTAAGTTTGTATTGCATTGTACTAGCATCTTGGTGATGGTACATATGAATGCTTGTTATAAAATATGGCTAATGTACATGACACATGATGAAAGGAGCAGAGTGCAACTAAAACATGTCAAGGGTAGATACAACACAATGAAAAAAACTGGTGCCCGAAGAACACAAATCAAGATCAGTAGACCCCACATACAAGATGAGCCTTACGATCCCTCCTGGTGCTTTAATATGACCAGTGGTGGAACATAACAAAGCAAAGGTAGTAAAGTACTGTACTTAAATATACTATAATGTTCTGTACTTTATTTAAGTACATTTTACAGTGGATACTTTTTACCTTTACTTTTACACCACAATTGAGAAGATGTATCTGTACTTTCTACGCCACTTCATTTTAGAACTGGACTGAAATGCAGAACTATTTCTTTTTTAATTGAGATCTGTAGAAAAGGCTGAGAGTTTATTTTGAACATAGCAATCAAAAGTATAAAAATAATAAATAAATAAAAAATATCTATTGAGTTGTTACTGTTGAACAAAATTCAGCACAAATCTGTATCAAAATCTGTACAATTAAAGCTTTAATCAGACCTGAAAATCTACACAAAATACTTTACTCTTTAAGTACATTTTATACATGTACTTTAATACTTTTACTTCAGTAGATTTTTGATGTGATACTTTCGCTTTTGCTTGAGTATTTTTTGCTCTAGTATCTGTGCTTTTATTTAACAAAATTGAGCACTTCTTCCGCCACTGAATATGTTTTAGAAATGCAGACAGAACACCCTCACAGCTTATGTCCCTGCGATGAGCCCTGGTGCGTGGACACTACACACTAAAGACCAAGCAGCGGGCACTAGTCTGTCACTTTAAATACTGCATGAACCACTGTCACCGCCTATGCACTCAGCGGGGGCAGTGACATGTTCACACCAGGCCTGAGTGCTGTAGAGGGCACTAGAGTTTAGGCATTCCTCACACATTCTCAGATTATAAAGGAAGGACTGAGGCTACGCTCCAGTCCTCTTCAAGGGCACAACGTCACAACAGCATCTGAATCATAACAACATGGACACGCACTGGTCAGGCACGAGACGAGAAGCAAACAGAATCAATACGAGAGGACAGGAGGAGATGACGCATGACCCATCCATCACTGGGCGGGCAGGTGGAGGAAATACACATCATATCTGGCAACATTGTGGAAATAGACTAATTATGTTTAAAATGTATTAGCACAGATATAATAAAAACTGCCATCTGTCAAGAGAAAAATATGTATAATGTAATGTAATATAATAAAATATGTTGCCTAGGAGTTATGGTATTCATTATTTATTTATTTACTATATTGTGTTCGATTTTCCCACACACACAGATACACACAAAATTAACTGAATACATGTACTGATAATATGTATTCTGACTACTAATTTTGAGTAACAGTAATAATAATCAAAGGCATACATGGCGGTACTTGATCACACAATTTAGGTTTCAAACTGCACAGAATTAATGAGCAAAAATACAAAACACAGTTCTTGTGGTGAGCGCAAATGTGATTTTTCCTTCTGATCAGCCATCGATAAATGCATAACAAGCAGTGAAACTAATTAAAGCTGTTTTTAATCATATGTTGCTTCTTTACACTATAATTTAAATGCAGCTCTGTGTGAAAGTACTCATAGTATTCAGAACACAGTACTCTGATTGGATCTTGTACTAGAATGTTACAAAATACATTTTAATGCAGATGATCAGTCTTCATCATGATCATCATCTTTATTCCAGAGTCATGCTCCATTTTAAAAACAGACAAGGACAGTGACAATACAAAACAACAAACATTTATGTTTTTAAAAGACAACCATACCAGTGTCTCCACATGTTGTACTGATATCTTACACTGAATCTCATATGTGTGTGTGAGACATTATTATTTCATTGTACGATTTTTTCAGCCTTTAAATAAAACTGTATATTTAAATTCTTAGTGCAGCTTGCAAAGTGTTCACTCATGCAGTAACAAACATCTCTGTCACACTCGTCCTTCGTCGCCTCCTCAATTGTAGGCCACCTGCAGTCTTTGCAAACTGGCTTTTGTAATTAATCGAGAGGTGGGCTGTGTACAACGGTATAAAATATGGTTTAAACAATAACAACTTTACAAAATTTGTACAAGAACCAAACTTACACATAAGAGTATTTGCCTGTGCATAGAGCGTCCTTCACTTTCTATATATATCATCATCATCTGTCATGTCCGCAGTATTACAGTATTCTCTAGCTAAATACATTTTCATACATACATTCTTCCCATCACTGATCTCATCTAACTATTTGTCTGTCATGAATTAAGTATTTCTTCATGGTTAATTAAGTTTAGTCATTACAAAATTATAAAATTCCCTATAGGCTAATATGCATTACAAATAATTGTATTAGCTAGGGCTGCAGTACTGTGAATGCCTGTGATTATTTGTTGACTGTTGGCGTGATCTTCTGAAATGCGTCATGGTAAAATTATTTTGATTTGAGTAATAGTTAAGCACTGTTCACTTAAGCCCTGCTCTTGTTCAGATTACTCTTGTCAGTGTTGTGCTTACAAAACAACTAAACCATCCAACTGTAATGCCACGTTAACTAACACAAATCACACCTTTTAAAATTGCCTTTTTACAAGAGGTTAGAAAAGCTTGACAGAGGACATAGCAAAATGGAAACTAATTAATTTCTTAAGATGCTCACACTACCACATGGCCATTAAAATTGAGATAGAAAAGCTTATTGGAACCTCCTGTTTGCGCTGGAGTGGAGGCTGATTGCATGCTTCATAAATTATCTTGAGATGGTGCTGTGTGTAGGATCAACAGCATACAGCTCATTAACTTCAGAAATATTTGCAGAGAAGTGTGCAAGAGAGACCAGCCCGAGATATGGACTGAGGCTCTTCAAGGACACTACACAAGAGTGGTCAGTAATAAACGGGAGTGCAGCGTCGTCAAAATCATGTCAAGTTTGGCTCTGGATCAAAAAAAAAGATATTATACATGAACATGTGTGAAGTTTCAAGGGTAAGTGACACCAACTGTAGCTGAGCGTAACATATGGGGAAGACTTCACACATTGTTTTGATCGTGTGAGTGCACTCTTTTGTCCAATTTATCATCTTATAACTTACTTATTTGTCTGTTAACTACACAAATCAGCCACTGTGGTACTAGACATTTTAAGCCATCTTTAAAAGGTGTACTATGTAACTTTTCTGGTATAAAGGTCTGCCACCTGCTTTTCTTCATGGAGATGATATTGCTTTGCCTGGAATTTTTCAGAGTAAGGCATTATAGACCTTTTTTCACAACGACCGGAAGAGCAGTGATGTAGGGTAAACGTCACTTACGTTAATGCTTTTCTATAGCAAAATATCTGTGGAAATGTCTTGCATATTTTCCACCAGATTCATTAATCTGCCCCATCACCAAGTCTTCATCCAACAAGGTCCACAAAGAACATATTCTGTCCATGAAGAATTTAACTATCAAGGTAAGAAAAGACGAAAACATAAAGGTGAACAATGACTGGCATTAGTGAACTACTCCTGAGCAAAACTAACATTATGGTCATGAATGAATAAAACATAAGTAACTTGTGAACTCAGACTGATTCTACAATTACAAGTAAAAATGTATTTCATGATGTAGATATTAGCATAGACAGAGAGATTTAAATGCTAGACATGTAATCCGTGAACATGTGTAGCATTCAAACTGCACAAATCTATCTATGCTAATATCTACATTATGAAATCGATTTTTAATTTTAATTGTAGAATCAATCTGTGTTCACAAGTTACTTAATAACAAATTACTTATTACTTATGTTTTACTAATGCTGGTCATTGTTTGCCTTTACGTTTTCGTCTTTCTTACCTTAATAGTTGTGGATAAATTCTTCAAGGACAGAATATGTCCTTTGTGGACCTTGTTGGATGAAGAATTGGTGATGGGTAGCCAGATTTATGAAGCTGGTGGAAAATATGCGAGACATTTTGCCATAAAAAAGCATCAACGTAAGTGACATTTACCCTACAGCGTAGCACTTCTAGCCGTTGTGAAAAAACTGATCTGAAGGTTGGCGGTTTGAATTCCACTCTCGACATAAACATTATTGGCAGAATTATTGGCTGAGCAGTCGATCCAATGACCCACAGATGAATGCCATGTGTGTCCTTGGGCAAGACACTTTACTCACCATACACCAGTGCTTGCGTACACGGATGTACAAATATGTGTGACTGGGTGAGTGCTTGCAACTATCCCATTACAGGTGTTTATTGAGTCATCTAGAGAGAAGTTTAATGCCACACTGTGAAACATTGCAGGCAACAGCATTCCATGTAGTCAAGCAGGCTGATCCTACATTAGAAAGGTTACATATCCTTTGATGTGTAATATAAAAGTGCCTAATCAGGCTGACTTATTTGAATCTTACCTGTCAATCTAATTTATTACAAACACTATGTAGGCTTGACTTATCTACATCTACTGGATTTAATGTACCCGAATATATACGTCCACCTCCCAAATTCATCTGAGCTGGAACAGGGCCAGCGACAAACTTAATGGCATAATCAAACTCATTGCACCATTATGAGATTCAACTTTATAATTTCCCATTTGGAGTTGCAGCTATACTTTTCAGCTTACCTTATGCACCTGCTCAGTGATGTAGTGTATAAACAAATATCTCCAAAAGCAGGCTTTCGATGGCAACACTAAATTGTGAAATAACCCTAAAATGCACTTAACGTCTCTCAGCAGATGGTAACTGTTGTAGGCAGTAATGAAAATGTGGTCAGAGGTGGACTTGGTGAAAATAAGCCCTTCAGTTAACATTTATAATTCAGTCTTTTTTTAACTAATGAGCACAATACAGGCTGACACAACTGTTTTAGAAGCTGGTAAATAGCAGTCCCTACCTTCAAAGAAATATTAAAACATGTTTTTAATAATGAAGTGTCTTTATCTTACATTTTTCATCACGGAACTGGCAACTTATACACCCAAAGCACACTGTAGAACCAAAGTACATAAAAAAAATACTAACAGGAGTGACAAAAGTATCGAAAGTCATATATTGCTTGATACAAAAACTTGTAGAACTTTATACTTATGTGAGCAGGCATCAGTACTAAAAAAACAAACGTCATATTCACAGTACACAGGAGAACCTTTCCTGAATAGCTTTAAAATGATCTTGCTTTGTATCAATTATAAGCAGTGTTGGGAGTAATGCATTATAAAAGTAATGTATTACATTTGCCTTACATTTTAAATATACAGTAATATTGTAATGTAACGAATTACTTTGAAATGACAGTAATAAGTAATAAATAACACATTACAGTTTTAAAGTAACTTGCCGAACAGTGATTATATGACCATATTGACTGGTATACGCCCATGTAGAGGACCTACCTGGACGACTGAGGGTTTAAACAGATATTAGGCCGCATGGTAATATAAAACAAAATACTATTATTTAATGTTGAAAATTAAATTTAAAATGTTTTGAGTTTCAAGTGTCAAGACTGTTGTTTTTTTTTTCCATCATCATCGTGGTATTGAGATGGGTGTTGAGTAGCGAGTCTATTCCTTAGTAATTTTAGTATTGTAACAACACTAAATACTAATAATAAAGAAATCTAAAATACATATACGGATAATTCATAATGTAAAAAGCTTTATTGTATTTGTAACATGCACGTTCTATAGCAGGGGTGGGCAAACTTTTTGACTCCTGGGCCATAAAGGGTTCTAAATTTTGAAGGAAGGGCCGAATCAGGAGCAGATGGAAGGAGGTTTTTTGTAATCTGCCTCATAAGAGAAAAAACATGGGATATGTAGAAAACATATCCCATGTTACTGAAATATCCCATAAATTAAAATCATTACAACAAAATATTTGTCTTTCAAGTCCCACAGTATTTACTATTTATTGAAATGACTTTTAAAACACTGAAAATTATTATTATTCCAAGTTCAGAGGGGCGGATTAAAGATTAAAGGGCCGCATATGGTCCCTGGGCCGTAGTTTGCTCACCCCTGTTCTATAGTATGCAGAAATGTACACTTAACTGTCCAAAGCCAAGTATAAAAAACCAATGACTTCAAAATAAATGTTTGTATATTCTTGAACTTTTCTTATTTGCATGCATGACGCGTATCAAAAAAAGCCAATTTGACTTTTTTCATTAGACAAAGCACTTTCTCTGCCAATTCAATATTATTAATTACTTCCTCTGTTAGCAGCATCTCCAAAAGTGCTTATCAGTTTTAGTCGATTTTGGCAAAACACTGTCGAGAAATCACAGCCAGAGCAGGTGACAGTCTCATTCCACTTTTTGGCAAACCCCACAGCTCTCCATCTAAAAACATATCTTCAAACTGTGCCAATTTTATTATGTAGATCATCTTTCTAAATCCTCAGAATAGACAGATGCCAAGTGCTACCGGAGTAGAACAAAAGGAGATTATTGAACATAAATTTCCATCATCCTTAAGGGGGAAAAGCTTTAAAAATATTGTTTGGTGCAGTGAGACCATGAGGGTTGAGATGAGTAACAGCCACTTTACTTACTGTTCACAAGGTAACAATTTCTACCACAGTCTAAAACAACACTTGAACGAATTTACCGCTATGGCCTCCACCTGCTTGTGTTTCTGAGCTTGTTTCATCACTGCTGTTACGTGCAAGTACCAGTTTAATTATACTGAATTATGCAACCAAGCCCCAGTTTTGCATTTTCTCAACAAAACTTGAGTATGACAAAACACAAAATGATGCTGGAATTCAGAGTTACAATATGGTGCAATTAGCAGGAGAAGGATGTTGTGGCTAAATGGAGGACATAAAACTCGAAAAAGATTTAATAGGAGGAAGCTTATTGAAATAAAGAGTCATACAGTTTTGCATGTAGGACTTCAATTGTTCAACTGGAGCAGGATACAGATGGGAGAGTTGAACTGTATTTTGTTCCGGTACTTGAACAATACTTTTTAAGGATACTTCTTCATTAATCATTTTCTAAAATGACAAAGCCAGATGATCATGCTCTTTTTTTTAATTAAAAACTTGGGAAAACTTTCTAATCATTACTTTGTGGTGACACTGCCTAATAAGTTTAAATAATGCTCTCCCGGGACCCACCAGGCTTTGAAACTTGTGTTAGGTGAATTTCTTCCTTCCATCCATCTTCTTCCACTTTATCCAGGGCCAGGTCACAGAGGCAGCGGTCTGAACAGGGAGGAAAGACCTCCCTTTCCACACACAATTTCTCTAGCTCAAGAGTATTTAAAACCCAAGATGGGTGAAGATGTTGGTGACAAAATAACCAAAAATTTACCAAGAAAAACACATAGTCTGAAATTCTTCTTCCAGGGGAATGACCTTTTATTTAAATGAAAATCTGATAATTTTGTGGCCAATATTTAAGTAAAAACAATGGAGATATTGTGAAGCAATAGGTTTTCTTTATGGCGCTCGCGTTGTCTCTCAGATGTTTGGCTGTCTGTCTCATTTCTAGTTGTGGCCTTGGAGAGCCTCTGCCATGAACAGCTTTCCCAGGTTCTGTGAGGTAAATTCTTTCACGTTCTGGCAGTAGTTGTTAATTTGCCCTGTTGGAAAGAAACCACATGAAATCAAGTGCACCCACACGCACAGAGAAAATGACAAACAAGCCCCCACCTCACCTCAGCGCATGCATATATGAACAACAGGCGGGGGAGGAAGGAAGAGAGAGAGAGGGAGAGGGGAAAGTGCAGCAGGCAGCAGCAAAACATCAAATTAGAGGGGCGTGGAGGGAACGGAAGGATCAGGATGTTGTCAGGAGGCGGTGGAGCAGTGTGAATCAGCAAAAAGGGGCGGTGGAGTTGGAAGATTGAGTCAATAAACTTTAGATTAATGTAATTTCTCCATAATGGTGGAGATAATTACAAAACAGAACCTGAGCTCCAGTGAGCAGAGCAAAGGCGGGGGAAGGTTGGGAGAGAAAGAAAGAGGATGTACCAGGGCTGAATGAAATCATAAAGTATACGGTGTGAAATATTGTTGTAATTATATATAAAATATTTGGACCAGCTTTTGACATACAGTTTTGTTACAAATAAACACATGTTCAATAAGTATCAGAGCTAGAGTTTAAATAAACATCTTCCAATTTTGTTCTAAACCCAGTATAAAAAGTGGGGAGTGGAGAAACAAAGCCAGGAAGTAAGACTGGTGTTCTTTTAACATGCTAGTTATTGTTGGCAGTCATGTGATGGCAAAACTCTGCTCTGGCCTCTGAAAATTTTAAAATGTGTTTATAAATCAGTGCGGTGAATAATAAAAAAAAAAAAAAAAGAGAGAGAGAGAAATAACTTTGGGCCACTGCGAAAAGGTTAAAAATGAACTAGTTCCGTTTTTCAAAATGTTAAACAGTTACAGCGTCTCTAAGTAGAAAGAATCATGCAACTCCAATATGCAATGTTAGTACAGCACAAACTTTGATACACATTTACATGCAGCCCACTGTGTGCTGTACCAGATACAAGTTCTTACCTGCGATAAGAAGTGTGTCCATCCGTGGTGGGGGCTGGGGGGGCTTGAACATTTTGGTGATGTCTTCCTCGGGCAGCGGGGGTTCTCCTCTGCTCTGTCTCTGAGCGTTCTCCTGCTGTCTGCGCTGGAGGTACTGCACACAAACAGCCAGGTATCAGACCAGAGCCAAGACGCCACAACTCTATCATTACTATAATAGAGTCAATATTTGAGGTAAACACAGCTATTGAGCATTATTGCGAGAGACATTTTTGTTCAGCGGTTTGTCAACAAAAACAGACCAAATGCTGATAACAACTTTTCACATTCACGGCTTTGTAATTTTTACTTTAATTATATTGAGGAAAGTTAATATAGAGTAATACTAACAAAATAAACAGCCCATGTTTCACCTTACATTTCCATCAACATAAACATTCATCAGTTGTATCTTCTGACTGTATCTGTATGTAATACTGAACCAAAAAACAAGACAGTCAGACTTCTGGTACTAACAGTGAACAGATGTTAACTGAAGTCATCCACACATGAAAGAACACGTACCTCAGATTAAAAGTTATATTTAAACGAAGTGCTGCAGAAAGTCTATACATACAAGTCTGAAATTATAATTGTGCGAGACTCAAGGTCAGAACGCTTTGTCAAACATGGAGCAAATAAGAGCAAGTGAGAATACGAAGAGAAGTTAGAGCAAATATAATAAAACTATGAAGAGAATTTATAAAATAAACATAGAAGGCTTCGAAAAGTGAGAAAATCTGAACAGAAGCGTAGCAAAAGTTGAAATTGTAATTTGAGAACAGGCACATGCATGCACAATAGTGAGCTCCAGATGTATCGTTTCTGGTGACATTACAACATTCAATAGCCCAGTAATATTTAATACAGATGTAGGACAGCTAAAATTAATTTTGATAAAATGCTCATTTCTGTTGCACACTTGCAAGTGAGTGTGATGTCACCCATAGTGTTCGGCTCCAGTCAAATGAAAAAAAAGAAAAAAAGAAAAAAAAAAAGTGATTTGTTACAGTGGCGAATTTGGAGCCAGTTCCATATTAAGAATGAGAATTTATTTAACCAAACAACGGAGTCAAAGGAGCCGGAAGAGCCCCCATGCTCACTTCCTATTTGGAATGCAGCAACCAGCGGGTTACCCATGTCCATTTATATATACAGTCTATGGTCTCGTCACTAATATAAATGATCAGGTTCAATATTTATCAACTTGCATTTTGAATATTTCAAAGAAAATACAATTCTATATAATGGAAAATCTGTCTTTGCCCCCCATCTGGAATTATAACATCACCTTCTAGAATCTAAAAACCACCAATCAGATCATAGCGATAAAAAGGGAAGATTTTGGAGGAGATATAAAAGTGCTGACAGGGGCAGAGTGATTTGTGGAGGTGTGACAGTCAGTAAATCAGAGGTATCAGGTCTCCAGAGATCCTAAAAGCCTTGTTAATTTGGCAAGATGGCAGAGAGACTCACATAAAACAGAATTAAGCAGTGAAAACACAAAATGCATCTGTACCTGACTGCATAAATACATAAATGTGTTCTTAAATCCTTTGTTGATATGAGAAGGTTTTTATTCAAAGCCCAGTCACTTTTTCGAGCACAATCAGCATGCAAATATATACATGTATGCAAATTCTCAAACAAGAAAATAATAACTGTCGGAAACCTGTGCTCCACCTTTCAAAAATAAACATTAAAGTAAACACTTTCTTTAGTCTTTGTTTCTGATTGTCAAATGGTTCAAAGTGATTGCACGATGATGACAATTTGATTGAAATGAACTAAAATGGAATTAATTATTCTGTGTGCTTGAAGACATCATTACAGAAGCCACCTTTGACTTTTGAGCTATTTTCACACACTGCTTTTGAGTGGCATTGGGAAATCTTATGTGTTTTATGTCCTGGCAGATAAATCAATATTTTTTGAGGTCAGTATTTGCAAAGTAAGAAACTATATTCTCCCATAATGCACCTCTCTGACAAAGTGCAGTAGGCAGCATGTTTGTTTTTTGGTATTTATTTTTTAACAGTTCCTCTAAAATGCCTTGCAGGGTCTTCTAGCAGACAACATCCTCTCAGCGTGAGGTGGGGACTGCCGGGCAAGGTTGTGTTTTTCTACCTGCTGATACTTAGTTTGGCTTTACGATACCAAAGTACAGCTTAAGGATGATAGCAGAAAATCTCAAAGATGCTTTTGTGAAACCGCAGGTGTTTTCAAGAGCTTGGTTGTTTTCTGTGTCAAAAAAGCCTTGGTACAGTGTTAGATCAGCTAACAGCTGCGTAAGCCTGCAGTATCAACACAACTCTGCCATCATTAGCAATAATGTAATTAAAGGCTAAGTAAATGGCATACGCAGTAATCATTGAAAAAAACAGAACAAATAAAAAAAAATAGCTAAACCAGAATGAGTGTCATCTAAAAAAAAGTACTGTCAAATGTATGTAGAATTGTTTTCTACTACACTTTACTACGAGCCACATAGGGTTAATTAATGACTATATTGATAATCAGTGATTCAGGTTTGTTTTATTTAAATTTTTGTTTCTTGTGCTGGTATCTGGTGTCCATAGATAGTGTAGCATGTGTGGATTTTTGATCGTCTTTGATGACGCTCCAGAAACACAAAAAATATAATTAATAATCTTTTAACTAACTAACCCTAACTTCATTCTGGTGTATGAGGCTACTGTACACCAGAACAAGGTTAGTACTGCACAGATTAAGTCACAACATATAGTTGTTACATGGTATGGACACTTACTGTACTACCAGAACAGTTCCAATACAAGGCCCTTCTTGACATGTAGCTCCTGGGCCGCTTAGCCAAGCTTCACTTCACCAAAGTAGTGCTTAAAGACTAACATTTAATCTCTCTTTGCATTCAGGGCTTAAGTGCTTTGTATTCCAATGTGTCAAACACAAAATACTCTATTAGATAAACTTTGAACAACAAACGTGCAATAGTGTGTGGATGGAGATGAGACGTGGGAACCTTTTTTCATCAGTTGTTTTTGATGGTCCCATTTGCATGCAGCAGACTTCTCCTGCCGGCCCTGCACCTCACAGTCCTCACTCTTTCTTCACCTATGTTTGTTGTTTAATGGCATCAAAGCCAATTACACAGCTCAGTAATTACATCAAAATATGCATCTGGATATTGTGCAAAATAGGATCGTTAACCATAAATCATGACTCAAGAGATTAGCACATTTGCCCATAACTAATCTAGTGCTAAGCGATGCCTGCTTCCCTGTGGCTGTAGGGAAAAAAAGAAAACATAAAACAGATAAATCAGCACCGAGTGAGACATAAATTTCCTGATACAAAGACTAACTTAGCCACAGATTGTGCCCGAGAACGCAGCTATTTACAATTCAGAGAGGTGCTAAATGAATAATGCACCTCTCCGCGTGCCCAAGCATCTATTTTTTCCCTTTTTGTTGTTGCAGTTTTCTATGATGATTAATAAGGTTTCATTTGTTCAGGAAGCAGCCGGAGTCCATAGCACTGGGATCACATGGAGCACGCAATGTACATGTCTGAAAAGAGTAATGGCGGTTTGGGCATTGCTTCAGTGTTGTGTGCGCAGCGTGATTTTTCCACATTGTAACAGTCGGAAATGTGAAAAAGTCGACGCCATTAGGGGCTTGTCAGTGTGAGATTGCGTGACATGCGAGGGGGGTAAAGGCTCGGGGCGCGGCGATGATGAGAAGGTCAGGAGGCGGGCGTGATGGATCGTAATGGTGGCTGTGTAGGTCGGCAGGCCTGGGGAAGGCGTGGGAGCAGAGGTGAGGGTTTAGGCAGATAACCTGTAGTTGCACATGAATGTTTCGACTTGAACTTCAAACAGCTGGGCTATACTGGTGATTATTCGGTTTGGTCATCAGGAGTGCTCAAGTAAACCTAACAATATCAATAATACTTAGGGAAGAGGATGAGTATGCATGTCACGATAAATACTTATTGACCAGGGATGGGTGAAATATTGGTTCCACTGTCGTATCAGCCGAGATAGATACCAATTCATTGTTTTCTGATATATTTTGGTGCTTCCTCATACTCTGCATGCCTGTTTGGAATAGACTAATGATTTAATTTGTATCTTTTAATTTCTATATACATTTCTGAGTCTGACTCTGGATTTTAAAAAGATAAAATACTAACACTGGCAAATATCTCATAATTAAAAAAAAATATGAATTGCATTTCATTCAGTTTTGTTCTTGTGAATGTGTACTTGACCAGAATATTATCTGTAATTCATATTCTAATCACAAAATATCATCCTTTGTTTTAGTATCAGGATATATCGTGATATGATCATGACCAGGGCTGAGTATCAAAGAAGTTGCCGATACGATACATAGATCACGATACATATCTCGATACAGTGCAATATATTTCAAATTAATTAAATAATCAATACAGTTCAGTAAAAAATAAAGGCTAAATCATGGCTGTCATACTAAAAGTCTTTGTTAAACCACTTCTTGTGCAAAGTTCATATAAAAAACGCACATTTTAATCATCAAAACAGTGAAAATATCAAATGTGTGAAACAAGTTTCCTTCCTCTAAACAAACAAAACTGTAGTGCTGTAACAAAATAAGTTAGTAAAATATACAAAAAAAAAACCCTCTTGGCGATAAACGAACGATATCGCTAAATTCGTGGCAATGCACACCCCTTTTATCGACTTCAAAAAATAGAAAAAAAAAGTCAATAACAGGGATGGGCCCATATGTTCTATCATTCAGAAAGGGGTCAATATTTTTCGTAGGTAATTTTTCCTTGTACTAGTGAAGATTTAGTTTTGTTATTTTTCTGTACTCAGATTACATTTGAGCTGAAGAATGTTAAATAACTTATAACTCATGAGATCAGGATGAGACATTTCCCATAAGATTACATGAGACAAGATTGAGTCCACGAAACACGACAAGACTTCATAAATAATAAATGAATAGTCCGGTTCAGTTGACAATCTTGGTCTCATATTTTCTTTGATATTTTTGTTGTCATTGTAAAACAACTTCTTTTGAACAAAGGCTTCACAAAACATAATTCACTAGCACTTTGCCTGACCCATTTGTAAATGCGGAGGAAAAGTTCATTCTCCACATATGTGCACAATCTTTTCATTTTTCCCCATGAGAGAGCTTTGTAATAGATCTTCTACCATCCCTAGTAACAGCCATTATTCATCTTTAAATTTCTACAACATTCAAGACATAACTATTGGTTCTAAGCACATTAGTTGGAATAGTTAGTAAATTAAATGTCCAAACCACAGATGTTCAATTTCACAGTCACTGATCAAAGACAAGATTGATCAACCTCATGAACACCTGCTTATCTTTAGACAGTGGAAGCATGCTGAAGCTTCCAAACTGAACCTATAGTCGTATAAGAAGTGCAGACACATAAAAACGCAACTAGCCCAAAGCGGGGTGTAACAAGGAATGGGAGATAAGGCACCATTTAATTTCTCTCTTACTGATCGATTTAGATTTTGATAAGTCGTGTGGTTATGAGAAAAAAATTTGACTTAATAAGCATGAACAAAAAGATACAAATGAACTTTCTTAAACAGCACCCACTCCAGTGCCATTTAGCACACAACATTCTCGATTAGATCTCAATTTGATTAGAATTCAATTAACTGCCAAGTCCAAGGTAGAACCCTCAACCTTCTTTAATGAGAGACAGTGGCCCTGGAGAGATGTATAGTGTACACGTTGCATTATGTTGTATACTGCAGAAGTATTATGTGGTACATATGCACACACAGTAGTCTTTATTCTTTTTCAGTCTGCATTATTTTACCCCCATTTGTGCTACTTCTTGTATTCCACATGAATGCATTCGAGGAACACATCAGACAATGAGGAGAAATAACTGCAATACAATGTAGATGAGTGGATGTAGGTGTCAGGCTCTCCTCAATGACTCAGCCTTTTCTCATCCTCACTGAGTAATGTAATGTGTTTGACTGATGTTTAGGATGCGTCCAGCCAAGGTTATACTTGCAGATGGTGCATAGCCATCTCCTCATAGTCTTGTTTTTTTGGCTCAGCGTAGTAGGAGGGGAGGTGTATGTTTATATCTTGTATGTCTATAATGCAGTGTGTGTGTTTTACAATGTGGTAACACAGCTCTTGTTAAAATTAAGTTTGAGCTCAGTGATTCGTCTCAGTGGTGTGGAGGCAGCTAAAAGAGCATTTTCGCATCATTAAAAGAAAAAGCTGTTTTAATAATACAAGCAGACCCCGTGTCTTTACAGCTCCCCCTGTGAGTCGGCAGTATTTTCTGCATTGTCTCCATGTACCCATTGTGCTTAACCTACTGAACGCATCCTTGTTCGCTGGAGCATAAATCAAATTCTCTGCCACAAAACTAGCTGTTATTTTGATGAAAATGCCCACTTATTTGACAAGAAACTAATGCAGCAGATGGAGTAGGGACGTGCTTGCCATGAGAAAGACGGTGATCTGCATTGGCTGTATGTATTCGGTGAGGTGAGCAATGATATTGTCGTGACAGAAATGTGAAGGTTAACATTAGTCACTCTCTCCTCATTAGTGTCAACACAAAATAACAGGAATGACTTTTTAAACCTGTTTGTCTTTGCTTAAACTTCCTTGTCCAGAGAGCTCAAGAGGAAAAGGTGGGAAAGGAGGACAGGAGAGTGGATACTGTCCAGCTTCCCCATTTACATTTCTTCACTGAATAAATGCAGCCAATCTTCCAGCTCTTCCTGTGTTTGTCTAATTGTTTTCTCGCTGTTGGCTGCAAAAGCTGGTTCATGTGTTCTGGCTTGTATCGAGAGTGGAAAGATGGTATTTAGATTACACAACCAATCCAAGTGCATTGACTAAAAAGAAAGTCTGCAAAAAAAAATCATTTCATAAAGAAAAGTTGGAGAGATAAATAGATGCGAAAAGGGACCCAAGGCTGCCGGCAACGTGATCACATCTCATCTGAAAAGAATTAATCCCAAATACGGACTCAAGCAGGCCATGGCAAAGAAACAAGCCAACACTGGCAATTAACAGGCAACAGGCCTCAGAATGAGCAGCTTTTCTGTCAAACTCAAACCCAAAGACAGACTTATATTATGTTCCGGTCCTGAATGCCACTTGTACTTGACCTCATTTTCCATTCATTTGGTGGGTTTCTGTATTAAAAGATAACAAATGTAGATATGACCCTAGCACAAAGAATCTAACAATACTTTTTTCATTTGAGCCAAATTGGGAAATTTGGCCTGCCACGTTCAGACAACAACAAGTAACAATTGATGCTGATTATTGACAAAACATGTCTTTTGGGCATAGCTGCCAATCAGGCTTGTTCGATTTCCTGTCTGTGTTTGCTGGCATAAGTAATGATGGCTGGTGGTTGGCAGAAGTGCATGTTTCTTGGAAGAGCTGTAGCCCCTGACCTGCCAGTGTGAAAGGACAATGAAATCACCACCACCACTAGCTCATTAAACCTGCCATCAGAATGCCATTGTATCTGCCACAATATATCCAAATATACTTAACATAAGAGTTCTATGCCCCATGTGCAAAATTATGATGTTCTTTTTTTCAGTTTGTTGGAAATTGACAATGTCCCATGAGAACCTTTGGCACATAATGGCCAAATCATGAACTAATGTGCTGCTGAAAAAATGCCATTATAAAAATTTAAAGTATAAAGAGGAAAGCTATGGGCCTATACAGCATGAAAGATGCCAGCACTGCAGTGTAGACTTAAAAAACAGGGCTCTGCAAACAACAGCAATTATTTAGGTAACATAATTTTCTGTTAACAAAATATCTTTATTATGTTTAAAACCAGCTAACCCTGTAGCTGAGACCTCTACAAACCAATTCTGAACTCTGTTATTCTTGTAATGCTTAACAGTTCTAATTTCAATTCTCTTTCTAAACCATGAACTTTGAACTAAATCCTACAATTGAATCATAGATCTAAATAGTAATTGCAATGGCAATGCTTGAAACAAAAAAACGTAATTAGATATATTTTCAAAACCATTAAGCCCTATACTAAACTGATGCGGGTGCAGGTATACTGAAGTGATAATATTGTGGCCTGATATCCCAGTCACCTAACAAACGTTTGAAGTTTACCTTAGTAAAGATATGGGGGAACTTGGAAAAGTGATTCCTGAATGCAATACTAGTAAACCCCAACAAAGAAAAACAAAGCAGAATCCTATAGTCCTAAAAGGTTATTACCCATCTAAAAGCAGCAGGCCCAATGTAAACATCCTCTTTTTTGTATGTGTTCATTTTAAGTTGACATTTTCTACCCTCAACGACGACTTCAACAAGCGTCCCCACTGTGACTATAATGGGTACAGTCCCGATGTGCATATATTGGTAAATGTTCAAAATGCCCTGTTTGCTTGTTACTTTTGTTAGAGCTGCGACTCTCAGTGGGTGCACACATATAATGTGAGTCCATATTTTTCCTGCCCTCTCCCTGGCTACCTGGCGTGTCTGCTGTTTGCATGCTGTGATTATGGCTTCAATTGCTTGTGTCCGAGACTGAGAGAAAAGCTGTGTACAGGTTTTTTCATCCTTCCGACTGTGGGCGATTGTGTTTGAATGCGTCACTGTGAGTTTGTGTTGAACTCTCCCCGAATGTGCACTGGTAGTAGGTGGTGGTTGGTACTGTGCACTATAGTACACACTAGTCTTACCTGGTGCTTCTGCTGCTGCTGCTTGCTCAGGTTGCGGCTGTAGGTGTTGTATTTGACGATCTCCTGGCTCATGTCATCAACTCTGTCCATCAAAAGCTGAAGGCTCTTCTCCAGGTGGTTACTACAAGACAAGCAAGAGTCATGAGTTTATGTTTTGCCAATACAGCTGGTCAATTTGAATCAGAAATGGACAAGATTCTGGCTCGAGGGCATGTCCAGGCAAGGACTTCATCTGGAACCTAGTGTCTGTGATGACATGTATTGCATATGGCACAGTGGAAGTGTAACATTCAAAAGTATTTCACAGTGACTTAACTAAGAATTGGTGTGAGAATGGGGAACGACAAATTCCCAATATGGGTCACAGTGAAGCTGAAAAAAGTTTAAACGTATAGGTGGTGTATATGTGTGTGTGTGTGTGTATATATATATATATATTAGAGCCGACATGGAGACATGCTTGCTGATAAAGGCCGATATTTCAAGTGGGCATGTTATACCTCGTTATAAAGTTTAGACTCTGTACATTATGTTCATTTAATCCAATTTACAGACAGATAAATGTCCTAATATGTGGCTCCGCATCAGTATTTATCTGCGGTGTAATTTGTCTGTGTCTGTGTCCATACTGTCCCTGAACACACCAACAGAGTCAAGTCACTTCACTCACGTGCTATTGTTTACACCCGAGCGGTGCGCAACAGTGAGATTATATTATTTTTACGGACAATCGGTTTGAGTCTGGAATAAAAGGACATTTATTAGTGCAGACTTGTGATGTGAGGAGGAGCCTGTGTGAGCGGTGAGTGTTGGAAATACATCGACTTTGAAGCTAGTTTTGGCTATTTGTTATTAGCGATTAGCTGCTGTAGCTCCCGCCAATAAACAGGCTGTTTTCTATTGGCCTATTGTAAAGTGACTACATTGGCCGTATATTTGCTACTGGACCAGCATTCATATGTAAATGAGCTGTGAATAGACGTGTGAATGATCCACATTTATGCATATAATTAATTACCGCGGCGCACACGTTTTTACGGCTAAAGGCTAATAGCGGTAGTTTATTTACTAGCTAGGAGTTATGGGTCGGTCGCGATCGAAGCGGCTCTTAGAGCCGGATCTTTGAAGCAAACAACGGGAGCATGTTTCTCATTGGGAGCCGTGTTTTCTCTTTTTCTCACTTTTTCTCTTCAAGCCGCTTGTAGACCCGTAGTTTGACAGCAGCAGCAGCTGAAAACGAAACTTTCAGAAATCTGCGTGTGCATAGGATAAAAAAAAAAAAGTGCATATTTGCATAAAATGAATAAACCAGGACTAATCTTGGGCTCGAGTGAGGGAGAGACCGAGTCCCGACACTCAGTCCTGGTTCAGTTCTGGTTTAGTCCTGTTTTACACATGGTTTAAATATGTTTTAGTCCTGGTTTAGTCCTTTTTCAGTCCTGGTTCAGTTTTGGTTTAGTTCTGCTTGCAACAAAACAATCTCAAGAGTCGCTTGGGAGCCGAAAGAGCCAGCTGCTTTAGTGAGCCAAGCCAAAAGAGCCGGTTCTCTAAAAAGAACTGGAACACCCATCACTAGTAGCTAGAATGTGATGCAAAAATGCCATTAGGCCAATCTACTGTCTGTAAATATGACGTAAAGAGTCAGAATAACAATAAATGTTGCCTAAATAAACCCAATTTAGAATCTACTAGAGCCAAACCTAAGTTTTGTAAACAATTCAAGATTTACTGTGAATTTTTACATCACTAAATATATTGGCAGCTCCAACTCCCATTATATCGGTTTCATATCGGCCACAACAAAATCCATATCGGTCGGGCTAATATATATATATATATATATATATATATATATATATATATATATATATATTATATATATCCACCTGTATATAAAAGGATAATATACTAGTAGCAACTGTTTTAGACAAAGAATACCACATATCTCTATAGACAAAACTATTATACATTACCTCCCTGTTTTATGTAAGGGTGCAGTGATATTTATGAGCTTTTGTGGTTAAGAGAGTCTATTTACAATTTGTGCAATAATGAATTTCAACCAAGACGTTTACAAGAACATTTTAGCACAATCCTTATATATTGTTAAAATGTCAAGTGAATATTGTAATCAAGATAATGGAGAGGGGGGGCTTTTTTGTCAATATTGTCCACCCCTATTTCAATGTTATGCAACATATAAAATTGTGAAATATAAATAATAGATTGTGTAGTAAAAAGTTAGGCTGACTGACTCCAGAACATGTCAGAAGAGCAAGCTGAGAAACAATACAGTGAGTCTGAAAGTAGAGCTGTCACCAATGCAGAAAAATACTTGCAATATATTTTAAGCAAATCAAAATGACAAAACTCCTCACAGCTATCTGCATTAGCCTTCCATTTTTGCTTGGCTTTGTGACCTTCAAGATCCAGTTTGATCTTAAGTTTCACAAAATTTATACAGATAAGATTTTTTTAATAACTTGAGAAAGTTGCATGGCTCATGGTTGTAAAATACAGTGATCAGATACGAGGGGAAAGTACATGCAGAAGTTTTGTAATAAAGTTATACTGAAAAGAAACGAAAGGGCAATCTCCAAAAAGGAAGCAGTTGTTCCACAGTGACTCTGCATGATCAATCAATCTAAAAATAAGTTCAAGAAAAATTGCAATTCAATGAAAATGTGACTTAGATGTAGGACCCTCCTGAGAGATGGAAACATCGTAAATGCTACTTTGTACAGTCTGTTTTTGGTGGCCATTGTGCCTTGTCCCTGCAGCAGCTCCATCACTCATAGCTATCCTGAGAAACATCCGACATCAAACTCCGCCTCCCGGGGATCGAGGGGTCCCGGGCCCACTGACCCCTCCACTTGTCCCCGAGCTGCATCAGTCTGCTCCGGTATTACATCGTTGATCCTTTCCCAACATCGCTATGCCGACAACCCTCAACACAACACAACCGCGTCTGTCTGCCTGCCTATCCTCTGTGCCCACCTCCCCTGAGCCTCAATCTTCTTTTTACAAGTCTCTTTAAGTTGCTCCAAGTTCAACCTTTGGTACTTCACTTTTTTGCTCAAAGTCAGTCACCGGCACCGCTCCTCTCAGGATTGCTCTTTCATGAGTGTTTGGGTGATACATAATACAGCTCGTACTGGTGGAAAAACATATTCTGTTTATTCAAATGACAACTGTAGCCACAAGGAGAGCCAGGGCTGTGTGGGGTTTGGCGGGATGTTTGCTGATGTATCGGTATTTGAGTTTTGTGGCCATTTCTGATGGACGAGACAGAATGCTAACGTCTTGTGGGCATATTCAGTCACTTCTACTCTGCTGTTGTGAGAGTTTTCAATTAGCCACTTCATAAATCAATACTCTTCTCCCATGGCTCCGCACATTCACAGCTGAAATATACTTTTGTTGTCAAGACTTCACATGCTCTCAACTTGGCTTAAAGTAGTGCACACTAAAATGGCATCTGCTACAATAACTTTGGAGATGTTAGATAAACTTAGCTACAACTTTAACATTTCTTGGCTATCTATCAATCATCAAGTCCATATAGAGTGGGCATGTTATCAGGTCCAAATACTTCTAACATGGATTCATTTGCCAAATACTATCCAATAGCACAGACATAAGTTCACACCATACTTGAGTGTCAAAAAATAAATGCTTTTTTTTATAGAAAGTATATACAATGGGTAGTAAAGATTATTGGAATGATTGTCAACTAATTTAAAAGTTGAATAATTGTTTTCCAGACTATATACAAACTTGAGATTGTATACTTTTATGAGCAGCAGTATTGTAGTCTTTTATTGTACCGTCAAGATGTTTGAGCAACATCTGTTTAGCTTCAACTGGTTCAAATTTCGTAAAAAAAAAAAAAGTCTTCACAATCTGTTGACTAAATTAACTGAATCAATGAATAGTCAAGATTAATCAATGAGAAAAATGATCATTAGTTGCATGCCTGTAATGGTCCATAGAAATGAATCATGTGCAGATAATAAAGCGGCCACTGTGCCTGTTGAAGACTGACGGGCATTCGATAGCGTAATAATCTGTCGTATGTAGCATAGGCAAAATCTAAACACACAAACTGACAGCCCTGATCCTAATTACATCAGCTAAGCATCCTGCTGCTGTCAACTACTATACAAGCGCCCCACCATAATCAGATTTCCATGTAAACAAATGCAAATGAAGATCACGTCTACACTGTGGAGGAGCTGTTGTCTTTGAATGTCAGGATCAGAATAGTACCTTTGCCATGATGCCACTATGGAACACATTTCTACTGTCTGAAAGAGTTTCCACTAACTTAAGTGAATTGTACCAGACTGTTAGAGGAAGAAGAGGGGCCCATGACAACATAGCAGATAAAATTCCAAAAATATAAATGAAATTGTGGCATGGACACTCATGTTTTGTTTTTTTAGGTCCTATATTAAACAAAATTGACTCCTGTGAGGTTTAAGCCATGTTATAATGGTGTTTCCTCATCAAAAACATTCTCAGAGTTGTTTTGTTTCATTCACACATGTTTGAGTAACCCTTTATTATTAGTCCATCTGCATCCCCAAAGCTCAAAATGTTCTGTTCCACCTTGTGATGTCATGTACTGGTAGTTTTCAAGTTAACAGATACCTTTTGTTCAGTGGAGATTCCAAGGCTGAAAATAGCCAAATAGTAAAACTGTATAGAATTTAAAGACACAGTGAAGCACTTTCTACATTACTAAAGGTATGTTTTTGATGAGGAAACAACTTTATAAAATAGATCAGAAAATTGGAGAATATGGGCCCTTTGAAGCAAATAGCACAAAAATGTCATATTGATTATTGGTAGTTACATGTGTAGTTTAGGCAGGAAACTCAAGTGCCATCATGCTGCGTGAAAGGACTTGTGTGATCAATTTGTCATCCCTCGGTCGCAGAGTCCGAGAGCTGTAAACATGAAAAGTGACGGCCCAGAAGCTAAGCATACTGGAACACCTCCCCACTGTGACCCGCTGGCTGTGTCAAAACTGATTCTCGCTGACGAAAGCCCATTTTATACCATTTCATCAGCCAATATGGTAGCTAATTTGTTTGGTGGGTATTTATAAAATATGCATAGGAAATAATTTAGTCAGGGCAGGATGCTTCAAAACATCTGTGGTGTATCACATGCCCAATGCTTATAAACTTGCAGTGAGTTGGCAAGTGAGGCTATTTTTTCCTTCTTGGGCTCCAGCAACATGTTGAAATTCACTTTCTCATTGGGAGGTAAGGGTAACTCTGCAGTGACCAGCAGTGGCGGTTCTAGGATTTTTTCAGAAACAGGGGCCATGTTACATTCAGGGACCAAATACAGGATATATCCAAGCACACAAATTATTAACTCGGTGTGGTGTCAATACAAGCATAGACAGTAAAAAAGCGCTCCACAAGTCTGTTTCTTCTCCCATTAAGTTGTATTGCCACAATACGTCTACTGCTACCAAGAGTTTGGGGGTGGAATTGCATTAGTGATCATTGAATTCTCCGGTTGTTCTTCTTGTTAGTTGATTGACAGAACAGGGGCACTTTAGGGGCCAATCTGATTAGAGGTGGGGCCAGGGATCTGTGGCCCCTCCCCTAGAACCTCTCCTGGTGACCAGGGATTTAATGAGTTTAATTTATATGACCAGGTTTGGGGATTAAACGGGATTAAATAGTGAGTACCCAATACATATTGACCATGCTGTTGAATATCTGACATTGAGAACAGGTGAATTATACCCTGGGTTAAATTGTTTTAGAACCAACTCAGAATTTGTGATGAGGTCAAATGTTTTAGGACAAAACTTTCACGAGGTAAACTGAAGATACTGATGGTAACAGTTTTACAGCTGCCCTTCAAAAATCATAAGCCTAAAGCATAGTGAAAGACCAGACCATAAAACGCTGCTCCCAACAATAAAATGATGGCTCATCTTTCATAAAATGATTTGTTGTCCAAGTGCATTTTCAAGTCATGGTTTCTCAAATACTCACCATATTGTATAGATTTTTCTGGTACAACTCTAGTATACTCCCTAAACAGCCACAGTAGCTCAGCCCACACCTTTTGTCCAAAGCTTTCTAAATAATGTATTGAAAAACACTATTGGCTACAAATATATTGAACAAGGTCTTGCACACTACACCACGACCTGGTCACATACAGCAAAGGCTAAATTATTCACACAGGTCAGCAGCAAGCCTTCGATCTCTCCTGAATGACAAATCAAAGTGTACTGAGGGGCTCCTCCGTCTGTTTTAGGGCCAAGTCTGGCTGCCTGCTTTTGCACAGGGTGGGCCACTATGTATTCCTATTAAAACAAGGACAATAGAGGGTACACTTAAAAACTGCATCGATTTGCAGGAATACGGCTGACACTCAGTAAATTATGAGTTCAGTTGGGAGTTGTTTAACGAAGCTGCCAAAAGAACACAGAGAATGCCTTCTATTCCTACAGTGCCACTCTGATGAAGCTTTTATAACTGATGGACAGGGACACAGTATGTAGTCACTTAAATGTACTGCAGGGGGACATTTCTAAAAAGCACAAAAAATGACTGAGGAAAGATCTGATGGTTTAAAAGAAAGATAATTTCATGTATGTAACAGCTAAAGCCTGCCACACACTACAGGGTTTTTGAGTCTTAAGCAACTTTTTACACATGAGACAAAAGGTGTAGACCACAGACAGGAAGAGAATCATGAGAATTTAAATCTTCTGATCTCATGAGTGCAGACTCTGCAGTGAATAGCATGCACACCACAAGAAGTGACAAGAGGTCAAAATCGTGTCATTTCATAAAATTTACCTCAGAAAATGTTTGCATATACAGAAAACTGGCATCTTTTGTTTACCACTGAAAATCTGCAGCAGCTTCACTCACAGATCCTCACAGCATTTATGTAAACATAATACACTCATCTTTTTATGCTTCAAACTGGATTATTAGATGTCTCTGTGTCCATCACTCAGCCTGCCCCGGTCTGCCCTCATCTGCTTTATTGGCTGGTGCAGTGACAATGATGTTTTGTGCTCATGGTATGACAGAGCAGCTCAGAGTCGCACTGACATCACACATGTGGATCTGAGTGGCTTCAAAATCTCATACAAGAATCCTCAGGGTCACGCCTCCAAATCGGGGCTTAAATCAGGCAAATAAGCCTGCGCTGTCTGGTGGGTTTTAGATTGATATTAGATAAGTCCACAGATACTCAATGCATTAGTAAAAATCAGGTCAAATTAAATAAATGCAAAAAAAAAATCTTTAGGCATGCATTCATTTCATATTTTTAATCAAAGGGAAGACCATGTAAATAATGCAGGAAACCATCTCATGAATTTTGTTTAGTGTGGATATTGCTATAGTGAACACTTTCAAAAAATAACTTGACTTTTCAGACATTTTTCATCATATCACCGCCAACTTAAATACATAGACTGCTTTGGAACATTGGAGATATAAAGCCTTTCAATGCAGTCTAGAGAGGAAGCTACACAAACAAATTTACATCTATGCAATCCATCTCCAGGCTCAACATCATCTGTGGTAAGAACAACGGTGTTTTCTGGAGTGAAAATGCACTCACTCAGCCTTAGACATAGATGACAGTGACAAATGGAGCTTCAGATTGGGAAATGAGACAAGGGGAAAAACATTAAATAAAACCCATTATGGTTTAGTTTTTGAAGAGGTGGGAATGAGAGGAAGAGGGTGGGGCTGTCAGCTGAGGATGTAGGGAGACGGACACTACAATCCAATACAAGGACAGAACCGCAGAGCCATCTGACAACTTCAGGAAACAATTTCATCCTGCCAAACATCCCATTGCAGAGACTGCGAAGAGCTATGGGCCTGTGTTTCTGCCCTACTTTGGGACATTTCAAACACTGTCACAACTTCAGAGTGGGCCTGAACAATGTGCTGCGCTAGCACATTGTTCATTTTTCAAACTCAGTGAGATGCCGTATAAGGCTGGTCTCCCTGCCACATGTATTTAACTCTGCTTTGTACATTAGAGCCCTCATTAAATTCATGGCTTACTTGTGTTGAAGGACACAGATGAGGAGAATCATAACAAGTGGTGATGCAGCGCTGTACAGGAGCGAGTCGAGAGCGTTGGACACCAGCAGTGCGCAAATCAGCACTTTGTGTCGTTATTGTGCTAATTTCTCACACCTGCCCCTGGGAAGCTTTTTGATTAGCAGCTTCACAGCTGTTGCTCCACTTGCAGCGGTTTATCTCCATAAATGATTGCTGATAAATTCTCCTGAGACCGATGCTGGGAGCCTCTGAGAGCTAAACGCACAACTTAAAGAGCCAGGCACTAGGTTGAAATGAGGAGATTTGTTCATATTGTGCTCATTAGTGATGGAAGGCACAGCCTAATGACAGGTCCTACTATTTGAGATATTTTAAAATACTTTTAATTAAATGTACAGTAGAGTAAAATGGCTATCTCTCATCAGTCAAGAAGCTAGCATCATAAGGCTAAACAAATACAATAACAGTACTTGAAGAAATAGGGTAGAGTAATATGGCAATAATAAGTATCTTAATCCTTAGAGCTAGGCCACAATTTAAATTTCATAACAATTCTCCACTGGCATATGGCCAGTCACTGTCTAGACCAGAGCTAGGACATCATTGTAGTATTTACACAGCTCACAATGGCACCCTGCTGAGAGATTGTACTATCTCTTATAAAAACCTGGAACACATATTGTCGTGTTGTGTAAACGAAAAGGCCAAAATATTGAGGATTCATGAAAAGTTACTGCTATGTGTAAAAGGAGACAGTCATGATCAAAATGCCAACAAAATTATCCATAAAACCAAGTGGGGGATAATGCACTATAAAAATCAAAACAAAGCCACCGTCTTATCTCCTTTAATTGTGCATTTCACACACTCTGGCTTACATCACCAGAATGACCCTTTGTGGATAAATGGCACCCCTTTTGAACCCAGCTTTGCAATTAAAATAGGGTCTTGAACTAATCTCTTTGTTCCATTAAAAACCAAAGGCATAAATGGTTATTTTACAAGCTTTTAAAAAGGCTTTGGTAACCAATTTCTGGCTTATTTTCCATGTCTTATCATGCAATGCACTTTGATAGATGCAATATTAAATGGCACACTTAAAGATCTCTTGGAAAGGGACTCCACTCATGTGTGCTGTGTAAACGTTAAGTGTACATCGATGTGCCTTTAGTTTCCAATTGGGTACACTTTAGGACAGTGCAGATGGGGCAGATTAATGCCAGGAGTTCCCTAATGTCAAATCAATTTTAATTTAGACAAAGCCTTAACTCATGTCTACAGGAGAAGGCTGCAGTTTTAAGAGACAGTGGCTGCGGTTACATGTGGACTCCAAATCTGATTATGGTCCCTCTGATTACTCACATCAGATTTTGTGGCCTGCATGTCACTTAAGTCATTTTAAAAGTCCAGAAATCTGATTATAGTTCGATTTTGGTGTGCATGTAAACAAGTGGTGCTTCACCTTATATAGCCAATCTATTGCTAGTACATTTTTGACAAGAACAATATTCAGCTATAACTGCATTAATCACAACAGGTATTTCTTGTGAACAACATTCAAACTTTCAAAACAAGATCTTTGAAATTACATATGACCAAAAACTGACTGTTCAAGACGAAGATTACATTTTCTAACTTGAAACAAACACGTGATAATTACAGTGAAATATTATAAATGTTTCTCATGACAGTAACCTTATGTAGCAGCCGTTTTGTGAAAGCATATCAGGCCACAGTGTAACCCAGGGACTTTTGTGATTGAGGCTTAAAAAGATCTGAAGTTGAAGGATGTAAGAGCCTCCCTGCACTAAGATATTAACAGGGTCTTTCAGAGTCACATAAGATTACCGCTGTGCCGTTTTGTCAACAAGACACTTGAAGGGCTAAACCGGGACTTTAATATGGAAATAAAAAGCCCCACATGAGAAAAGTGCAAGTTCATGCATAGTCCCCAAGCTGCATGTTTAGGACAACTAAAGCCTCTGGTGCCATACCACAGTTAGATTAGAAAATTTACTGTTGAATTGAAGGTCGGATCTTTTTAAAGGGGACAAATGATAAAACGGCACATTTCCACAGCACAGCACGCCACGCAGACATATCCTGTAAAATGTGAGCGAGTCCCCAGAGGAAAAGCTTGTCTGAAAGAGCCGATACAGATTTCAAATGCTCACTGTCTAACACCATAACACCAGAGAGATGTCCAGCCCCGAAGCATTGTGGGTAAAAGGATTGTCTCACCTGCTGGAAAGGTTGAGCAGTTCATGTTTGTCGCTAACGGTGGACTTGTCCTCCAGCTCCCACATCAGGACGCTGATGAGGTGAGAGTTTTTGATCACAATGGGCACTTCCTCAAACATGTGCTCAAAGCCAATGTTGGCTTTCTTCAGACTAGAAAGAAAGAAAAAGGATTACTGTTATGTGGGCAGAAGGGGTGTCAGGATTATTCAGTTAATAATAGATCAAGATTATTCAGGTCACAACATAATCATAAAAAAACAAAAATAAATCTGGCCACATGAGGAATGGTGATTAAGAAAGTAAATTAAGGATTTCACCATTTGGTCATGCTGTCAATAATTGTGAATAATTGTAAAAATGTGATATTCTTAAGGCAAGCAGAACATGAAGTAATACCTCGTTCAAGATACCAGTGTAATCATTGTGTAAATAAGACTAGAATCATGAATTCTTTCAGATACATAATGAACATCAATACTTTTTGTTTCTTTTAAATCATTCTGTGACCTGCCCGTCTAAGTAAGAACTATTTCTATGGAAATGCCATAAATGGCTATTATTTTTAGTATGGTAATAGTGTTCAATCTAACAATCTCTAGACACAGCAGATTCCACCTATTCAATAGTAGGTTTATTGTACAGTACAATACCACAATACTCTATGTTGGCTTTAAACAAAATCCAACTGGATTTCAATTTTTCTGCTCACATTTGTATGTTTTTGACATTCCTCTTTTGAGTACACGCACAGCCCGTTTTTCATACACATAGCAATTATTAATGTGAATGTGAGATGCAACTTTGCTTCAGGCGTCTGACATGAATACATTGTGTAGAGAAGTCAACCTCTGAAACATTTCCACTGCTGACATATGCCAGCATTGTGCAAAAGAAGAGTGCCCTCATGTATGGTAATGGAAAAGTGAGATGCATAGTAAGTATATGTGGTACTATTTGCATGTGTACAGTTAAATGCACATATTACACACAACACAACCGAAAACTACTGGAAAACCTAAACGAGTATTTTTATGATCACGATTGAAAGCGTCAAATGGTTTTTAAAGACTTTTCATTTGAGGCCGAAGAGCTAAAAGCAGCATCCTTGCCACGGCCTCTTAACACAAAATGAAACTTCCAACTTTGCTTAATGTCTTGCATAAATCCAGTTGCATTGACTGACTCCTCAGGATCACCACTTGTGCAACGTGAACAAGACAGACATTACGTCTGTATATGCCTAATGCAGCTTTATAAAATATGCTGCCGATCAATATGTTCACTGCATTAATCCTACGAGTGCACTGTACCACAAAGATATTTATATTATACTTGTCTGAGTGATAGATGGAAGTGTGTCGCTTCATTTGACTCCTAATGCAATTCTTAAAATGTTTTCTATTGCAACCTTGGCAAGGTATAGGCATCGACTGCAGTTCAATGGATAGACAAAGGTATGGATAATTAGGCTGATTCCAGCAGTAAGTCACAGAGGAAACATAATATAAACAGTTTACATACAAACACTGTTATCCACTAAGTGCTTACTATTCATGGTGACCTTTCTGCATGCCTGAATTCTGATGGAATAAGTACAATGGGGGAGAATAGAAGGACAGCATATTTTAGACAGGACAAATTGTTCAACCCTACTAGACTTTTGGCAAGCGGAATGCCATGCTCTTTCCAAGTCGAGTCCCGCTGGACGGACCCAAAGGTTGACTGGACGGCCGCAGTAAATTGATGCTCATATTGCGTGTTGAAAAGGCGCCTGCTGACCACTGCCTCTGTAGCCCAACGGACTGGGGGAGGCCAGTTCAAAGGGAATGAGGTCTATTCAAGATTCATCTAGCCGTGCACCTTTCATTTCCAAAAGGTGCACAATATATGCACACTTAAGTCACATCAAATATAGCCAACATAAAAGGAAGGGCTTTTCTGCATGTTTTAGAGCAAGGAGAAAAAGTACTTTTGAAGTTTTGGATCTTTAGGAGAAAAGGGAAATAATATTGATATTCAAATGTGAACCCTGAAAATAATCAGATTGGCTTAGAGAGATTGTTATGCTGTAATGTGATGATATTGCCCTTTCTAGCCCAGAGCTGAACTCTCTCAATCATGAGTTTATTGGGAACACTGATAGCTACAGATCACAGCCATAATAAATCATAGGACTAATGAAATGCCGGAGAAATCAGCTGAGTTTTAACTGCAGAAGAAACGCTTGGTCAATAACGGAGCCGCATGGGCAAGTGAATGAACACAGCAAGGAGAAATGACAAACCCAGACTGCTCCTGCCAGCTGCAAATCAACCCACTCCCATTAGAATTTCAAAAATGTACATGCAAGCAGTTTGAAGGGACAGTAATTTGATTCTTCTGGGTCTTTACTTCGAGGTGTATGTAGTGTATGGATCCCCTCACTAGTTTATTTATGCATGCAAGAGTTTGTGCGCACCACCTTAACTGCATAGAAAATGGTCCTCCTCATTACAGTCATTTTTAGTCTCAATTTAAAAGCAATTATGATAAGCCTCGAGGTCACAAACAGCATAAACATGGTACATTTGTTTGACGGGCAAGGACACACTGATAAATCATCTGTAGCAGCATCCTTCTCCAACTGCTACTAAATAGCTCCCACCATGGAAGCGCCAACCTATATTTGCATCTACTGAATAAGCAGCTGAGAAAATATATACATTCAATATCACTGGCAGTGGAAGCCTGTGTTATAAATATGCAAAAACACATGAGTCATTTATAGTAGCAGTTCTCATTTTGAGCATTACTCCAGAGGATAATGAAGATTGCTGGTACTTAGACACTTACCCCTCAGGTGTGAAGTCTTTTTCTTTGCAGATTTCCATTAGTTTGGGAGTCAGCCTGTAGGCCTTCAGGGACAGGGAGCCCTGGGCTGTCTTGATAGGGTCTACAGGGACAGGAGAGCAGCAGGAGAGAGAGAGAGCATTAAGAGGGAGATTGAGTGTGCCTAATTGTGTTCTTGATTAGTAATGACACAAAAACAGAGGACAGCACTGGTCACAAAATCTAATAAGTCACAAAGCTTTCCTGGAATCTCCAAGGTCCAGAACCTTGAGGATAATTTGAATAAAAGTAATTATGGAGAACATGCCGATTGCTTTTTAAGATGCAAAATATTCTTTGAGAAATTGTTGACATCCACACTCTTCTACTACAGTGGGTTTCTTAGTGCTTTAGACAATTTAACTTTTTACTTAGATTTTATATAAAACAAAAACAACACAAAAAAGAGCATTTAGAAGAGTCCTCATGTTCATTTGCCCCAGTAGCAAACCAAACAAAATAAAAGAATAAATTTTTCCATAAAAAAAGGTATAGTTCTACAAGAAATGTCTTTTATCATAAAAAATTATATTCCATACTGTAGCCTTTCAAATGGTGTATTGATTTGACAAACTCAAAACCATTTATAAGTCACAGCTCAAACAGACAAGCTATGAGCTATGGAGAGAGCGCTCATTTTCTGGTGTTTACTTATGTTTATAAATGTAAACTCCCTTTGATAATTTTAATTAAGGTAAATCCCATTACCTTTGTTAGATAAATGGAACAATATTGCCTAGTCCATAGATAGCCAATTAATTATGCATTGTAACCACTATGTATACAAATAAACACCATAATAACAACAACAAATGTGTGGATTTTTGGGCAGTCCTTTACAGTGGCCTTGTAATCATGAAAATAAACTTAAAATGAATCAAACATTATGTAACCCTGCCTCATCAAGAAAATTATATTCATTCATTTCCTAATCTGGGGCTTATGTTTCTTTGCAAAAATAAATCGGTGCTTGCCTATCTAAGATCAGGTTTTACAGCTTGTACACAAGAGAACTTACGAACACGAAGCATGTCATCTCTGGAGAGCAAACATGTGAAATCAAAAAGTGCTGATGAAGAAGCCATTGCACTAGCATTGGGAACATGCTGAGCCTCTCTGGCACTCTACATTGATTTTGTCACTTAATTGAAATGCTGCTCTTTTTACAGATTGAAAATAGTTATTCCCAGTGAGAAGCATCTTTCCCTAGCAGTGTTCAGGCTCATGACAGGAAACTAAATGCACAACTTAAAAAGGCATTGTACCCTGGAGGCGCTGGGGATGTCTGTTGCCCAGCTGCTGCTAATGCCTGTTACTTCAGAGAGATACTGAGAAAATACAGGCGTAGACTTCGGGAACTAACAGGCACTGAACTACATGCGACCAGAAATTCCACTGACTTATTCACTCCCCTGCAACCCTCTGAGACAAGCCATTTTCCTACCTCCAAACCAGCTCTACACAAGATTGACAATTGACAGTGGCTCTTAATTCAGGCTGGCCAATACCTGTGGAGACTGACTGGTGGCAGCCAACTCTGAGAAGCCTTCTCTCTGTCACACAGCTAAAAGACAGCATTAGTGCTCTTAGTATTGTTTGAGCAGAAAAACTTTCCCAGGTTAGTCATATAATAGTGTTCAATATGGGGACGGAGACATGGGGTCTCTCAAACCTCTCAAAGACGAGATATAAGAATGGGTCCTTAAGAGTGAGACAAAACGAGATTAATACCTAATATATGAAATCAAATAAATAAAAAATAGTGAGGGTAAAATTGGAAACTGAATTGCAAAATTATTTTTTTTGTTTCCATTCTAGTATTGCTTTTTGGTACTATAAAAGATTTAACTCACTAACTTTTTTGTCCAATCCAAATGTAAACCACAAGATGTTTTACCATTTCTTTGTCTTTATTTTTATTTTTATTGGCATATTATTAAAAGGAGTAAAAAATGTTGCATAACACCCACAATATTATCAATATTTGAATAATGTGCACATGTCTACACAGGTTCCCAACTTTTTTTTCAGTGCAAAATATAATTTGTTATCATCGATACTCTGGTGCCCATTCACCTATTAACTGTAGTCTTTCATTTGTGCAGTCTGTGATCACCGAGCTAAGATATACAGAAATCTGAATTAGCATCAGCCATTATATTTTTTCACCATCTGGGTTGTCAACTAAAAAGGTCAATGTCAATGTTTTACTTTGCTTTCATTGGTTGATATGTAATGCACGGCAAAAACTTTAACATGTTGTTGAATCTAATTCTGCAAGATGCACCATTTATTATCATTTATAATTTTAAAACAAATATATAACAATACTAGATTGCTGTGAAATAATCCATGTGCAAAAAGATGCACTCATGACCTCTTCAACTGTTCACCTCAATTTAGGAAAACTTGTCATGAAGAGATCAAACCTTTTGCATTAATAGCATTCTCTAATCTGGAGTAGTCAGTGGTCGGAAGCCATTAACTCGATAGTTGGCCATGTGATTGACTGATCCATCCAAATAAAATGACCAGGCTGCTAGTAACACAGGGAAACAAAAAGAATCAATATTATTCCCGTTTGACGTTAACTAGGTATAATGTCAATTTCTGTGCGGTGCTTTGAACCATTAAGCATAGTATTATTGATTGAGGCCCTTGTTGAGAATGAGAAAAGCCCAAGAGTTGCCTGCTTGAGCAAATGACGTGCTTTACGATAGATTTAAGTGGTTCATGGTCAGATGGTTAAAACTCATTACTGTAGTGTTACATAATATTGGAGGACATGACAAGGCCAGCAGTGATTTTGGTAAAAGAGCATGAGGAAAATGGTTGCTCACATTAGAGCTGCACAGGAACTGCACAATCATATCACAATAAGAGTAGACTAGGAATTGTATGTTATGTATAAATGAATGTTGAGGATGGCTGAAATGGGGTAATGCAATAAATCAAACTAAATCAAATCAATGGCATTTATAACACCCAATGGTTGCAGAAATGACATAAGTGAAAAACATTATATATTAGGCACACCAACTCATCTAAGGCTGAAGCAGGGTAGAGCTTTTTAAATTAACAGCCTTTTCTCATTCTTCATTTCATTTGGCACACTGATGCACACACTCACTCAAAAATGGTCTTGAATAATCATGATCTCAATTATGATAAACATAATCTCAGTTTAGTCTGTAAATTAGCCAGGTAAGCATGTAAAGTTGACTCAAGTAATGTACGTTTCTACCTGATGTATTTTGAATACAAAGATATGTGACCCTATTCCACTGCGAGTATGGCTCTGAAATAAAATACAAGGTTTTGGTATAATAAACATGCACTTAAGTTGCTCCTACACGTCTGAAGTTATTGAGATCAAAGACCTTGATTTAAGGTCAGTGCGTCTGGGCATTTACATTTCTGCTTTCACTTCATAAACCTAACAGAATCAGCACTTAAGTTTCTGTTTGATTTAATATCTGCAGATAAACCAGCCATGAAAAAAGACAACATCCGGCTTCATTATTCTAAGATAATGAATGTGCCCTATGCATTTCCTCTGCGAAATGACTTATAGTAGATGTCTGTGCAGCTGTTCGTGTTTTTTGCAAGGGCAGCCTCAGTACAGTATTTTGTATTGACATTTTTAGGAATTTCTAAGTTATGCACAGTAACGTCCCTCCACATCTGTCAATACTTTTACAAAGAAATTAACAAATATTTTAGATTCAGGTTGAACACTGAAATGCATTTTTTTTAAGAGGAATAGTGTGCTTACTCTATGTTGTATTTAACTATGGTTACTGTAAATGTGTCAATTTCACCAACAGGCCTTCTCTGTGTTACTGAATTAAAACTACATAAGTACTACAACTGTACTGATACCGATTCTGGCATTGGCTGTTCCAGGTAGGATTTCTATCGCTTAAAACTAATATCAATGTTACGCATCACAGATGTAAACAAATGTAAGACCCCAAAGGAAATAAACATAACTAATCAAATATTACTGTCAGCTATGGGGTCTGGGAATCAAACTACTAATTATTACATCTAAACCTGGTAATGGCTTTATAAGAGTGATAACAGATAACTTAAAAACAATTATAAGCATTTGTGATTGGTCAACATATAGTTTGCAAGTGTAAGAAACCTTCCATCTGAATTGTTCTAGTGCTGCATTAAATGAGAATTAAAGTTTTAGGTGATACTGAGCTTTGATAGATTACATTTTCTGCCCATTATAAGTCTATATTATAATGCTCAAGTACCGCAAGTTGGCAAAAACCGATCCAGTTCAGTTTTACATCCATTTATTGCAGCTAAATTTTGATATCATCTGGGACCACCACTTACCGTAGATGAGCACAACAGACTCCTCAATGGCATGCTGGTAGCTGAACTGGGAGTCGAGCAGTGCCCGGCTGACAAAAGAGCCGTAGTAGGTGGACTGGTACCAGCCCACATGCAGATGGTCAATGTTGACGTGACGCAGTGAACGCATCATCTCCATCTGGTATTGGACTGAAAGGAGAGAAAGAGGTAGAGAACAGGAAAATTAGACAGCAGAACTAAATAGAAAATTAACACTGCTGAAATGAGGCTTTTAAATTTGTTTTAGAGAACTGGTTTTATTTGATGTCCATCTGGAAGAGAGAGTGTACAAACACAGAGGGCAAGGAAGAGCAAAGATTAAACAAACAACTAGATTTACAGTCAAAAAACAGAAGAATGAAGGAAAAATTTTTCATCCTGCCTTTGACAGAACAGTGAAGAAGCGGTTCTTCTAGACAAATGACACTCGTAACTACTAGCCTGTCTATTATTTTAGCAGGCCCATCCCAGAGGATACAAAAAAACGACTGAATGAATACAAAGAGAGCCTGGATACAGGACACAAGGCCAGACGCATTAGCAGGAGAGCCATTTCATTACACCAGACACCACCTAAGGACACATGGCAGCCAATACACAGCAGCCTGCCTCGTCAGCTGTAAGTAACGGCACAAACAAGTGAGTGGAGCAGCGTCTTTGTGCGGCCTTCCTGTGGGGAGCCCGATAAATCAGGGCCTTATTGGGCAGCTGTGGCCCCCTAGACCCTAGACTGTAGAGCGCATCCTTGTACTGCTGCGCCTGCTAACAAGAACAAACCAAATCAGGCAATGGCTATGGTGGAAAAGATGGGAGGAATGTGGGCTGAGAAAATAAAAAGACATATGGTAAGTAAGAAGCAAAAACTAATACGGCACTGTACCTGGTTTTAACAGTCTTAAAAACTTGACAAACAGAAGTAGCTGATTTTGAACCGTTTGCAGAACCATTTCTCACTTTCATAGAATCCCACTTATTCACAGCAATTAGTTTATAAGTGTGCTCTGTCCTCCTAAAGTTGTAAAACACAGAGTTTTGATGTCACAGTAATGCAATCTACAACTTGAATGCTAACAGCACACAAGCATTTATTCCTGGTTCTTTGAGGATAAAAAGCATTTTGTAAATTAGATGCAGATATCATGAAAAAAAAAAAAAAACTAATATGGGCAAAACATTTACTTTCTACATGAAAATAAATCAGTTACAACCCCTTGCATTCTATTGGCAATTTCATTTGCCTTTTAAATCATGGTTATTATAAAAGATTAAAAGGTATGGAGGTTTTCTCAGGTTCTCTCAGTCTTCAGGTGAAGTACACTTGCTTAAACCATTGATTTACTAACAACTGTTGATTTATATATAAAACTCTTTGTTTATCCACTGGGGCTCTGTAAGATACGTACGTCTTCAATATACAGAAGTTAAGCTGGTATCTCTGGCTGCAGATTTTAAACCAGTTGGAGCTCATGTTATTACACATTACCTTTAATAATAGTCAACTGCACTGCACCATTTCCACACTTTGCTAAAAGTGAAAACTTGTTTAATGCTGTTAAAATGGAGGGAGAATGTGAAAAAGTCCAAACACATTTTCCCTCACTGTCATTTGCTTCGCAGCTTCTGCAGCACAAAAACAAAACAAAAGCCAATGGTGCACCACAATTAAACATTCGGCTGTGGCAGGAGTACAGCGTGGGAAGGAGGGCAGCACTTACAGAGCATCTTGTGGAATTAAAAACACATCTGGGATGGGGGACTGTTGTGAACGCAGAGGACAAGCAAATAAAAATAGCCTGTTTCACTCTTCCTTTTTCAGGGAAGACTGAACATCTAATCTGTCTGTTTAATCTTGCCTTTTATTTAGTGATTGACGCAGTCAGTGAGACAAAGGAAAGCTGACTGGATGGACAGAACAATGCAGAGGGCAATGGGCAAAGGAAAAGACCATGTATAAAGAGACCTCAGACTGTACAAAAATTTCTGGCCAAATCAGCAGGAGATGTGAGTGGTGTCTGAAGCTGTTGTTCTATTATAATAAACACAATAGAGATTTGCGTCAAATACAAAATATAAAAGCATGGAGTACAATATTCCTTGATACTTCTGCAGTCTAAAAGGTTTCAACTACACTACCGTTCAATTGGAACTGACATAGTTAATAAAAGGAATTACATGTTTGAGATCAATAATATGACTGTAGAACCATTGATTTTCAAGCTGAAAACACCAAAATAGTAACTTCTAAACTAGGTTGCATGAACGTCTTCTGAGTGACAATATAAACTTTTCTTCCAAGTCTGCTATAACCATTTTTGAGAACAGGTAATCTATTGGTTCCATTCCAAGGTGGTGTATTGTACAGATATTCCCCACAATATGCATTTAGGTTTATGTTACACTGCACTGATCCAAAATACTGAAGATATGGTTGGCCAGCTTTCCTTATAAAGCACTGAAGAAACACAGAGTCTGCTGCTGCAAACTTAGAAATTCAAATCGGTGCCATTATAAGTGTCAGCCCTATAAAGAAATGACAAAGAACTATATATCGTTGTAAAAAGCCAGTTTTTGTCTTTGAAAATCAGCAGCAGGTACATTTTAAACATGTGAAGGGAAAGAAAAACACTGAGAAAAAGAGAGGATGTCAATGACCACATGTTGTAGCACAGAAGGGGGCTGGCAGCACATATCAGTGCACCCTTCTCAATGGGAAAATGCACTACTGTATCCATATTCACACTGAATGCCACTCAATATGGAAGCTTACCTCTCCAATGCCACTGATGCATGGACGTGCCCCAGCACCCCATCATTAGCAGGGAAATTGTGCACAAAGTGATCTGTCTCTGAAGCACAAGCTGAAGGCTGGGAGACTGACAACTTGGGCAAAGAAACCAATCAGCTAGCTCAAATGTCTTATTCAATAAGAAAGTACTTCTTTAAAACAGACTGTCTATAGAGTACTTGAGATCTGCAGGATTTCTTTGTGAAGAGAATAAGAAGTCTACAGTGTCTCAGAAATATCTCAAAAATGTCTGATATTCTTTATGGTCCTTCGCACATTTCGTTAAACTTGCACTTGTTCCATTGTCACATACTAGAAAGCACAATTTAAAACAGTTACCAAAAGCTATCTTGACAAATAAACATAATAACTGCCTTTGTAATCATTTCAAACTCAAACCACAGTGCAAAATTACTTTAAGGTTGCACTAAATGTCCTGGGGTCATCTACACATTCTAGTTCTGTTTATTTCCAGACTGTGAAAAAACACAGATCTGTAGAAAGAAAATGCATTTTGAAAGGTTGAACATGAAAACGACAGAGCAGGCTGTACATAAATTCGAACAATTTATGATGCAGTGTTTTCCCAGTGCTACTGGGTCAACTGAACAGCCAGAGCAAACAAGCGATAAGGAGTCCACGCAGGATGCACACAGATGGGGAAGCAAGGAGCAATAAGCCATGAAGAAAAAGAAAAACTGGAAAAAACAGGCATTATGAGAAGCTCTGTTGTTTCCACATGTGCATGAAATAAACAGGAATAAAAGCAAGTCAAGCCAAGTCATTTTATTTATATAGCACATGTAAACCAACCATAACAAGTTGCACCACAGTGCTTTACAGAATGAAACGCGACAGAGTGAAACAATAAAACAAATATAAAATATATAAAATATTACATGAAAGAGTGGCTTAATACACAAAAGATAAAAATCTAAAGTTGACAGCTTCAGAGTAAAGCTCATGGGCTGTTGAGCTCCATCTTGAAAAAGAATATTTTTAGGAGGGTTTTAAAATGAGGTAAGGAGGAGCATGATCTAGATGAAGAGGGAGGGCATTCCAAAGCTTAGGGGTCACAACAGCAGACAATTATCAAAAAGCACATTTCAATCAATGCAAGACTTTAGAAATACATGAACTAGCAAGTAAATTCATTTTCTGTAGCAAGAGATTTCACAATTAATGGAGAGAAATACAAATTAGAAAATCACAGCACACTTAAGACAATTTTTATGACAATTCAACTCACCAGACTTTACATCTTCTAATTCTACAAATTAGTTTCAAAGCAATAAAAACGTTTCTAAATACAGAACCTTTTAGATTCAAGTAAGCTGATAGCAATGCGACCAAACAGTCCCTATACACCGGTCAGAGAGACAAAGATAGAGGAGAAAGAGGCACAAACTGCGCTCAAGGTCTGATAACCAACTGAGACTCAGATGGCTGAGTCAGACAGAGGAGGAGCCGGGCCATCCACTCACATCGAACAGGATTCTCAGAGCCGCCAACATGCCGCAGGATCACAGGCTTATTTGCTCATAAACCGACAACACAACCTGAGAAATGGAGGTGACAGAGCAGTCCTACTTCTGTGAGAGCCTGAATGTGGACTGGATAGCTGTGGTAAAACACTGGGCAGAGCTGTCATAGTGTTAAAGCTGGATCAGATGACTACAGCCAAAAGTAACAGTCAAAAAGTAAGTACAGTCAAATGTAACAGCAAGATGATCATTTTAATGCTTTTGTAATGCAGCTGGTGTGATCACCACCCCCAGTGGTGTGAAGCTAACTGAAGCACTACTCTGTCTGAAGCTGTTACACAATCTGATCAGAAAAAGCTGACTAAAACTGTCAGCCTGTAGCAGTTTCAACTAATTTGTGTACATATTGATCACAGGCTCCGGAAAATGTGTCATTTAAATCCATTTTGTATTTTTTTTCTTCAGTTTTCAGACTTTCTTAAGAGTGTGTTGCTGGCGTTTGCTAATGTGTGCATTGTGTCACCATTCCATTAGAGGTGAGATCGGGCCTAAAAAATCCAGCCCGACTCGACCCGGCCCGCGGGTATTAAAACCCGACCCGGCCCGAGCCCGACCAATTAACTTGATTTGCAGGCCCGAGCCCGAAGCAAACCCGAAATGTCATATTTTATTTGTGAGGACTCGGGAGGAGGAGCAGTGCTCAGCGTCGAGGTGCCAGTCTTTTTGCTCTCGTATGAAAGCAAAGCGCCACATTGACGACATTCAGCGAAGCCAACGCAAGTTTCTGTAGCATTTTCAACAATCAATTTGAAGCTTTTCCACACCTCACTCTTACCGGTGCGTGTTTGTCTTTTCAGTTCTCCTGCCTTTAGTTTAACTTCTTGCTCCTCCATATTGGGGATACCAGGTCAAAATAGATGCAGACTTGCGGAGGGGAAGATTATTAAATTAAGAGGGGGCGTTCACGTGCGCAGAGCTCTGGCTCTGCGGATCCTGTTTAGTAGTTAAATAGCAATTACATTACATTACTTCTCTGTTTTATCCATATTATTTATTTTATAACAAGTATTCCTTAGTTTAGTATCCACACATCGTTTTAGCATACATTTTATAAACATATATTTATTTGAAGCCCGAGCCCAACCCGACCCGAAGTAATGATTGACATTTTAGACCCGACCCGACTCGAATTTCGGGTCGGGTCGGGTCGGGCTTGGGCTCGGTCTTAAGATCTTACCTCTACATTCCATCTAGAGAGATGCATGTAGAACACTGTGATATCACTGCAAGTATAGCAAGGCCTGCAGCTAGAAAAGTCATACGGAACTTTATAAAATGACTTCACTTTTGAAAATATAATTGCAAAATGCATGAAAATGGTATTTATCTTTTGACTGTCCAAGTATATAACCATTTCAACTGTAACTAATACACAATCTGATACACTGAGGACAAACATACACAGGTACAGTCTTCAATTTGTCAAAAAAAACACAAAACTTTGGTCCACTGGGGAAAAAGATTGTTAAAACACCATTCTTCTCTAGGATGTCCACAAATCATTAAATAAGTTTCTACCAAGTGTTTGCAAGACGGATGGTGATATCCAATAAACGAAAAAGCAGCATTAGCCAAAAAATACCCAATTTAACAAGACCATCAAGGAGCAGAGGTGGGAGCATGTTCATTTCTTCTGCTCCAGCCGACTCACCGATCAATCAATCTGTTCCCGAGGCAAGACAGGGAATGAGTCTGCCCATTCCCCCAGCGATGCTCCACTCTGCACTGTGTTTGTGACAAGGAGGAGAATGGACAGTGGGCATGTGTAACAGAAACCAATACAGTCAGTGTGAAACAAGAGAATGGACGAGAGACTGTGTAGAAATGGTACAGACGAGTGCTGTGCTGGTCCGGAGAAGGTGCGTCATGATCAGAAGTGGTGAGAATAAGTACTGTGGCTTTTGCACAAGGCTAGAGCAGAGAATCGGTTTCTACAGAGGCATACGGTACCTAAACACTAGCATTATTTTAGTTAGGCGTAGGAATGTCTGGAGGTTTTTGGTCATTTTTAAAAGTAAACTGGGATAACACCAAATAAAAAGGACAATGGCCCCAAATTCAAAGACAACTCGCCTCCCTCAAGACAGGTGAAGCATTTGTTCAATGGAATATAACGTTAGACAACGCTTACAGAATTAAGCAACAATCTACAAACATTAATAATATATCACACTTGCATAACTTTTTTTTGTGAAGCATCTTTGAGTGTCCAAACTGTAGGAAACAATAAGAAACAGATTGCTAGATTGAACAGGTGAGTTTATAGTAGCTCTGAAGTGCTGTAATGAGCTCGAGTTCCTGACAGGTTATAGGGGTGAGTTCTAGAGGTTGGGGAGTGGCGGCAGCAAAGTCACTGATGAGGGGAGTGACAAGGCTGGTTTCATCAGATCTGAGGTGGCAGGTGCTACAGTACTGATGACAAAATATTACATTTTAAGTTTGACTCTCATAGCAATCAAGGTGACTGCTATATTGTGATAAAGATTTCCATATAATGCAGCTCAGTACTAAAACACATATACCCCCCACATATTCCCCAATGACCCAATGTCCTCTAATGGTGAGTGACAGGTGGATTTAAATCAGTCAGTCAATTATAAACTGCCGGAAGAAGCAGGTAGCTTTAGGAGGCTCTTACAGGCAATACAAAGCTATGAGTATGTCTAATCTATTTCTGATTATAAATAATTTTGATAGTAAAGATTTAGCTGAACTACACCTGGCACATTTTTATTGGTGTTGTGAATCGCATCTACACATTTTTACCTGTGGGTTATGCCCTATGGCACAGTGAACAGGGAAATCATGAAGGCAGAGTAAACATGCAGGTGCTGATCAGTATTCAGTCTAAGCAAAACAAAACCAGTCTTTATACAGATACAGGTGTTTGTCCAGCAACACATTCTTCACCTTGGGCCATAATGTTAGGAATCATAATCAAGCCGACATTATATATGCATGTGGCTCCACTCTGGGCCGGACAGATAGTCTATACTCTAACACTTAGTGACGCGAGAGGTGAACTTTGCTGGACCTTGCTGGCTGCTGCAGGCCACAACATCTCAGTGAGTGTGGTGTGATGTGCACGTATATGCAGCTCTGAATGAGAGCATGGTCACTACGCATTTCAGTCTACACCCTGACAAGCAGACGTAGCCTTGGCCCCGAACCATACTTTTAGTAGTTTGAGCTGAATAATAAGGTGCACAGGGCTTTCCAGGTGAAATTTAAGACTTCTAAAACAAACTAGTCAAAAAATGTGTTCAATTGAATTGCGATTAGATGTACTAATCACTGATAAATCATTGGACTTTATTTTGTTACCATTATATTTTGGATATTCCGAGAATGCAGTAAAATAAGTTGAATAAATTTCAGTTTGAGTAGTAATTGCTTTACATGCCCTGGGTTAAATTTGAAGATACCTCAAAAAGATCAGTCCAGCTACAAATGCTGAAAAGACCTACAAAGTAGTCCACCCCTGGCCTGAGTAAAGAGAAGCAGAAAGAGCATTAACAGGCTATTGATTATGAAGCTACAATCCAGCGATGAGAAAAATGTGAAGCCACTATTTTATGATTAATGCCCTTTATCCTTAAACAAAGTCTGGTGAAGCCTCCACGTCATTGTATGTTTGAAAAAAAAAAATTTGTTCAAATAAATCAAAATAAAAGACAAGAACTGTATAAAATGGGTGTGAAAGCTAATCTAAGCATTAGGCCTGTTAGTTTTAAACATGCCACATTCATAAATTGGACAATATCTGCCGGTTTAATGTTAACTTTTGCAACATAGACATAAATTTATATTGTCCATTTACTTGCTTAAATTATATCAGAATTTTTTTTATAATGCTTTAGGTATATACAAATAAAGTATGCTTCATGCCTCCTATGCCTTAATTGGCTGCATGAATGAGCTGAGTAAGCATCTTGCAGGTTAAGAGTGTGATAGTCGCTTTGAGGCACCACTTAACGCAGCGGATAATAAACAGAGCCTGCATACACATATTCAAAGCAGAATTAAAATGTGCTTTTACAAGACAACAGTGGAGCCCATGTTAACAAGCTATCAATTACCCACACAACAGAACAGTCACTTTAACTCCTCAAAGAAAATGGCAAAAGAAAGACAAGTGTTTTTATCTCTGGATGCAATTTGCTGGACCAGCACAACATTAAATGGACCACATAATGCACTGGAGCTGCCTGTAAGAGGGAGATGCTCTGTACAACAAGGCAAGGCTCAGTTCTGACATGACTATTGATTTCCAAGGGTCAATATGTGGAGAAATGATGAGAACTCGGGTGATGTGAAAGGTTTAGTTAGCATGAATAAATACAAGACTGCAAGTGCTAATGGTCAAGTGAAGCCCAAAGCTATAGATTGTTGGCTAACATTTTGTGAAACACTTGGGTTTTTCTAATAGGTTAATTATATTTTATTTGCAGTATGTTGAGTTATAAATGCTTTGTTGTACAGAGATCGACAAATTTGGCTTTTGTTCATGTCCGATGTTGATACCGACTGTTTAGACTCCAGAGCAACTGATGGACAATCAGCTCTGCCGATAATTTTGGGCCGATATGTTGGGCAGATTTTTATCATTTTCCCCAAAGTATGTAATTTAAGTTTACTACAAACTCCAAGCCTTTTTTAACCAGCTCTGTAGTCACATTTTGTGCAGTTATTGCGTCGTATAAAGCTTTGTATTTTTTAAGCAGCAGATTAACAAAATATTGGCTGTGTTGGAGATTTCCAAATATCGGACAGATGTACTGGCCGACCAATATAGTATTGGTCCATCTCTAATATCAACAATGTAAATAAATTTGTGTTACATTGTGCTGCTTAATGAAATTCAAATTTTTCAGGTTATCAAAATGCTACAATGCCTCTCATGATAGCTTTGAAGACATTTAAAAAGTACAATATCTTCACTCATGTTTCAAGGTCAGATGTGTCTTATGTAAAATGTCCTCTATCTTGTCTTCATGTCGTGCCATTTTGCTGGTCTGTGCGTTTTGTCAATCGGAAGTCGGCAGAGGTGATGAATGTGGGACCTGTCGGGAAGTAAATGGTGGTATCGAGTTGTGGTCTGGGCCGTGGTGTCGGGAGAGGCACGGGGCTAATTTTCAGCAGTGCGGCTATAATGGGAATGTGTGTGCCTTTTTGTTAAGAGCGTCACTGTTTGTTTGAGCGTGCCCACTATGCTCCGTGTTCCACCTGGCACAGTGGATTAGGTGCAATTAATCTTAGTTAACCATGGGCTGCACTGGGCTGTCTGGTGGCCATGTGCGTCCACATAAAAAACCCCAAGGCACAGAAATGCAGACTGTCACACAAACGCATCACAAAGTGAGGCAGCTGCTGTGGTTGGACTAGTTCACCATATGCACTGTTGACAGGGCTGCTTGTCACACAGCTTTGTTTTCATAGAGTGAATGGGGAGATGATGGAGAGGGAAATGATGTGTGCCGGCTTGTTTGCTCACATGTGCTCGGTGGCTTGGTAATTTTTGTAGAAGAAAAAGAAGAGAAATCTACTTTATGTGCCAGCCAGTGCATATAGTTTAACCAAGGGATGGACTACTCCCAGGTTACCTGGCCAGCCAGAACCATGCACTATGTCAAAACTTTGCAAAGATGGAGTGGGTCTGAAGTAGTCTCTTGCCTTCCTGATTTCACGATGTGACTGACAGGTGGACTAACCAATCAGATATGCATGCTCTGCTCCCATCAAAAACAAACATGGCTGCCTACATGTAAAAATACGAAAAAATGAACAGCAGCATGCATTTTCTCAGAATCAATAATAGAAACACAAATGACTTATCTCAGGTTAAAAGTTATGTATTTTGTCCTGAATGATACAAGAGGAGACGTGTTCTGCATTTTAGAGACACGTGCTACAAATTAGTAGCATTAGTTGGATTGTCTCAAGTTTGGACTGAGGTTTTTCGCACTCTGTGGTCCGTTTCCAGACCCTTCTGGATTCGAACAGAATGTAGAAGGGACTGGCTGGTCAGGAAAACACCCGCAGGTTGTAAACAGAAACAGGAGGATTGAATGAGAAAATATGTTCTCTCTCATCATCAAAAGTTGCAACTGGCATCACATATGAAAAACGTGCTGCATGTTGTGTTTGTAAAATCCCTGTCATCCAGGGAGAATGTTGTGCGGCTTCAGGCTTGACAAATCATGTTCAACTGAATTTATAACATGAGGAAATCTCAGAGACAACAGTCCCATCTTTGAGCACATGAGTAGCACAGTAGAAAAAATGTCCTGTTCGGCCTACCTGTAGGTCTCCATATAAAAGGATGATTGACAGATGAAATGACAAATCACACTCACAGGAAGGAAGTGAATCAGGCTGCAGCTGGCAGAAGGGACTCTCATTTCTGAAACTCAACTCTATGGATGTCAGTCTGAGTGACAGGAGAAATGTGGAAGCCTTCATAAGCTTGAGATTTTATTCTTTTTATTTACAACCACCGCAAATGTCACGAATGTTGCATGTGTTTGACAAATAACTGAATATCTGAAAATATAAAGAAGTAAAGACATACAACGTCCATGCTGACATTTTTATCAGTTTTTCCCCTACCCTTTTTATTACAAAGCATCCACAGCAAATCATCAGATTCCAGCCTGATTTACATATTTACTTGGCAAAGACTTTTTCAGCAGATGCCCTTTTTGACGCAACCCTCTCCATTTGGGCTTTAGACCAGTGTCCAGATTGAGCTATATTGGGACACTAACAATCCAATGCTTTGTATGAGAAGAATTCAGATTTACCTCAGCAAGATTAACAAAAAAAATCGTCACATGTTTTGTTTGTCTCGTTTTCTACCACTGGTTTTGCCCTATGAGAGAGAGCACACCTAGTACCATACAATTCTGATTCACTGGGTGAAAAACGTTCTCAGTCTAGTAGTAGAGCAAAAAGTACTGCTCACTCTGAAGCCCACTAAGGTAATTTTTCCCATGGACTAAAAAATAAAAATAGAAACAGGGCACAGTGGGTGCTAACCAGCCATGTTTTAACCATTATCCATAATAGTTTTCAATACATTTTTTTTTTTACTCTTGCAATGCATAGAAGTCTAAAATGACACATCTAGTGACTACAGTATGTAACTTTTTGGTCAGTATACTAAAACAAACGTGACTCTTATTTGGCCTGGAGGAAGGCTTGTTTCGATAGAAATGTTGTTCCTGGAAATGTTGTTGGGCATACTCTTCCACAGTAGGCAGAAGACAGACATACTGTACCTAGCCGATCATTAACCGTAACAACTACATGCTACAACTAAGTTAGACAAGACAATTTATGAAGTAGCAAGAGCGTAATTATCACAACAGCAACATGGGACTGAAATGCATGTCCTAGTATTAGCAATATCAAAGAAATAAGAAAAAAATTAATTTCATATTTACACAGTCTTATTAAAATCTCAGAAAACACCAACTGAGCACACAATATTGTTGGAGCAACTCAACAGTATTCCCAATCACGAGGTTCACACTATAATACTGAATAGCCTCCTCTCTGTTTGGTTAACCGTTTCTGTGCCCTAGCATCTCCATCACACCTATTTACTTTTGCCGTCCATCTTGTGCTGCTTCTCCTCTGCTCCTGCTAACTCTTAATCTTTTGCTTGGTTGCTCTCATATTTGCTCATAACTTCTCCTCTGCTCCATCATCTTCTGTCCTTTTGGCCTGCTCTTCCCTTTTTCTTCCCCATGCCTTGCTATCCCGGGCCGTTCATTTTTCTAGACTGTCACATCACTTCTGCTGTTCCACCTACCTTTCACCCTCCCTCTGTAACTCCCTGCAGCCCACCTGGATTAGCAGCCATCGTTGGTAATACATTCTGACCCTTCTTTTACACGGCAGCCCCCGCCACACACAAAACTTAATGTGGGCCAGAATCGTGATGAGACAAAGGAGCGGATGAATAAAACAGTGGAACTGATGGCGCTGGTGACGGCACCCGGGGGACCCACACTCTTGATTTATAACTCGGGCTGAGCATTCAAAGGCAGACAGAGCGCTGCTAGCTGCTAAGAGCCTGCCTCAGATCTCCACTACAGCGAACCCTGGGAAGCTTAGATGGAGAGATAAAGATAGGAATAAAGAAAAGGTGAGCGACTGGGGACACAAGCAGCAAACACAATGAGTAGGTGGATTTTTTAAGTCACAAGGGAATAAAAATGTACAATTGCAGACCCCCACTATCTTTAACTACAATACCATCTTTAGTGTTTATGTGTACCTTTAAGGTTGACTGTTGAGTGATTTTTAATTAGGCTTAATAGGCGAGAACAAGGAAAAACGGAGGGAATCAATTTCTCATTTGGGGCATGTGGAGTGATCTATTGAAAGCCTGACCCCAAGGAAGACCTTATCAGAACACGAGTAGGCCAAGTTTTAAAATACATAAACACAAACGCGTGTGTGCATTAGGGATGGGCATGATTAATCGATAATTGATCATTAAGAATTTCATCGATTACGTTAATTTTAATCGACAAACCGAATGTAGGTTGCTGTGCGTAGCGTGACGCAGGGGTAGCTCTGCACTCAGAAGGAGCGAGCAAACACAAACAGTAAGTCAGCCTGCAGCGTGCCGAAGCACAAATGTGTATTTAACGATGATTTGTACAAGAAATTCCACGCTTTCTGTTGCGTTCGGGACAAGTGGGAGTCCATGTGCACAGTGTACAAAGCAGCACATATGTTTCGGTGTCCAGTGGGAAAAAGCTTTACCAGGTGAGAGTCGCGCAATGTCGATGACGAGTCCCAACCTCCCACCCCCCGTACAGTGTTCTGGTTTTGACAAACGCAAATATGGTCACACTAACTTGTATTCCACTGAATCATGTCTTTTAATCCAACAGAAATTGACCGCATCAGCGACACAAGAGCTGTATTTTTATCTTCGCTGAGTTTATGCAAATTAGCGATGCGGTTTTAAGTTTCGTTTCTGTGAGAGTTGCGCAAAAATGAATTAAACACGTTATAATGTCAAACGGATTGATGTGGCTCTAGAGTCGTTATGGTTTATATGTCGTAAAGTTGAATTTATTTATGCAGATTAGTAGTGCAGATAGTAATAATAATGATCATTTTAATATAAAAACGTTAATGATTAATCGATAATCGATCGTTAATTCTTCCGACAATCGATTAAGAAAATTTCATCGAATGCCCATCCCTAGTGTGCATACAGAGCAGTGTATTTACAGGAGGCAAGAGAGATCATGGCGGAGGCATTTTTAATCCCCCTGACTTCAATTAACCTGCAGTGAAAATGTTCACCACAGACGACAATTACTACTCAGGAAACGAAGGACTAACCTTGAAAATGCTGAGGTAATTGCCATTAATTACTTTTGTTTTTAGTTTTTAGGTCTTACCATTTTGCACAGACCCAGAAAATAAGAGAAATGCCCCTAAAAATACAATTTCCAAAAGGGTTGAACAGTTGTATTTATTAGGAAGTCTCTCACGATCTTGACAAACTAAAGCTAAATATGCATGGTTGCACAAAGGCACGTTCTTGAGCCAGACTGTCTTTGTTGTAAATGTGCTTTCTTTGATATCACAAAAGGTGTCTGGAATATAAATAATGAAAACATCTGCTGCAGACACAAGTAGGTCTAGGAAAATGAAGAACGCTGATACAGAAGGACAACAATGATGAAGGGGCCAACTGGATGCAAGGCTGAGGTGTACTTTTCAAAGAATCCAATTATAAAGCAGAAATGCTAGGCAACTATGCATTATAGTAGTTATTTTTTATAAAATATTTAATCATTATTTTTACATATAAAATAAGGATCTAAATTAATTGTTATATTTTGCTGCACTTTAAAAAGCTGGTTTGGTGACTCTTCCACAACAGTCCCTATTTCTTCTCTGATTCCGCATGATTTGTGTTTTTTTACCTTTTCCAAGTAATATGATAAAAACACACACCTTATATGGGGTAATTTGGTATCCCTTATTAGGTTAGCATCAGTAGAACCAGATCTTTTTAAAGTCTTGACAATTGTGGTCCACTCATTTTATCCTTTTTGGTTCTCGTCAGATGCCAGATTATTTGTTCTTCAAAGCGAGGTATTCTCTCAATCTTACAGCCAAATCATACTTACTTCAATAGGAAGTTTGTGTGGCTAATTGGTTTGCACAGTTGATTCCAACAGTGGCAGCAGGAGTGACAAAAACAACAAACACACAGAAAAGAGAATGCCAATCATGCAAATCAACGCAGTTAATCACTACAGGTTGTTTATAAATCAAGAGTTGGGTTCCCTGTCTTTTTAATTAAGCGTCTTGTTAAAAGTGGAAAGATTTCGGTGTCTTTACATTCTTTAAGTCAAATGTCCTGACTCTGACAATATCAAACACTTACCAATTACTCAATTAGGACTCTTTGGAAAACAAGTACTCCTAAAAGTTGTTTGTTTCAACAGTTTGACAACTGTTGGGTTGTCAAGGCCAATAAGACACCCATGCGGATGCTGGCAGACACTACCACCTCTCTTGGCCAGTTGGCTTGGAGGACAAAGACAGACAGCAAGAAGAGCCCAGGGCAAAACCACAAACGTCTACACTGACACAGAGAAACTGGTGATGCTAAGCATCCATTTCAAGAGCGTCGTATATTAGATTTGTCAGCATGGTCACCAGCACTACAGAAGGTAATCCCCAGGAGCAGGCAGAATATAATTACTCAAAATATTTAATTTTCTTTCCATTGTCATTGATTCCACAGTCATCCCACACAGTACAAGAGAGAGTCATTCCTGGTAGTTTCCTTTAAACATTTCCATAAAATTTATGTTTTATTTCTAGGATACAATTATCCTGACAAGACACCAGTTTGGTTCCTACATCCTGTCCTCTTACACTATATTGCTTAATTAATCCTCCTATGGTCAGGGCCAGGACGGAGGATAGAGGGAGTAGAAAGGAGAGATAAAAGACAGGATGAGGACATGCACTTGAGGAAGGAAGCAGAATTGGTGGCTGCTTACAAGAAAAAAAAGTGTCTGAAGGGAGGTGGGCGACTCGTACCTGCAGTGAGCTACAGAAGAAAGAGAAGGAGAAAGTCGGAAAGTGGGGGCAGAAAAAGAGTAGGCTAATTTTGTTCTACCTTCAGGACACCTCCTCCTTCTGCCGGGTTCTGGTGACACTGCCTGAATATCAAATGCACTAACCAAAAGTGGCAGAGAGCTGTGTGGAGCAATGCAATTTCTCTTCGCAATAACACAAAATTATGCCATATGGTGAACCTAATGAGCAATACAAGATGACAAACATTTTTAACAAAATGTATCATATAATAATGAGAAACTAACATTCAAGACACTAGGTGTGGTCCCTCTGGGGTTAAACAGGTGCTCATCAAGATCCTAGAGGACAAACAGTAGTTTAAAACACAATTTTCTGCAAGATTTGTGCAAGGGTGTCATCAAACCACATACTCGCTAGATGAAGGGTTCTCAGTGTTTTCACATCATCACCTTCGCTGACAAGCTGACCATCAGAACTTAAACATAAATGCATACAGGTCACCCCCTAAAGACAACACAATTATTGTGATTTATTTTAAAAAAGGATTTAATTGTATTTAATTGTATTACACCTACAGCCACGGTTACATCTGCTAGTATTTGACATTACCTACAGAATTGGATTTGCATACATTCAGTGATTCATAAAATTGGACATCACAGCAAATATAGTGAGCAGTTTGCTTGATTGAGAGCAGGTAAAACAGATGTTCTACCTGCTTTCAAAGATCCAATCTGTCATGTGTCGGCAACATCAGCATAATTTCTTACCATTTTAAGATTTACTTTTTCATTTGGAAGTAAACTTCAACAGCCTGGCATTTTACACATTTAATGGGGCTTATACTGCTGTCTCGAAACTCGATACAAGCCGTAATATAAATCAACCTCCATATCAAATTCTAGCTCAATTCAAAGACACTAGTGCTACAATAGTAATCACAATTGAATCTAAAACGCATGTGAATGGTCAGTTACCAAAAGACTGCAATTATTTATGCAGATCGAGATGCAATGAAAAAAGATCCCCATGTCTTTGTGTTTGGTTTAAAAACCTGCTTTTCCCAGAAGATACATATGTTGAAAACCATGTATATTAGTTAAGAAGTCTCACAATTGCAATATTAGAAAGAATTGAGATTTGTTATTATTTTTTTCAAAAAATATACCACACAGAGATCAAAAGCTCTGCCACCACTGGTCGTCAATAAGCTTCAATTGTTGCTCTCAGGGGTAGAGGATTATTAGCTCTATCTGTAAAATGTATGGGGAAACAGGGTATGGTACAAAGTTAAGTAAATCCGTCTCATCTGCCACCAGCACACAATAATCTCTCTGCACCAGGCTCACTCTCCATTATATCATCACTGCCATCTCACAAAGGAGCCAGAACACTTTATTAACATGCTACTTGCCATCCTCTGGAGCACAAAATGGCTAGATATAATAAATGTGTGCGGCCCCATACGTTAACCCCCATACGTGTTGATACAAGGACAAGGTGCGAAGGACATAAGAGATATGGCCTGGGGATCAACCAAGGTTTTTTTCTCATTTGAGGCAGATTTTGCTGTGTACGCTCAATTACTTTTTTTTTTCACATTCTCAGACTCATTCTGATCACATTTACTGGCATAGACCTGAATGAGTGCTAGTGCAGCTCCACAGTGTCACCTGTTGATCAGATATAGCATAGCACTTAGATAAAAAAAAATTATGCCTGTTGCAGGTTGTTTTGCTTTTTTTTTTCTATGTTGAGGCAGGAACAAATCCTATTATGAATTAACTTAGGCAAGGACCCGTGAGATAAAATGTTAAAGAAGAAGCAAAGTTTAAGGTGCACTGCGCAACTTTTCTAGTAGAAGGTCTGCTACCTGCTTGTCCCCATGGAGATGTTATTGGTTTCCCTGGAATGTTCCATGGTATGACTTTAAACATATCCATTAGCATTTATTCGTTACGGGTGATTCTATTATTTTAAAAATATAATAATTATTTCTGTTATAGGAGTGACTCTCCACAGATCTGTTGTAACCTGCAACAGACCCTACACTAGAAATGTTACACAGTGCACCTTTAATAATACTTGTTACTCAGTTTTGTAAGCATTTTGAATTAGAACGAGACCCTGGTAACGGTTTTGGGGCTTGGAGACTTAGGTAAAAAGAGGAAAAAAAGAAAGTGAATTTCCTAGTATTGATTTATACATGATTTATACATAATTTATAAAAAATCATGATCAATCATGTACATTTAATAAACATAAACAAGACCTTAAAGGTGCACTGTGTAACGTTATGGTTGGGGGTCCATCGCCTGCTTGTTTCTATAGGTATGTGACTGCTCTGCTTGGAATGTTCGACAGTATGACACTAAATGGCTCTACCTGACATTTATTAAGTTACAGGTAGTTTTATAGGTCAGTGATTGGGGTCGTCTCTCCACAGGTCTGACCTGTAACTTTGTTTGGTTTGGTCTCCATGAACATAGAAAGGTTTTAATATCATACTGTGAAACATTCTAGAGAAAGCGATAACTTCTCCTTGAAGAAAAGCATTTGACAGACCTTCCAACAGAAAACTTATACAATGTTTAAAGTAAGTGTCCTTCAACATGAGATATAGACCAATTAATTCCTCTAAAGTCTGAACTTTCCAAACCTTTTCCTTGAATTAGCAGTTAGCCTCTTGATTAAAAAGAGACAAGCTGATCATTGATAACTGAGCCTCAGTTTGATTCATTTGAAATGGGATTACGTGCCCAGTCCGATGGTGGTTAGTGTATTTTTGCATGCAGGTTCATCTTTATCATTTCATGACAACTGTCAATACTATACATGAGCAATTGTCAGACCGTACTTGTATGGTGTTGAAAACCTTGCTGCAATCAACATATAAAAAGATGCACCGACAATTAATGAAAGTACTATTTATTTTAATATCAGTTCAAGAGTCTGCGAGACCTTTACCGAAAATGATTCAGCTGTGAAACCAGGCAAAATTTTCTCTGCTCCGGTGCTCCTAATAAGTGACTCACTGTGCATCTACCCAATCTCTCTCCTGCCAAGATCCCCACTGCTACAGCCACTTCAAGCCATCCAATTCCACCAAAGACAATACGCTTTAGAGAGCTAGGTGAAAACATCACCTGAAGAATAAGGTCAACACTATACTGGCAGCAACAGTGCCATCATGCATGGAAACTTCACTGGAAGTACTGTACTTTTCCCAAGTGCTTTTACCATACCATGAACTCCAGGGGCCTCAGAAATTCTCCTTGAAAGTGTCTGTACAGACAAACATCCAACTATATAAAACTGTCTGCAATCATCGCGAAGTACTTTACTCTTGCTGCAGTCTTCAGCAAAAATCTGTAAACCTGGGCTCAAATCACATCATGTCCACTCCTCCTTTTCATCATAAATGGACAATGCAAAGTGAGTATTTTAAGAAATATTTATCTACACATGAGCCAGTAATAAGTTAATTTTACTGAGACACAGAGGACCAAGGGATGGACTGAGGGGGAGATGCTTCAGCAGCACACAGGCTCATGGTGCTTTAGACTTAACTCTGCTTCTCTGACTCACCTTAAAGCAGGTGTTTAGGATTGGCAACCATTTGATAATGTTTTCTTTTCAATAAGCAGGATAGGTATGAAAGAATTTCATCAGTGTAATTGCTTATTTAATTTCTATTACAGTTCCTTAGTATACATAAAAGCTACTAGCCATACAAGCCATAAAAAAACTGAAAAACATTTGCATAGTTTGGCTGGCTCATTCAATTCCCTTTGAATAACACAGAAAAACACGTCTGCAATACAAGAACCGTTCAGAATGCCTTTAGTTGTGTTGGTAGGTGTTAAGGCAAGGGTTTGACTGGTCAACAGAAGACAGGGTAGACCATTCTGGAATGAGTAATACATGGAACCAAAATGCACAGGGAAAACATTTTTTTATGTCTTTGTTAAAGTCTTTCTATCTCAGTGTAACTGATTTTGCAATGCCAGGATTGCTAGGGATAAAAACCATCAATGTAACATAATCAGCTTTCTACAGATCGACTGCGAGCCCATATAGGGAAATGCGTAGTCTTGTGCGGTGTGAGTTTGCTTCAAATACCAGAAAAACATAGGCATTATTTAAGTTTGCCTAATGAAAGGAAAGCTTCCATGTTCTACTGACAATGATATTAAGTGCACACACTTTTTTTCCACTGAATGCTTACAACCATCAAGGGACTTCAAATAACAATTTAAAAACTCTTTCAATAGTAACTTTCAATGCAATTCCTACACTCCCCAAAGTTCCAAGAGTTGAGCTCAGACCTTGTTAAGTTATGGGAATGACAGATGAGGATATATGGCCCATCAGAGTCAACACAACAGGCCATGACACAACACTGACACACATACGTACAGCAAGCTTCTTGCTGACACTAACGATCTTTAGTCACCATTGTTGCTTGTGCATCGAGCAGAATTTCTGACAGTTGCTTGTTAGCAGCCGCGGCCTGTTAGACGAAGATTTTCTTCAGCTTTCTCACCATCTTTTGCTACATCTGCTGCTCACCTGCTTCTCCATTCCTTCCAGTCTTGGGTTTGTGAAGGGATTTTGTTGCACTAACAAGATGCTAGTAACAACAATGCATGATAGGGAAGGGCTGAGGTCAAAGGGCACGGCATCCCCTGATAGGTAGCTGACAAGGAGATGGAAGCCGAGAGTGATGCATGCATTTATGGAGAAAAGTGGAATCAAATCCTGAGCACGTTCCCACTGCAAATGTGAAGCCCCCAGAGCTGTACTATTCACTCTCCACACCATCCCTGTGCCCTCTACCATCAACCCTGGCACTGACAGGAGGACACCCAGCAACTTGTTTAGTTCAAAGTCACCGCCGTTCTTAACACAGGGCCTGGGCACACCCAACTTGGTTTGGCTTAGGTCGATTTGTTCTGTCAATACTATGCATTACAGCAATTTTATATATATATATATATATATATAATATAATATATATATATATATATATATATATATATATATATATATATATATATATATATATATATATATATATATATATATATATATATATATATACATACACACACACACATACATACATATATATACACATATACATACATATACATATATATACACATATATACATACATACACATACATACACACATACACACATACATATATACATATATATATATATATATATATATATACACATACATACATACATACTTGCAGTAAATGCCTAGCTCATAAAATGATTCCTCTATCCAGCTAACTTGAAGCAGTATTACAAAATACAGGAATCTACAGAGATCAAGGCTTCCTTAATCCAAATCGGCAATCAATACTCCTCTATAAATTCATCTCCGAATAGAAATTTGACTGGAGATTTGCCGTTTTCCAGCTTGTGCTGTAACTCTAAATGTGTGGGCAGCTGCAGTGGAGGATCGATCTTTACAAACAGAGCACAGTACATTACAGCGTTTCTCTTATACCTTCATCAAAGTCGGCGTCATCCTCTGTGTGCTGGGGAAACGGGAAGCAGTTTGTGATCTCCAGACGATCGTCCACCACCAGCCCCAGCAGGACTCCCTGGACCACTTCGCTGCCCTGGCCCTCCTCCTGGTAATGCTTGATAATCTTCAGCACCACCTGTGAAAGCACAAAAAAGCAATTGGACTTTTGATATCGAGCGGCTACAACAATATTGAGGAGCAGGAGAATAGGCCTCACACTTCAATAACTGGCCTGGGAAAGTGATTTCATTTTCTCAAGCGGGGCTAATTTATTTATCTTGCCCACAGTCTGTACATTCTGCGGCTGTTACAAAATTTCTAGTTATTGTTTTCCCTCTCATCTTATGATTTATGTTTGCTGGTTCGATGGTATCCAGACGTGTCATGTTGATTTGAATTCATTAGGTTTTGTTGTGCTTAGTTTGCATTAGATTCATAGAGAATTTTAATTCCCTCTGCCCATTCATTGTTATGATTTATAAACTAGTCAAATGCATTAAACTGTAATTAAACAAAATATGTATAATATTCCAAATAAACCTTCATAATCCCGAAAAATAAAAAAATAAAAAAAACACAGAGCAGATTTACAAACATGCATCATGTCAAGTAGCTAGACAGAGAAAACATTAGCGGACATCATTGAAAATGGGAACCTGTCCTCATTTGACTTTGTTGGTTAAAAGAAAAAATGAAGAAAAACACACACACACACACACACTTTTTTGACATATTTTTCATGGTGTTTAAAATTCATGGGTCCTATAAAAGAGTCGTAAACCAGTACCATTCGTGTACTACGGAATTAATAATGAGTATTTGTGTGCAATATTTATGTGGATGTGAGCAAGTTGAGCAAAAATTTACAAATCAAATAAAAAATACACATAAATGTGAGATTTACAACTTTTGTGTCCTGTTAAGGGTATGTAACATCTGCCCCATCTGGACAGAGTGCCCACGCATCATACAAGAATGCAAATGAGCTGAAAGGACACTCATTCTCCACTAGATTAAAATTTGCCCTTAGCTACGTCACTAGAGCCACAAAAAAGGAAACTGATTCAACAAAAAATCTTTAAAAGACAACTCAAAAAGCTTCAAAACTAAAATGGTGAAAGAAAGGCAAAGTGTCTAAATGAGCAAGACGAGGAGCTGCGTGTAGGGGGAGAGCATAAATCACGCTGATAACAGTGTGGGCAGGTCATAGCCACAGGCATTAATAATACACACATACACGGTGTGGGCTGGCGGTCTTCAAGTCGTGTTCACAACAAAGCAGTCCATGAGGGAGCTCTTATTGGTCTGCCCTGGTGCTACACACATATACACACACACGTGCACCTGTCCTGGGAGATTTATTTCAATAGACTGCTGGACCTGTCATGCAACAAGTAAAAAGGGTACAAGGTTTGGGGTAGAGAGATTGCACTTTGGGAGAAAAACAAATCTCATTCCTGGCCTGCCTGTGCTACTGACTGAGAGGCTGAGGGTTGTGCACAATGGATGCAGAGATTGAGAATTAAAAAAAATAGGAGAGGAGGAAGCCACCAATGTAGAGGCTTGGACAAAAAATGGCAGTGACGACCGAAAAGCTGAGAGAGATAAAAGATGAGCAACCAATGACGGTGAGGAAAGCTGAGGTGCTAAAAGAGGCAGGAGCCTGGAGGATGGACAGCTCTGGCTGCCTTCACAAAGACTCCTGCCCCCTTTTGAGACTTGGCTGCATCTGTTCCCAACAAATAGCTTTTTCTAGTCTCCATCAGTGGAAGCAGATAGCCCGATATACAAAGCCTACCCCTATCTACCTCTTGGCAATCTGTTCATCACGCACTTAAATAGCGTCAGTCTGGAAAGAGGGATGGCGAGAGATTGACGACTGGCCAAAACAACTTTAAGAAGGTCAAATAAACAACAGCCCAATTTGAGCTTCAGAAGTGAAAGCAGACCAGAGCGTGTGTTTGCACAGTGGACAGAGGTATTTCATGGATTTGCCATGCTGGTTTTCTTCATGCTGAGCAAATGTCATCAGGTACTGTAAGCAAAGTCAGGCAGGAGCACAGCAAATTTGGGGATAAAAAGTAAGGAAACACATGCAATACAGCACTACATCTCAGAGAACCACTGCCTCTCATAGTTTTATTGATCCATCCAACAAACAGCTACCCACAGAACTCGCTTCATGTGGAGAAGGCCCAGATTGATATGTGGACACAATATTATAAATCAACAAGCTTAAAATTGAATTGTGCAAAATCAATTGCAGTTCGAATCCCCCGTTGGCTATCTTTAATTCTCATAATAAATCTTCTTACACACACTGCAAAGGGGCTCATATTCAAGCCACAATGGGGGTCCAACTCATAAGAAAGATGAAAAGGCAGAGGCAATGAATTCTGTTTGGTGTCTTTGATGTGGAAATAAAGACTATATCTAATACAATTGACCAATTCCTGTATTGCATCTATTGTGTGCAGGCTTCAGCAGAGAATCAGAAATTCACACTTTTTCTGCAGGTTTGGCAAACTATTTCAAACATGTTACATTCTGTTTGCTAGCCTGATACTTTGCACATTTGAATACAACTGTGACCCACATAAACAAACAGTGGGTGGTTTTATTTAAAAGTGGGAAAAGTAGACTTATAACTTTATAACACTTTTTTATAACACATCGTCAGCTGCCTGCTCGTTTTGGTGCTTTTCATTTTCATGCTAACCAAATGGTACCAAAGACAAACTGAAAATTTTAGAAAAAGCCGCTGTAAGCATTCAGTTATGTCAGGCTGCAGTAATTTTTTGAGCACTAGTAACAGCTGATCACAGTTTTATTATCACTCAGAGTGATTGACAATATAGCTTGAGTAGAGAATATACCTCAGGGGTGTTTGCGAAATCATGGCATAATAAGCCGGTCTGACAGAATAAATCAAACTAACGCAAGCTTGCAAAGAAACTTTTTTTTTTGCCACTGCGTAATATTTTAGCAGAAAATACATTGAAACAAAAGCATGTTTTTTACTCTATATTGAACATAGTTTTAGAGTAGGTTTGTATCTCCACAAACCTAATGTTTTCTTGTTATGATTACACCACAGTATGGCATAACAGCATATCATCTCTGTGGAGGTTGTTCCAAAAAATGGGTTGAACTTTTTATTTCCATGTAATCTAGCAGAGTATCTGCATGAGGTTATACAGTGTTATATATATATAAGATGACCATGGGATGTTAAGCCATTCTAATGCAATAGAGGCACTTGCTGGCGGATTCATATAACAGCACTAGTGAAACAATCTTCAAAGCAAAGAAAAACCATTTCAACAACCATAGGCAATGAGGTCTGGAGGCAAGCATCCAGTACCACTAGTGATAGATAAGACTGCACAAAAAAAGTTGCATTTTAATCCACTGTGGTTTATGCTGCCATGTTTACACCTGAAATTGGGATCTTATGTTCTGAGTGCATTTTGCATACAGTGAAAGAGCAGATCACTGACTGCAAACAATGGAAAAGCAAGCAACAACCAATGCAATACTTAAGGCATTTACCAATGGAAGGCAAGATAAGCAGGAGGAAGGTAAGGAGTAGCTACCCACGAATGTAAAGCGCATCATGTAAATGAGACGCTCTGCTCCAGAACAGTGAAGTTCAAGTGGGAACATGAAAGAGCCATGGATGTGAAGCAAGTTTGTCCTCTGCTGTTTATACAGTGGTACTACACAACAAATCCACTTGAACTTTCGCTACCCTCTACCGTGTAGATACTGAATATAACGTGCGTTTTTTTTTTCACATATTATAATAAGGTGTTAATGTGGTGTAATGACTAGGTAAATTGACATAACAAATAAACAATCTGTGTCAGTAACTTTGCATCGCCTAGCCCAGTAGTCTACACAGAGAAGCTTAACAAAAAATGGGTAACTTTTTTTTCTTTCTATACTTGATTGTGATTTTTGAGCTTCATTAGAGATTGAGTTACCACAGTAAGTACAAAGTGACCTGTAAAGTGCTTTCAAATGATCAGCCTGGTGATCTCTTCGCATCCATTATATTGTGTTAGCATATAAGATATGATGTAGTTAACTACGGTACTTAGACAATACACAAAAAATACCAGCCGTAACCTAGCAAGTAAATGTAAAATGGGAGTAAATAAATACAAATTAAAATGTATGAATGAAAAGCAACGTTAGTGAACTATTGTGGCAGTAAATCCGCCATGACGATGCTAGCTCTGAAGCTAACCAATTTTTCATCTAACCTCTACAACCAAAAACGCAGTAAAACCCTTCCAGGCTTGTACCTCACACTTACCAGGCCTTCAATCTGGATCTGTTTCACGGGAGAGTCCAGGGTGCCACCTGTAGAAGACATACCGGCGTTAGATGATGAACCGGTCTCTTTACGTGATGCCATACGTAAACCGCTACACGCGGAAAGAAGGTAGGAAGTTTTCAGCGACGGAATACGGACGTGTCCGTCTGTTCTTTGTCCCTGACGGAAACACAGCAAAACAAGGAAGTTCCCTCACGGGGGCGAGGGATGCTGACCAAACGACTGATGCAAAGCCTTGCATTTGAAACACTGTGCATTTAAATTAAAATAATAAAATGTACGTATAATTATTAAGAATTGCAATTGTTGAAATGTATAATAATGAAGGGTACGTTACTGATGCACTTTTTGCATCTAGCCAACACAAATAGTAACTGATACACCCAATTTATGACAATCTTTTTTTTTTTTAGCTAGCTATAGTACTGTTAGCAAGTGGCACTCATTTCCATGTGGCTTTTCCCAGGCTCACATTTTAAAGCACATCAATCAGGTCAAATTATAACAAGTACTTAAAACACTTTATTTCAAATGTTTGCAGATGTATCACAACTAGTAGTTATCCAAAGACTAAAAAGGTGGGATATTGAACTTACTGTAACAAGTATATTACCTAGTTACATAATGCAAAAAGGTGAATAAGCATAAACAACAAAGGTACAAAAAAAATGACATGAAACTTGTATAATCCACCTGAATTTTACATCTTAATGTGATACTAATGAAATTAAAGTTTCTGACAGATCCGCCTTTGCTTGTCATGAAATAACAAGTGCAACAAGGAGGTGTGAGGGAATACACTTCAGATATACCAGTACCTTTTATCATCACATGTACAGTGTCAATACAAAGTTCAACATGAAAATATAAAGGCCTTTCGTAAAAACATTTTAATACAAGAGGGACAATGCTAAAATGTTTGGAATGAGAGGCCAGTTTTTACTGAAAACAGAGCCAAACTTAATGACTGGGAAAGTAGCTTTATAAATATAGTTGTTAAACATTCTTCCTCATATTATTTTGAACCACATGAATACTGCATGATTCCACTTGTAGTTACAGTAAAATCCTTTGTAAAAACTTGCCCCCCCCTTTTAACCCACATACATCACTTTCCAAAATGGGCTTACGGGAAAAAAAATAAAAGGCAAACAGTTGTCTGCAGTAGAGTGTTCTTCCAATGTCTAAACAATGTGAAATCTTGGTCCAGCAGTGGCAATGATGTCGCTGTAGGGCTGAGATTGGGACACCTCGATGGCTTGTTGCTTCTTGAGGACCAGAAAACTGTAAAACTTTGCAGCCGCCTGTTTTTTGTTGTTGTTTCGGCACAAGTCGAGCAGACTGACGGACTCTGCCCCAGTCTTGGCCATGACACGCTGGAAAAAAAACAGACACAGGATTAAACACCAAATGTCAATTATGTATCCAATTTATATTTTATTAAAGCAGTTCAGTACCTGCAGGCCATGAAGCATCTGTTGGGTCCTCTTGTTCCACCTTTTCTCCTCTTGATCTTGGTCTCCGGCTTGGCCTTCTTCATCCTGAATGTGATAGATAGGACTTGGTCAATAACTCATCAGCCAGACTCCTGTATTATTTTAGAGCAGAGAAATCCACACTGACCTCCTCTTCATCACTATCATCCTTCTTGTCTTTGCCTTTGTCTCCAAGCAGGTCGAGCTCAGGGACGAGTTGTGTGAGGTTGACACTGCTCTCCTCTGGGGGAAGATCCACCTGTGGTATGTCTAACCTCTGGGACATGACAGAGCGATCAGGCTGTGTCTGGTCCAAGGGGCCCATCTGAGCGAAACACAATCACGATAAGAATGAAGAGGATAGCAACATCAGACCCATTTCAAATTTCTATAGTAACATTGCTGTGTTTTTTAATCAGGCCTCACATAATCATGGCTACTTAAAATATATGGTTTAAGGTGCAATAAGCTGCCTTCAGAAAGCTTAAATGGCTGGATGCATCCTTACTGGCAGTGCATCCTTTTCAAGGGACTTGCGTTTAACTCCGCGGGGAGTTGAAGGAGGAGGCATAACGGTCTCATCAAGGGTTGTCCTGCTGCCCTCCATTGCAGAGTGGCCCAGCATGCTGGTCTCCTCAGTGATAGTTTGGTCTACAATAAAATGTATGTCAAGAAAATGCTTTTAGAAATGGATCCAGATACAATTATATTTTGCATTAAAATTTAAAAATAGACAATTTTTATTATATAAACATAAATCTGTCTTACCAATAACATCTCTGTGCTGACCCATCATCTCCTCCCTAGGCACCTCTGGATTCTCCAGTTCTTTAAGGATCTCATCCAAACTATCCGCTTCACCACCCTTCCTCCTCTTCCTCAACTCATCTGGCACCAGAGGAGTCAGGCAGCGTGTGAACATCTGACAGAGTAAAAACAAATCTTTTTAAAATATCTGGTTAAGGCAACTGCAAAGCCAACTTAAGACAGTTTGTAGGTAAGAGCATAAGGAGGAGGAAAATGCATTATAAAATCTTTCTTCCAGGCTGGCAAGCATTGGTATTCTAGTCCACAGCAAACTCTGGGGTCACACAACTAATTAAAAGGTCCCTGGTAAATTTAATTGTGCACTATATGTATTTAACCCCCTTACCTTCAGCAACCTGCCATTCCAGAGAGGCTGAGCAGGGAGAGAGAAGAGTTTTTCCACTCCTCCAGTTTCCTTCCACATCATAAGTTTCTTAGTGGGAGGAGCGAGGTCCAGAGTGGTGACGATGTCTGAATAGTCAGATAACTGAGCCCTGATGGTTTTACTGTCCAACTCCTTCACACTGTCCACAATCAGCTTTCTCTTACGCTTGGCCTTGGTTTCCTTCACTGAAAAGGGATCGGATTGAATCAAATTAAGAAGAGACCATTTTATATTATGCATTTATATTGTCTACAGAAAGACAGCGTTTACCTGTGATGTCAATAGGCTCCAATGCAAAAGCTTCCTCCTCATTATGAACCAAAGTGGTCTGTTCTGTCTGATCTGCCATAGTTGGAAGAGGCTCTGCTGGGCCTGAGTCTGGACTGTCCGGACCAGCTACAAAAATAAAATAAAATAAAAATCTAAATGGCAAATTTTATTTACCATGTACACAATAAATTAAAATCTACTTACGTGACTGAAGGTTATCAAAGTCATCTTCATCGTCTCCATGGTCTGAGGGCATCATGACACTGTCTCTGATGACTGGCGGGTCATCAAAGATACCACCTTCAGGGCTCAACAGCTTATCAACTAACACGGACAAAAACGGTGTCAATTTCTATAGCATCACAAACTTACTGAGAAAACATACAAAGACATGGTTAACCTACCTAGCATACCACCATCACTGTTGCCCATAGAGGCATCACCAAAGTCATCATACTCCATATGGTTGGACTTTTCAGGGAGATTAGCAGGCCCAGGCTCTGCTTCTAAAAGCAGGTTGGGGGCTGTGGAACCATGCATGATGTCCTCCTCAAAAGTACTGGCATCCCGCATCATCTCTCTGTCATCCATTCCAAAGTCGGCTAAAACGTATAACACAATAGTTACGAAAAGTTCATACAGTGAGGTGTATGTGTCTACAACAATGTTTCTTCCTACCAAAGTCATTGTCTTGCAGGAGACTGAGGTTGCCAACGTCTTCCCTCATTGTGATTTCTTCCACTCTACTCTGGTTCAGAGTGAACTGTTGGGCCACATCTATGTCACTGAAGTAGGAAACTGTTAGTAAGCATATTTTTATAGAAGCTTAAATAAAGCAAAAAAACTTACTCAAGATCAGGAAGAGGTTGGTCGAAGTCATGAAACTCCTCAGGCAAAGTGATGGCATTATAAGCTGCTTCTCGGTTTTCCTCAGGCAAATCCACAACACCTGAATATTGAACAATGATTTCAGCAAGTTAAATGCTTTATGAACATGTGCCTTATGAAACATCCATGTCCTTACCTGGTCTGAAAGCCATTTTGATCTTGATAAAGGCTTCATTACAATCAGCCAGCAGGTATTTGGCCTTTCTGTGGTAGATTCTCACTACTCCAAGGAGTAGGTGACCGGAGGTACGCAAAGCCATTTTCACCTGAGGAAATAACCATAATGCAATTAGTACAGCAAAAATCAATACTAACAGTCTTAAAGAAAACAGGTCACACAAAACATGACATTTACCTTGGGAGATATGATGCTCTCCACACTGCTTTCAAGGTTGCATTCAAACACATGAGCCTTGGTCAACTTCTTGTCCCAATGGGCCGCCAGCCAGATCTTGGCCAGCGGCCCACGCTTACTGAGGACAAAGTGGGCGTAAAACATTGCCCTGGTTGTCCTGACTCACTCCCTCACTGGGGGCTATGTTACCTGAAAAAGAAATGTTTGTGAAACCAAAGTGAAAAAAGATAAACTGTTACATAGATGCAGTACAAGGAAGTAGTTATATAGGTTTCAAGGTATGGCAACCATCCTCTGTAGTCATATCAAATCATTGAAAATATGTTATCTTTGGAATGGGGTCCTATGGATCCTCGCAAAGTCGTTCAAATCAGGAAGGAATAGTTTGTCTGAATATGCCATGTGCTTTCGGGCCAACTCAAAACTTCATACAATCCTCGGATGCCTACATACTACACAGCCACAGCATAAATGGCAGTACTTCTTGGGTACCCGCTGAACTGCACAGCATTTGAGGCTCAACAAACGGGGCCGTGCGATCTTCTCAACTTGACAAAGGCAAAAATAAGCAGCAACAACTCGACTATAAAAGCCCGTCGTTCAGATAATGCAAAAATAATCCAAGCTAAAATACAGTTACTTAAAAAATATATATATTATACTTTAGAAATACATGTGGAGTAAACTACCACGCGAAACAATTAACACCGAGTTAGCTACTTTGTCAAATCAGGCGCCCACCTCTTCAGGATCCGCCTCTCGTTGACAAACACTGAAGCTAACACATTGCTAATCATTTACAATGCGTGGAGTTTTTTTCCAACAGTCTCTGTCAAAATGATTTTTGTTAGTAGTTTTGTTTACGTACGATGTTCTACAAGTCGCAAACCAATTCGATCACCGGGAAATGTACAACTAAAAGAAAAGCGCCAAAAAAGAAACCCATCGCCACTCAATAGTCGGCGCCATTAAACGGGACATTAGCCGCGAGCCAAACATGAAAACCCTTCACATAGAATAGACACTAAAATCCTTAAACTTTTGCATTACTTTGAATCAGTCCGTGCTGATTTAGAAGACATGTAGACTCATTAAAAGTGCCCGAAAACAACCCCGCAAGAATCCCTACTTTTTCTTGCAGCACAACTGGGTCGCTGCCTGGATGCTAAAGGCTTCTCACATACAGGAAAGGCCGCGAGAAATAAAGAACAGCGTGCAAATAATCTCTGAGCTTTAAACTACTTCAAACTGCACCCAAATAACCCCAATGCAGAATTACTTACCAGTGGCACCCCCGTTTGAGCGAAACCCCAAAGATTATGTTATTTCTCCCCGTAGTTTCTTCCCTGTTGTACTCATTAAAACAGCCAAGATGGCGCCAGCCGCCTTCCTCCCGCTCAGCGCTGTCCTTTTAAAATCTGCAGGATGTTTACAGTCAAAAATGGCGGAGGAGGAGTCAACGCAGAATAACGAGAAGCAGCGACGGTTCTGGGCCGTACGGGGCGCTGTATACAGTCTGAGGCAGGTTCATGGACGGTGCAGCACACAGTTGCACGGAATCAAGTAGGACAGAGAAGTTGCGTTGTACTAATTTATCAATAATAGCTTTATTCTGTATTTTGACATCCAAGATGATGCTGCAAGGCTATGTTACGGGGATTAGCACTAAAACATAATCATCACTATTTCTTCACCCTGTATATAGCTTAACTGTAAAAAAAAATGTGTGTGAAATGGTTTTGATAGTGTCTGGATATTTTTACCTAAAGCTGCACTAAGGAATTTTTCTGGTAGAGGGTATGCCAACTGCTGATATTAAGATGATATTACTTAATATTGAAACCAAACTTTTGGAATATTCTTCATAGTGATAATCGACTGTATAAATAAAGAAGTGTTTTACACTGTACTAGTATACTTAATATACAGTCTATGATCGCTATGTTATTAAAAAAAAAAAAAAAAGTAGCTGTATAGCTGTATAATGCACCTTTAACTAGGTCTGTTAGTGATTTTATTTATTTATTTATTTAGACATTTAACTGAAAATTGTGATTGAGAATTGTGTCATATCAGTCAGCCCTATCAGCATTTAGGAGAAAATGCAAACACAAATGTAATAATCGGCTCATGAGGTCTAGTTGGAGAATTGGTATTCATTGAAGCAGATTGGCCTCATTGGCCTGGGCATCTGTTGTACAAATATGGCTGCCAGATGAGCATAGTTATGACTTGTCAACAGAAGGGATCTCTGATAGTGCATAGGGTGACATGATATAGGCTACCCAAAATAAGTATTCACACATAATGTTGATAAATGTAGCCCTACTTATTTAGCACTGCTCTTAGGATCACATAATACTCATCAGAGAATACAGATGGAAAACAAGGAGGCAGTTTGTTTCATTCATCATAAAGTCTGGCAAGTGACTGATGGGGACTATAATGACATTTATTATTTTCACAAAAGAAATCATTTGTCTCAGACTTGTACATCCTGGCTACTGCATTATTCTTAAGATTTAGTTTAGACTTGCTATATATTGTACCTTAGCCAGATTTTGGTGATTTATTGAAAAAATATTTGAAATTTTAAGGCGCATCTTCTGTATGTTGTGTGATTCATGAGATCATTAAGCTGCACAGAGAAACAGCACATTGTACAGCAAAATACAACATATATATGTTCTCATCATATGACACACTTTTGAACCCTGTTTTTTACATAGATTGTTTTATCCATATTGATTGGCGTTAGCTGTTGTGGAATCATAGAGAAACACAGATCATACAACAGCTTCCAGGCTGATGTTTTATAAGAGCTTCTACAGTGAGTCACTAACCTTCAACATCTGATTAGTCTACATACCAAAACATAGCATATTATTATTGACAGCTGGACAGAATAAACTAGCTTTTACCTTAGAGTGTATTCACACGCACTATACTGACATCACTGTCAATCTTTTTTTTAGTGCAAAGATAATCGAAATTATAGCACTGCAGGATGCCCTGTTTCCTTTGCCATTCTTTGTGACACAGCAAGATATTCAATGCAAGTCATGTTACTAACTCATTTACTGACTGATTATGCAACTTTCAGTTTGCATTTTTAAAACTCAAACAAACCAAGAATAACCAAATTGACTGAATGAGAGTGTACGTAGCTCTCCCACAGCTCTTCTTACACAGTTGTTCTTAATTTTGTATTTAGAATATATAGTTATAGAATATATATATGTATATAGAACATATAGTGCTTGTTATTATTATTTTTTTTTTAATCCCCATTTAAAGCTGTTGGTTTATTTATTCTTAATTATTACTTAACTAGTATATATCCCTGACCCTCTTCCAGACCCATACTTTAACTATTCTTTCACAACCAGGATGGCCCCTTTTCCACATTTTGCCTCATGTACAATTGTTGGAGGGGGGTATGCTAAATTTCTCCCGATCTACAAGCTCCTTTGCCAGTGAATGAAGTCCATTACATAGTTTTACAAAACACACACTGTTCAAATCAAATACTATCATAACTGGTCATATGTTTTGGTATGTTACCAGATAAATGATCCTGCTGTCAGTGGAGATGTCTATATAGCATACATATTGGGGCTTTGTTGCTCCATGGCTGTCAGGGGTTTTTCCTTTTGGAGAGGGGAGAGGGGGTATCTCTCCTGTAGCGGGGGCTCCAGCTGAGTTGGCAGCTCTCATGCATCCTGGGATCATCCGAGATAGATGCTGTTATTTATGCAGCGTGTCTAAACCAATCGCCCTGACACAGATTTATGTAAACACTGCAGTTTCTTGGCATGGCATGAGGTTCACACACACGCAAAGGAAGCTAGCAATTATTTATTTTGGCTGCCCCTTGTGAACACAGTACATTCTGATAGACCGCAAAATAGGTTAGAAGTAGGACTAAATGGAGCTAGCTCATAATAACTACATCAATCAAATGTTTCACAGTGAGCCTTTATCAGAATGTTATATTTTTCCCTTTTGATGCTGGCAATATAGATAAAAGTTCCGTTTAAATCATAGAGGCTATACACAGTCTATGGTCTACACAAAAAAGTTTGAAAGACAGTTTATATCAATATTTTTATTGTTGGATGTGTTGTTTCTTATAAAACTCTTTTACAAAACATTGATTTTTCTTCTAAGTTTCCACTGCTATAAAACTGTGTGTAGTACAGGGAAGGTGTTGTTTGATAAATCCTGTGTGTAAATATTAATGTCTTTAAATTGACACAACCAGGAAGTGGAGATCCTTAGATATTCCAAGTTCAGCATACCAAGGCAGTAGGACCATCTACCACTATGAAGGTCAGGAATGTCAGTTACAGTTGTAGTGATAAGACTTGTCTCCAGTGTTTAACAGTAATAAAAACAGTTTTAAGTTACAAAAAAAAACTATGAAAAGAAAATCAAAAATATCCATATGAAACAAGAGAAAACACACAAGATTTTCTTATGAAGGCACATCAATAAGTAACCCCCTGCTCTCTCAAACAACACAACACAAAGAAATGTAATATTAATATTGCACCAAGTTCATTTTGCCACTGTGAATCTATGACCATTTTCACTACTTCCAGGACTATAGAGGCTGTTTATTTGTGCTCAAGAGCTTTGACTTCCCACAATCCCTCACAATCTTTTTCATACATTCTACTTTCTCATACAAAAGAGCGGAACATGAAACTAAATAAATATGGAAATGTTGAGCCTCTCCAACATTAGGCTGTACAAATGGCTGTATTGGCACTCTGGGTAAAGGGTGCAATCTCGTCTATTTAAAAAAAAAAAAAAAAAAACAGTAGTGAAACTCAGTTAAAAGGCTCTCCGGGCAGTGTAGTTAGTGTTACATTAATGTGATCAAATATAAACATTCTCAGTTAGTGTTACTCTCCACTTGTTGATATGCTGGGCAAATGAAGAGTATGTGAAAACGAAAGCAGATTTTAATGTCAGTTTGGCTTTAAAATACAAGATGACGACCAAGGCTGGAGATTAAGTGACATCTTGCTCAACATTGCTAATCCTATCCATTTTGTAAGTGTATGATTCTTGACAGGGCAAGACAGACTGACTTGAATTTAATCAACTTTAGGAAAAACCTCTGAAATTCTCAAACATCCAATTTGACCTCATTTCCCTGAGGCATCTCTATGTCATCAGAAACTCACTGGAATACTACACCGACCTTGTCAAACAAGTTCACACTGAATCCAAAAATATAGCTATCTGCTTTGTATGATGCAGTTGTTGTAAAGTCAGACTTGGGGCATTGTCCAATGTTTCCTAATGAGAACTGTGTTAGCCCCTGTCAAGCACTTGTCAGCTTTAGCCACTGCAAAACCTGTCACTGGGCGAAAGGGTAAAAAAATGGTGCATGACATGAAAATAATGACTTTTCATTTCAATTTCTGTCCAGGATCTTGTCCTACACAATCTGGAAAGGTATGTTTACTCAAGACGTGGCAAGCCTCCCATAAAAAAGGCAACGCAATGATCCGTTGTATTCTTCAGGACAGCAACTGTTCCAAATTAATCTACATGTGCTAAGGAAATTACTTTAGTTTGTTAGTAAGATATTTAATTAACCTTTAATTGGCCTTTAATCTGATCAGTGTATACTGAGAATGCTGATAAATATTTTCCCTATACTTTATGTAAATGCAGACCTGAAGAATCCTGGGATCCAAATATGATCAATCATATAAAAAATAAAGATTAAAATTCAAAGCAGCAATACTCCACCTTCCAACACAAGAAGAAAGACTTGAGGCACTGCAAAAATCAACTTAACACAATTTCTCAGTTTGGTGGTAGAAGGGTTATCATTTTCCCCCTATAACCCCTTACATTATTTACAACACAAACAGAGGGTAGTGCTGGCCATTTGGTTTACAAAAATAATTAATCACATCCAAAATAATGTTATCATCTTCATTGTTCATCAGTAATATTTGATCAGACTTTCAGAAACCTGTGCATAGTGTACAGTCTTTTACATTGTGTCAGGGTGGGTTTGTATTTGCAAAATCTCAGGTCCAGCACTGTTTTTGTTCAGAGCCGTTTAAAGCCTGATCAGTCTGAAATGAGTATTTATGTTTCTCAATTATTCCCAAAATACATGGGGCGCTGGAAGAGCACTGTGTAGATTGATCCATTCATTGTCTCTCTTTATTCATATAAATATGAGCAGTTGTGACGAGAAGTTTGTGCGTTTTAGGAGTCCGCCCCTCTGCCCTGAAAAAGTCCATAGAACAGAGGGGCTCTGGTGGGTTATAGCCTCTCGATGTCTCTGTATTTCTTCCTCAGTATAGACACTTGATCTTTAAACAGGACCGGGTCTAGCCTCATCTGAGAGTGGACCAATGGCATTGTGCCAAACCAGCTGGCAAACTTGTTCATGCAGGTCTGACGCTGGGCGAAGTGGTCCGGATCTGCCCACCGAGATGCACGGGAAGTCTGAATGAACACAACAAGGGGGAGAAATACTTTAAAATGAAAAATTTTCAACATAATCACATTTTGTTTATTGTAAGTGTTGAGTAATACCTGTCCCATCATTGTCTCTTTATATTGTTTCTTTTGGGTGACTTTAATGGGTGGAAGCTTTGTTACTGATGACACCAGAAAATTCATTAGAATATCCTCACAGTTTGACATCTGGTCAACCATGGTCTTCAGACTAGCAGGTAGGTATGAGGTGTACAAGTAGTGATAGTACCTAGAGAAATAAAGGACTGAATTAAATATCTTTTAGTTGACATAAAGGTGTGTAACTTTTCTGGTGGAGGGCCTGTCAAATGCTTTTCTCCATGGAAATGTTATTGCTTTGTCTGGAAAGTTTCACAATATGGTATTAAACCTTTCTATCTTCATGGAAACCAAACTAGAGCAAGTTACAGGTCAGATCTGTGAAGAGGCAACCCCGGTAACAGTTGAGCTGAACCACCTACAGTTTAATAAATGTAAGGTAGAGCTGTTGAACATTCCAAGCAGAGCAATGGCATATTCATAAAAACAAGCAGGTGACTGATCTCCAACTAGAAAGTTACATAGTGCACCTTTAATATTTTCTGCATGAGGATTGAGGACATACTTATGATAGATGGCAGCTCCAGTCAGCACCATAGAGTAGTCATTGGTCCATTTTGAAGTGTAGCCCCAGCGTTCTTTGTTGCTGTCCCAGAAGTGACTGCGTGCTGGGTAGCCAACAATGCGGTCTGGGAAACTCAACCACACGGTGAATGCAAAGTCCACCTGGTTAAGAAAATGCAACATGTTAAATGACAATCCCGGAGGTGTGATGTTTATATTTAGTATATTTATCGACCTCTGTAGTGGAGAGGACAGTATCTTCATCCAGACTCAGTACTGCATCAGTGGGTATGGTATCATAGGGGAGAAAACGACTGCTTATGACCTGCACATTCCCAAAACAACATTTGTCAGCATGGATAGGAGACAAAAGCATTAAACCACTCAGCTCATATCAAATATCAGAGTTAAAACAGGGCTCCAATGAATAAATTCAGGTTACATCAGCATGACAAGCAGCGTTAGCAGTCTTTTGGTGTCTATTTGCACTGTTAAGCCTTTTGCCTCTATGTTAACTGCGCAGTCAGCTAAAAGTACAAGCTGACACAACATCAATGAGGACAGAAACAGTGCATTTTACAGATGAGCAACAGTGGCACTAGACTTCACAGAGGTGTAGTTGTCCTTCCCGATGGACACCTCTGCCACCATTTCGTGTCTATTACTCCAAGTGCTTTTTAAGTGTGCTTCTGTATTCATTTAAGTGCACTTTAAAATGATAGGGTAAGCTTGAATGTAGTCAGCATTGCATAACTCTGTTTAGATTTGTCTACAATATCTTTAAAAAATGTTGACAAATGAAAAGCAATACATTTATCAGTAGGGCTGTACAGTTAGTCCAATAAACATGATTGAACATTTAAGTTTGTATTGTTTATGTTCAGAAAATCAATAGAGCAAGCCATTATTATTTGTTTTTAATAAAGCAAAATAAAACTGAATGGAAAATTGTTTGGAAAAGTGATTGTCTGAAAAAATCTAGATTTTTTTTTTTTGGCAGTCCCATTTATCAGTACATGTATTCAACCAACTGTTATTTTAACACTTAATATTATATAAGCTTTAATGTACCTTGCTCTCTCCTTCGATAACAATGACAGGGACAGCAGTGGCAGGCCAGCGCTGTTTGGCAGGAAGAGGCTTGTCACAGTTCCACAGAACAATCACCTATTTCAATGAGTAAGAAGACAAGTTATTGACTGCAGGAAAAGGGCATCTTAAGCGCACAGGAGTGAACTGTAAGCCAGTCTTATTTAAAAATTAAATAGTCATTTAAGACAGATCCACTAATCTCAGAAGTGTCAAATTCAAGTCAGGTTGAGTTTTGGATTACCTGAGCGCAGTATTGGGATTTGGCCACAGCCATGAGCAATTTCATGACTGGTTGAGACTGTGAGACGAGAGGGGTCACAACATGAATGATGGCCGTAAACTTTGGGTATGGCTTGATACCTGCAACGAACAGTACATACAGTACAAAATGATACAGAAATCAGAAATCATCGTTCTTTTTGATTTAGACAGTGAATTGAGCAGGCTGTAGATGAGCTCTCAAAGCACTACAGCCTCTGTGATAGCTGTATTCATTTCCTAGTTATGCATGTTTTTTTTTGTTGCTAATTTTACTTAATTGCCCACATTACTCTATTTTCTGACCTTGTTTATTATCATCAAAAACATACCCAGGGTTATGTTTTCTTTCATTCACATATGTTCAAAATACAAATCCGTATATTTAGGCTGACTTCTTCTCTCAAGATGAAAACACTCTGTTCCACCTTGTGATGTCATGTGGTAATACAGGTAGTGCCTGACAGTTTTTAAACTCATACACCTTCACTGAATCATCTGTATAATTTCAGCTCTGAAATTGCCAATCTCTATGTAAATAAAGGTAAAAGGTAGCTGATAACTTGAAAACCTCCACTTCATGACATCACAAGGTAGAACAGAGCATTTTGAGCTTTGGAGATCTAAAGATCACATACTGTGAAAGTGGGTCATTATGTTATTATTTACACATTTTAAATCGCAATAGTCATCTAAAACAATTTAAGTAAAGAAACAGTCCACAGACTACCGCTTTAGAAAGATGCGGCACCAAGTGTACCACGGGGATGATATAGCGTCTTGAATAAGTGATTAAAGATTACTCAAACATGCAAAAATCACTCACTAAGAAGGGGAAACAGCTATAACAAGATTAAAAGCTCTGAAAAAATGAATAATAGGTGTCCTTTAAAGAGACTAATAATGAAGGATTACTCAAACGTGTGAATGAAACAAAACAATTCCACGTACGTTTTTGATGAGGTTACAACATTTTAACATGGCTTAAAGCTCACAAAAATCCATTTTGCGTAATGTAGGACCTTTAAGGAAAAAAGTACCAGTAAACCCAATTCTCATGTCAACAGTACCAAAGCACAAGTACAACATTAATTGGTGGACCTCTCCACAATTATTAAATATATATGGTATAATTTGTACCAATGTCACATGTTAATTTACATGCATCCAACAGCTGCCACACTAAAGCTGTTGGGGAGTCGTGTGACACATAAAATCAATAGTTTAACCTCAATGCGAACCATTAACACTGATCACGTTCAGTATTCATTCAGTACAGCATATGTGAGACTTATATACTGACCCAGCTTAGCGTAGTAGAAAGGGAAGTCTCTCAGGGCTGTTGAGTATTGCGGCAGGGTGAAGAGGCCTCCAGGCAGACTGTTCCACATCAGGTAACTCCTTGAAGTGTGGCGCAGCACTCGATCCTGGATGATCTGCTCATCAACACGAATGGATAGAAAGGAATGACTACTGATGCAAAGTTAGGCAGATTTTAGATCAATTTAGATTTAGATTTAAATCAAAGAAAACAGCACTGAGGGGTCACAAAGTACAAATTGTAATACTAGACAGGGCATCTCCAAAAACACATCTTTTATTGGTTTCCTGGTCATCAAAGTGTGAAATGCTACATCAGTTTTGAAATAACAGCTATGAGAAGAAGTCTAATCAAACCCTGGAGAACATAAACACCAATTTGCTTTTATGCCAGGGAGTGAGTCTAAAATCCCATGGAGAGGAATAAACATCTTTTACAGCTGACAATTATTACCTACATAAAATTACTCTGGCAGGCCTTGTATGTCTGTCAAGCTCAGCTCATTAAAATCACCTCTGGGCTCTTAAATGAAAGTAGAGGTGATTGGTATTAGAAAACACAAGACACTATTAAGTTTATCCAGCTTACGCTTTATGGCCAGGCTGTTTGTGTAAACTTGTGCAAATGCAGATTGGTTTAGTAAGACTTTAAGAAGTTCGTACTCTCCAGCTAAAGCGATATTGTGCAAATCAGGCATAAACAACAGGCATTTTGTGTATCCTTATCACATCTCATTCAAGGACAAACTTTTTAGTTTTCCTTTTAAGTAACGACTACATTAGCACTTTTAGGGTTTACATGATAACAGCTGTTGTTTTATCCTTCAGTATGAGAGAGGATCAGAGGAAATATGAGGTGTCCCCTGGAGATACAGGAAACCTACATTTTAATAAACTTTATGTATCACACACATTGCATGCCCAATTATGATATTGTAAAGTCGGCACGGGAATGCATTTTGCCTATAGGAGATGTGAAGTGTGTTGTGCCTTTGCTTAATAAATAGTAAGACACAACATTTTGCATTAACCTTCTTTATCACACTCCTCTGTTTCCTTCCTTATCTGTGCTTGTTTGTAATTGTAGCATAAGAGCAGTACGGTGCTACCTGGGCATCTCACCAGAAGAATACAGATAGACAGTGGAGCAATTCTCTTGACATGATGGATAGTCAGGCAATAGGGAGCAAAATTATTATTAACAAACTATTTTAGGTTACAATTCAAGCAGTGCATTGAGTCATACAGAGAGTGCCCTGGATTTTACCTCTGTCTAAACATAACAATACAGTACAAAATGAGTACAGAGGAATAACTGAATTGGTTGATAAACAAGTATACCTCCAATGTGGTCAGCACAATCTTTTCCACCGAGTTGAAGTATGCCTCCCAAAGGAACTGTGTCTGCTGCCTCAAGGAGAGGATCTTATCCTGGTGGATGGAGCGCACGGTGGAAGGGATCTGAAACAAGCATTGGTAATCATTTTCATGATTTGCTGAAGTTTCTTTTGAAATCAGATAGTCATATACCAGTGGGTTAACATTGTATGAGATAATGTATATTTTTGTTACCTGTAGTAGCAGCCTCTCATCGCCCCACACAGCTGCTGTGTTCCAGTCGATGATCTCTGAGAAGGGCAGTTCCCAGCCATTGCTTAGCATAACTGGCACACACGCTGCCTGTTTTGATGTGACACAAAGACAGTGCTTTAAATGAAAAAGATTTGAAATCAAATCTCATACGATACTAAACTTTTATTAATTCAAAAAGAACAAACATTTTGTAACAGTGCATATAATGAGTGATGTCTGTATACTGAACAAGTTTATGCTCTGTAAGATTCTAACATCACTTTTTAAGGATCATATCATAATCAGGCCATTTAAGTGTCTCCACACGCCAACATAGTTTTATTAAAAACAAGACATCAACAGCACCTTGAGGATTAGTTCTCAAATTTAAGACACTTTTTCATTAAAAAGCTCATTATTCCATGAAAATGCACAGCACTCACGTCCAAGACTGACTGAAGTTGAAGTTTATGCAATTTGAGTAAGGAACACTATAAAAAAAAAATAATAATAAAAAAAAAAAGAGGTTTTACCTATGGAGTAACAACATCATTGAAATGCACCACCACACACACATGAAATACTTGAGCATACTTGAGCAAGAGTGGCATCACACTCATCTAATCGTGTTGTCATTAGCAAGGGCATAAACGTGCTAAACCCTGACATGGCTCCCACCTCAGCTTTGAGCGAGCAATCAGCCTGAGCCCCCTGCAGCTCAATCCTCTTTCAGCACATCAAATTATAGACACAAAGAATGTCAATGTCTGCTGTCATTATGATGCTCCTGCACTTGTAACCCTAATCCCAAATAAACAGCATCACGCCTTTCCCTTCCAAGTCCTGGGCAGGGGAACAGGAACTACATCATGGAGAATCTCTGAATGCAAAGCAGCAACAAATTCAGGCTGCTATGTTTCATTGGTACTTTTTCAAAGGGCACACAGTGGAATCCTTACTGCCCCTAGGCAACTCCTGACTCAAGCCAATCACACCCTGCTCTCCTTACATCACTGTCAACACCTGCTTTGGTGCAAAAAATTTTTCCACTGGAAATATGCAGTTGGACAACTAGTAAATTGTGTCAAAGTTTAGCGGTACAAGCACAATAAAGTTTACATTGATGTAACTCCTTTTCACCTTGTACAGCTATTATCTGTTCAATTAACGCTGCAGCATGGTTTTGTGTTTCTACCATTATGCTGAAAGAGTACCGTAATAAATATCTCTGGCTAACCTGCAAAGCCTCCAAAAATCGAAAGGAGCCGAGTCGCCGTCCTCTTGGAACCAGACAAAACGTGGAGTTGTACAGCATCTCTCTGTAGTCATACCTGTAAGACAAGGAGGTGGAAACACTTAATAAGAATAGCTGTTATGTTAGCTATGTGTTACAGTGCACCTCCAGTGTGCAAATTTAGGCAGAACAAATGCAATCTGCCCCAGCAACCTCATGAGTGAAAAAAGTGGGTTATAGTAGGTTCAGTTTCAGCCCTCTCTTTCACTGCTGTGCGAGCTTTAAACCCGTTGCCCTCTCACCTGTACATCTTAGCATCTCTAGTTTCCTCCTTGTTCCTTGTGTTCAATCTCGGCCTCAGTCAGCACTCCCTTGGATTATTAAGCTGCTTGGAATTCCTCTTATGTCAATATCAACTGTACTTGCAAAACTCTGCAAAACAGTGCTTTCATCTCACGTCTAGCCATGCATTTCACTTTGCTCGTCTTTGAAACAATAAGATAAATTATGCTTTCTGTTATTCTACTGATGTGTAGAGAGGCAGGAAAATGTGTGTTTCTATCCAACATCAATATATTTATAAGTGCAGCACTTTGGAAACGGTTTTGTTTTTAAAATGTGCTATGTGAAAAGTACATTTCGATTTGGAAAACCCTTATGTCTGAATAAAAAAAATATGAATTTGTTTGGTTAACTTAATAATTCTGTTAAACATGAGCTTGGACATTTCTGATTTGTGCCTTGGTATTGTGCTACCAAATGGTAAATGATAACCCTCCTTCATTTGATCTATTTCAATACAAAAAAAAATTTGCTTAAAATCTTGCCTGTGTATTTGGCGTTTACTGTTGTATGTATGTACTTTGATCAACCATGGCTGTTTTTAAAAATGCGATACAGATATAAATTTGACTTGATTTAAACTAAGTCAAATGTAAAGAAATTATGTAAAAATGTAATCTTCTATTATAGGTTGGTTTAATTCAATACTGAAATGTTTGGAAAGAGGATCTATGGTTTGTAACTGTTCTTAAGTAATAAATACTTGTGATTTGACATTAAGACTAAACTGTGCTGTTATATTGTCTAGGACTCCCTTGTCAAATAAATGATTATCTTTTTTATTGAGGGGTGAAATGTGAAATAATATAAAAGCACGAGAGTTATTAGAATTGGAAACACACAAGCAGGCCAGTAGAATTAATGGCACTAAAAAGCTAAGCTATTGTTGTACCAAATGGTATCTCATACACAGCCAAGAGCCATTATAGGCTATGACAACAGTTGAGAGTTAGGTAGTGGCTCTCAGAACGATGTTACTACTGCTGTATTAAAAAAATAATCTGTTTCATCATCTGACTGCATCATAAATATAAAGTCTTTAATTTACCCTGACAAACACATAATCCAACTGAAGGCATGTAATCACTGTCTCAAACCGTTTTGTGAGCCTATAAAAATGAGCACTACGGGTCCATATCTGGGACTTGCTGGGTGTGAATGTATCATCCATCACATTTTCTGTCAGTGCAAATGCAGAAAAGACCAGATGTTCCTCTACATGCATACCTCCAGCACTCCTCTCTCTCCATATGTCTATCTGTGGGAGGAGCAGTCTCACAGTGTGTGCTCTACTGCAAGTCAGATGTTATGGAAGAAAGGGGTATATACATTTAAGGTTCTGTTTTTTTTCCTCATATTTCAGTCACTTCACAACAAGGTAAATTTATAAAGGTAACTAACAGTGTCAGATAGTCACCATGATTTTCTGTACACAGACTCATACCCCAATGAAGGGAATGAGCTTCACCTGGAAGTAGGGCTCAATCTAAATCACAATTTCAGTTGGCACAGTTACCAGTTTGAAAAGGCTGCAATTATTCAGCTAAAAGAATGTAGAGAAGAAAATGGTCCTGGAGTTGTTTATAATGAGCACTTTGAACAGAATCCAATTTTGAGCAATTCTTTCTAATACTTTTCTAAAATTTTCAATTGCATTTTTCCCAAAATTGTACAGCCCTACCCAAAAACACATTAAACTGTAATAAACAAATAAACATGTTTCAAGACAGGATTTGCTCAGTTAATTGAGAGGTAATCTAATTTCTCCTTCTCTAATGAATATGTCATTTAAATCTTTGAATATTTGGTTATATTATACTGTATTTGTACAATGTTTCTTATAGCATGTGTTAGTAAGTGTTAAGTCCCTATCTCTCACAGACACAGTTCAAAAACAAACAGCAGTTACTTGTGGTTTACTGCAAGCTGTGTGTTGATTTTCTCACGAACACAATCAAAGAGAAAGGCGCTTGGCTTATTCTATATGTACTCTCTTCCACCTACACACAGCAAATGTGTAAAACCTGAAGAAAACCTGTACAGCATCACAAGTTGACAGAACTACTCATATGAAAAATTTAACTGTCTAGTCTTGTTTCATGGCTCTAACACAAGTCCCCTGCAAAGTCGCTAGTGATATGGGGAGTCTAATGGAGCAACTGTAATTGGTGCACATCATCCGTTTAAGATGTTAAACAATGATTCACAGAACAAGAGAAATAATAGATTTGAGCTGGGTCAAAAAAAAAAAGATCAACCAGTCTCCTAGCAACAAGAAAGGATGGCGTGAAAAAGAAAAGCATGTCTCCCTCTGTCAAGTGCCTGAAGAGACTTAGCAGAACAGAAAAGTGTTTGTTTCCCATAATACGCAAAAGAGACCACACACATTTACTACATAAAAGCTCACAGACAAAGCCACAATTGCAGGAAGCTTTAAATCAGCGGTTAACAACATGTAAGAATGATAAAAATGCTGTCTTCTTAGGATTATGATCCCAATAAGAACTTTTTTAATCACATAACTATTGTAAACAGAAGTAAAAAGGGTCTCCCAAAGAGAGACACTACTATTCAATTGACTTTTACACTTCAATTCGATGAAGGCAAGTTTTTGTATAAAAGAGTTTGCTATATAATAGCAAACGACTGATTAAACAACAAGTAGAGCTGGGCCAGTAATTGAATTTTAATCTTCAGTCACTTCTAATTGTCACTGATATGCTTCGGGCTTTTTAAGTTCAGACAGCGTGCGGAGGAAGAAATCAGCCTGTTTTGTGTTAAATGGAAGTGACTTTAAGTGTATCTTGTTTCATTATATAAATATAGAAAAACATTTATTGAAAATCAAGACCACCATATCGCCCAGCCCTACCTACAAAACATTTTTATTTATTAATTGCATATAAATTCTTAATATTGCAAGGCTAGCTTCTGCAAGATAAATCAATTCAAAAGATACACAGGCAACTTCTTCCATAGCGATCCATTGCATCTGGGAGAAGTAATATCAAAGAACTCCCAGAGATAAACTTCAAAGCCTGAAATGATAGCAGTGCTAGTACAATGCCACTCTCCCACCCGTTTCTTATTCCATTCCAACTTCAAATGATATTTTCTGCTTCCTCTTTTCTGTCACATTCAAGCCAAGTTGATGGGCAGTCGGCAGTTGCCAAGACTATGAGTTCAAGCCAGAGGAATTTGTGTGTGAAAGAGACCAAGTGAAAGTGAGTGTCATCAGATGAGAAAAGCGAAAAGAGAAGGATAAAAACATCCGTTGACAACCACACACAGAATCCCAGTCCCAGAAGCCAGAGCCACCCAGGGCAAGAAGAATGTCTCACACAATGCAAAGACACACAAAGACTGTCACACAGATCACAATACACATCTGAGGAGCGTCTTCAGCCTCTGAGTGCACTGCCAACCACCAAGATTACTTCTAGTACACTGTAAATAATTCACATGGATTATAATCAGTAACTATGAGGAAACTAATCAAACGTTTGCTCTTAAAGCAAGACACAATATTGGCTACATATGTATTTGTCATCTACATATTTGAATGAATTACTTAAACATGTTATTTGAACAATGAGTAAATGCTTCATTTAAGACCCTGTAGAAAACATTTTTAGTTTATTTAAAAGGGACAGAAAAGAACATTGTTACATTTAAAATAGCAACCACTGGCATGCCCATAGGCCATCTAGCCTGTTCTCTGATATAATAATGGTCAAAAAAAAAAATTAATAATGGATTTAAGGGCATTAGATCATCTTCCATCCAAGAATACATCTAAGGTAAGTAAAATCTAACTTCAAAGCTAAAGTTTTCCATTGGAGTCACCAAACCAACCAGAGTCCATGAATATAACAAGCATGAGAGCCAAAGAAAGCCACACAGGAGACCTGACATCTGCAGCCTCTCCAGACATTGCGTCCCTCTACAGCATTGTAATTACCAAAGTATTACCACAACAATCAAGAGTCTCCTCGATCAAACACATGTTAAGTCTGTCTGATCCCACCTGGTATTAAAATGCATATTAAGGGAATTCAAAGCTCTGGATTCAATTTATGCTCTTACATTTTGTACAAGGCATACAAATAAATTAGATGACATTTTACAATAGCCGCATTTGCATGACAAATGTAAAGACAGGGCTGAAAAAAGCACAAAACAAGCACCTTCTCAATGTCCAATAATCTTTAACCCCCAAAGCCTTATAGGGAAATGCTAAATTGCCAATACACAAAATGTGGTTCACTGTTAAGTTTGCATCATTGTTTACATGGGCACATTGCTGCAGTGGAGAATAGATGTTTGCATTTAAAGAGTTTAAGAAACACTCCAAGCCAATTTGTAGCCAATGGAGCAAAGATGATGAGACAACCAACATGTCTTTTTGAAAAAACAAAGACTTTAGAGCTCGTCTCCTGCGAGAGCCTACAGGCCTCACTCATCTTAGTCCGGTTCAATGAAACATTTACACATCCACCAGGTCTGTAGCTCCAGCATCAGTCAGCATGACCAATTTCATTCTCCATTATTTTACTTTTAGATTGCGATATATGTTCCTAAACTTCATTTGGATTATTTTGATTGAGAGTCTCAAAATAAAATAGTTTCCCTCTCATTGTGAAAGAGTTGACAAAGATAGTGTTATTGAAATACAGGTGTCTAAGAAGTGGAGCCTTTATTGTGCCTGGAGAATAAGGCGCCTGGCTTTTAATCAGCAATCCATCAGGCTGATGAGGAGGAGATGAGGAAGATGCTTTGAAGTGGTCTCTGGATGCTGCACTGCAGAACAACAGAGTCTGAGCGATAATGAAATCACTGTTGTTAATGGGTACGTCATTAGCTCAGAAATGCCCTGAGTGACTTTTGCTGTCAGGAAAAATAAAAATGTCAAATGAGAGCGTTCAGGTCAGACTATTTGTCTATATAGAGACAAAATGGGTTTGTGGTAAGTGTTTCCTCTTCTTACAAAGGTGGAAGTTGAGCAGATTAATCTCAGGATCCCTGAGCTAGGTGGAATGCTGTCAGAATGACTTTGCAGCTACAGCAGCTCGTTGCTCGGGAGATAAGGCCAGGTCAGGAATGTCTGTGTTCATGGGCCAAGCAGGAATGGATAGAGGAGGAGATATAAAGGATGTAGGCTGATAGTGATGGAGAGGATTGAATGACAAAAGGTTGAGGTTTGCAGTCGAGGGGGTGATGAATGGCTGGGGCAATTGTGTTGGAAAAGAGAACAAAACACAAGTAAAGTGTGATGAAACCGGGAGCAAAGGACATGGAAATGTAATCAGGACAGGGCCAAATAAACTGAATAGCCTGTGTACGCCTGTATGAATGCAGCCGCATGTGGGGTGCCTTTCTAAATGTCAATGTGTTTTTCAGAACAGTGAAAAAAGCCTGTCAGCTTGCAGACAGCCACTACCCTTTAATGGCAAAGCAACCATGGCAATAGCCCTGACAGCAAGAAAGAGGCTTTGTAACATCATTCTCACTGCTGAGTATATAGGATGTTATCGGCCCAGTTTCCCTATCAATGCGCCATCAAATAGACTTGGGGGCTGTGGCTGATCTGATCCAATATCCATCATGCCAGCAGTGGGATTTAGATAAAGCCGCTCTGCTGAGGCCAGGGATCTGTCTGGAGTGAAAATTCGTTATGGGGCATTTTGTGTTTGTGTGCAATTTGGGACATTTTCTGAGGGGATAACCATGATAACTGAGTAGTGGAACCACATGTCACATGTCTGACGGATGTGGTCACTTTAGTGAGCATCAAAACAGGGTTGGTGAATGTATGCCATAGAGAGGTTAGTTAACATAAGATCGGGGTGCTGAGTCAGATCAAGATACAGATCAATGAAAATAACTTCCATAACTAAAGAACGTTTCAATTCATAAAGAAATACAAGTTTAATATCCTTACTGTTGCAAAAGAGTACAAACATTTCCCTTAAACTAGTGAATTTTATTAAATGATTACCACCTAAAATGAACTGGAACACCAATGGCTGCAAGTGTGAGCCAGTGAGGAGTAATGAAGAGAGTGGCTTCATTGTGCAGAGAGAGTAAATTAGCGTCTCGCCAAGTTGAGCCGCCAAAAAAAAAACCCAAGTGTAAACACAGCTCTCTTAGCTCTCAAGAGGGGGAAGATGATTACCTCACAATTACAGGACCACAGAGGAGAGAGAAGCCCCATTGCCTCAGTGACAGAAAGAGAGATTACAGGGTGGCGGCGGGACTAATGATGATGGGGAAAGGGAAAAACACTGCAGTGCATCCCAGAGGAAACGCTAAATTGCAGCAACTAAGAGAAATTTGTGGCACTTGGCAATCCTCATAAACATGAGTGAAGGGAAAGGGATGCCTTTATGTTGCATATCGAGGTGTACATGTTTTAGAGTTTTCTTTTGGTGCACCATGGAGCTCAACAGTGACCGCCTGCTTCAATTCATTTTTCCCCTAGACTTTTCGGAAAATTTCAAATATCAAGTTCAAAGGCTTTGTAGAGGCTAATCGGCTAATATCTAATAATAACCTAGCAGCAGAAGTTAATGTTCAGAAAAAGATTTACTAAAATTATAGGTGGTCATTAGTTGGCACATAGCTGATTAGCCCTGAGCAAGCTTTCAAACTTTTAATATTAAATCAGTCTATGGGAAAAAATTATAAAAAATGAATGTTCACTGCTGTGCTCCATTGAGTCATCAACATCTTGAGAAGCCCTACAACTTTATACTTGCACTAAGGGGTTACTAAAAATCCCATTTGGCCAGTTAAATTTCTTCAATATTTTATTCTAGATGGTTTAGTCTGTATGGTGACTAAAATTATACTTTATTCAATAGCCCCCTTTTTCAATAATAAATAGCAGTGGCGGAGTGTGCATTTCACACCTAGGCCTTCAATAGTGCTCCGTCTGAAACAATCCACTCCTCAATAACTAGTTTATGGTTATAAAAGCATCTTAGTATAGTCCAAGATTAGTCCTGATTTAGACCTGGTTTAGACCTGGTTTAGTCCAGGTTCAGCTACAGATGCAATTTGCTGCTTGGGCTGGTTCGCTGTCTGACTGTCCAATCAGCGGGTCTGAATCCGGTGACGTCGTACGCCTACTAGAAGGCCCTGGCGATACCAACTAAAAATTTAAAAAAATTAATTAATAAAAAAAAAAAGATACCAACTCAAAATCTGATTGGTTGTAGCAACAGTTTCATCGACATTTATTTTGTGTTCGAGGGCCTGCAAAACGGATTGTGAAGGCCCCAGGGATACTTCTTTGACTTTGGCTGAAATGTGATTGGTCAAATGCTTTAATATGAAAATGCATGCGTGGAAGCAGCACAACCATCGGAAAAGCTCTGAAAGGAAGCGGACGAACCATTTGGAATTATTTAATAATAATATAATTAACATCAGTCTGTGATTCTGATATTTTTTTAGCAGCAGAGGCCCTGACGCCCCACCACTGATAAGAGAGGTGCTTCTTTGAAACTTTGCAAAAAACTAAAAACTTACCACTAAATTGTGGAAATTAGAGCCCGACCGATATATCGGTTGGTCGATATTATCGGCTGATATGAGCTCCTGGAAGCATATCGGCTATCGGCCAATATGCTTGCTGATAGGGGCCGGTATTTCACGTGGGCATGTTATACCTCCTTATAATGCTTAGACTCTCTACATTATGTTCATTTAATCCAATTTACAGACAGATAAATGTCCAAATATGTGGCTCTGCATCAGTATTTATCTGCGGAGTCATTTGTCTGTGTCTGTACTGTCCCTGAACACACCCACAGAGTCGTGCGTTTGTTTACACCCGCAGACATAGATCCATGTGCGCAACACTGACATTATATTCTTTTTATGGACAATCGGTTTGAGTCTGGATTAAAAGGACTTTTATTAGTGCAGACTTGTGATGTGAGGAGGAGCCTGTGTGAGCGGTGAGTGTTGGAAATATGTCGACTATGAAGCTAGTTTTGGTTTGTTCTGATAGGTTAGCGATTAGCTGCTGTAGCTCTCACACATAAACAGGCTGTTTTCTATTGGTCTATTATAAAGTCACTATATTGGCCGTATATTTGTTACTGGACCTGCATTGATATGTAAATGAGCTGTGAATAGAGGTGTAAATGATGAAACTTTCGCATATAATTAATTACCGCGGCGCGCAGCATTTACGGCTAAAGGCTAATAGCAATTGTTTATTTACTAGCTAGGCTAGTAGTGATGGGTCGGTCGCGAACGAAGCGGCTCTTAGAGCCGGCTCTTTGAAGCGAACGACGAGAGCCTGCTCCTTATTGGGAGCCGTGTTTTCTCTTTCTCTTATTTTTTTCTCTTCACGTCGCGTGCAGACTCGTGGTAGTTTGACAGCGGCAGCGGCTAAAAACAAAACTTTTCAAAAATCTGCGTGTGCAAAAACGTGCATATATATATAAGCATAAAACAAATAAACCAGGACTAATCTTGGGGTCGAGAGAGGGAGAGACCAAGTCCCGACACTCAGTCCTGGTTAAGTTCTGGTTTAGTCCTGTTTTACACATGGTTTAGATCTGTTTTAGTCCTGGTTTAGTCCTTTTTCAGTCCTGGTTCAGTTCTGGTTTAGACCTGCTTTAGTCCTATGACATATCATGTAAAGAGGCAGAATAACAATAAATGAGGCCTAAATAAACCCAGTTTAAAATTCACCAGTTTTTTTTTTTAATAATTCAAGATTTACAGTGAATTTTTACATCACTAATTTTATATATATATTTTTTAATCCATATCAGTCGGGCTCTAGTGGAAATGCAAATCATTTTTTGTATTTTTGAAAAGATACGTGATAAGAGCAAAAACATTATATTAGGTAAAATGTGGAAGGTCAAAAATGAAGCATAAGTCAAGTCTTGTCATGACCCAATTTAAAATGTGTTGAACAGAGATCCTTTAATGGCCATTTGGTCTTGATGAGCTGAATTCTTGTGTATGGGCCAGAACAAAGCTTTATCATCTGTTAATGAATTCCTCAGCCAGCAGTGGTTACCGCTGCAGGCAGGTAATTAGTTTGAACAGCGGGAAAGATCAAAGACTACACTTCCTGTCTTGCCCTCTGGATGTGACCTCACAAGGGGAAGTCGCAGATTCACAGGAGAAATGGCACAGACTGCAAAGGCTCGACATAGCGGTTTGAGAATAATGCTTGCAGAAGTATGACATTATAAAAAAAAAAAAAAAAACATGTTCGTACAAAAGTAGTTACAATCACAAGTTGTGGCAGTTCACATCACTGGTTAAACTTATCAGACAAATTGGAGTCCAAAGAGGACAGGGTGTGATAGCATATCTGTGTGTGTGAATGTGTCCCAGCTTTATCTGATGATCCAAGTCACTACCAGCCAAGCCTCGCAACATGGTGGCTGGTAATATTTCAGAGCTGCCAAGAGTGGAACACTGACAAAGCACAGAATAGTCCTTCGCAAATAATTCAAGGGCAATTGTACACTATTGTCAGAAACATTAACTGTATTTTAACAAAGCATTGTACCTGGCAGTCTAATAATACAAAAAAAATTAAATGGTGATAAAATGCAGAAACAAACAGCAGAGTGAATGTCTGCAGATTGGCAGGTTGCTTCCCTGCATGGACCAAAAGGATTAAAACAGCAGGATTTGGCTGGCACAGGTTTTAGAGTACTGCTTAAATCTTCATGTTGCTCTCTGAACATTTTATGGCACAAGAAAAATTATAGTTCAGAAAAACCTGACCAAAAGCGACTGTGGTGAGTTTTTGGAAACAACACACTCAGATGCTTCAAAAAAAAAAAAAAAAAAAAAAAAAAGGAAATAGGAAATGATAGTTGAGGAAGAAAAAAGAAACAATATACATTTTCTTGACAACATTATATTCAGAATAAGACTGGATGTGCTCCTTGAGCAAAACTTAAGAAATTTATAGTGTGTATCTTCAACTACATTTAAATATTTACAATTATTTATGAAATCAAATTAATCCAAATATGCTTGTTTTTTTTACTTTACTTCCTATCTAAATGCACTAAATCATAACCATTTTTCCTGACGGGTTCTGAGTAGAAGCTTACAATAGTGATGCAACCTCGATTGAATGAATTAAAACGGTAAAACTTCCCTCAAATAAATTGTATTCAAGGGAATTCAAAGGAATGAACAGTGCAGGAAAAATATCACTACAGTACTGATAAAGAAAACCAGGTATGACTGAAGTACTGGTACCCAAATAAAGTTACCTTCGTTGAGACAGGAGCCCAGAAAGAGACCCCTTGACACCACTGTTATCAAAAACAAGCATTCAAAACAGTCATGGAGGTATATGATGAAAAATCAAGACATGTGTATGAATAAATGATGAGCACAGAAGCATAGATTTGTAAAAGCCTGACCCATGCCCCGGCTTTCTTTAAGTCCTGACAGCAGAGAATTATATAAGGATTGATTAATTGATTGAGCTGAGTAAACAAGCCTCTTCTGGGAAACAATATCCCTGAACAGTTGCAGCTGTCAAGAAGATGAACCGAGCAAGGGGCACAAAGTATAATATGGAGAAAAATGAAATATTGGGCAAGTTCAAGACCCTTAAGTGTCCATTGCTTAGTCCACATAAACATAAAGCCAGTCATTCTTTTTGCAGGTTATTGGCTCTTCGAGGTGCCAGAACCTAATTGGTCTAGTCTACTCTCCGTGGCCAATGTGTTACAAATGACTGAATTAACCAGCACTATCACTTAAACGAACCTGCACTTAAAAGGAAAGAGTGATACAAATGAACAAGAGAAGATTCTGGATGCCCGACACCGGGGTTGGGCCTCTGCTCACTGCTGTATGAGCTTCCATATATCACTTACCATAATCTCTCTAATCCCTTCGCAATAGCAAGGACCAGTTTAGCACTTCGCCCTAACCGCCTGCTTCAGTCTAATAAAAGATATGGGTGATTTAGTGTCAACACATTTTATTACAATGAGAATAGAGACAGATTAGTGCAGAATACTAATGCATCCCATTGTTGTCGTGTGAGTGATATTAAATGCAAAAAGGTTGCACTCCAAAATGGCATATAAAAGAGGCCATCCAATTGAGTTCAGAAGCATAAGCCCCTTACAAGCTTTATCATTTGTTAACTTTGAGCTGTTAGCGCACAAGTTATTATCATCTACACTTCATGTTCATATTTCCTATAACTACTGACCTAGCTGGACTTGTATGTAGACAGCAATAGAAGAGCAGGTGAGGTGATAGTTCACTATAGCTTTACAAATTGGCCCTATCAACTGTTCGAGCCTGTCCTCAGAGCAGAGGTGGGAGAAGATATTGATTAGGATTTTTAGCATTTTTGCCCAGTTACAATATTCAGATTATATCATTGCAATCCACCAGAAAGGCGCAAAAACATACCTGTAAATGTTGTGACTGACGCTCAAGTAGCACAAAAAGAAGTACTGATTGTAAAATTAAAGACAGAAGTACAACTGCTGAACTTCATGTAAAAAAATTATACATTTGTTTGTTTGTTTTTAATCTGCTTTATGCGATAGGCGATATTCGAATTTTGTGCAGTTTGTGCAGTCACCTCTACCTCAGAGATAACTGTGCACAATGTGTTAGGCTAGACAGTTTACAAATAAAAATATAAACTGGGGTATACTGCGGAAATGCAAACACAAGGAGGTCAACCTAATCAAACAACAGAAAGCACTGTGGTCATGTAAATGTCAATTGTAGGTTTGCAGTGACGATGAGTAAACACATAATCAGTGGTTTTGTGGTGTACCCAGTGCATCATTCAGCTCCTTCCAGCTTGGTCTGTGGTAAGAGTTAAGTGGCCGAGGAGAGTATGGCAAAAAGGTGGGCCATTAGTGAAGAAGTCAATACAATGTAGTTCTATAGAGAAAACCTATGCCAAACATAATATGAACCATAGATCAATTTACACTCAGAAAAATAAAGGGAACATGAAACATTGACCAAAGCCATGTAAGTTGTGAGAAAAGATATACTTTCCCAGTTCTAATTGTATTTTTATTCTGCATGGTGGGGGGCTTAGTAAATTATCCAACCAAAACATTACTGGGCATAGTTAGGGGACAGTAGATTCAAGTAAAGAACAAAATGTACCAGAATAGACAAGAGCGAGAGGCTTCATTCATGTTCACATTCAGTGACCAACAGCTGAAAGAGACACTTTATAGTATGCGCAAGAAGTCTGAACAAGCATCCTCCCCCAGCGATTATCATTTTTTTCCCCCAAGCTCTGAAGCCTGCATCAACCTGGCCCACAGCCCTTTGCCAGGGGCTTTGGCCAATACTGAGGATTAAAACCCTACTGCCAGTCTATAAATACACCTAGTAGACCAATGCGAGCCCAGCCAGTCATTGCTCTCACCTCCCGCTGTATACATCCTTCCTCCTTTATTCAACTTTCCCCTTTCCCTCTCTTTCTCACAGTCGCAGTGTGTGCCTTTCCTGAGGTCCTACACTCCCTCCACCCAAGTCACTGTGAGTTTATCCCTGCTCTATCCCTCTTGTACGCTCTCGCTTGGCAGGGCCTCTTAATTGGAAACAAGCTGTGAGAGGGCTTTCAGTTTGAGGTTAAAATTGCATCTGACCTGCCTCCTGCTGTAGCTTTCCTCCTCTCCTTCTTTAGTCGTGTTGTACGATTGGACAAAATGAAGGAGAGAAGACATGTGAACCGGCCAGAGTTAGGAGAGACATGATAAGCAACCAAACAGTCATTCACCAGAAATATAAGGTGAGAAAGGTCTGCACAATCCATGAGCTACTGCCAGAGCAGACAATGTGCTTTTTCCAATACTACAAAGACAGTCTGAAATTGAGACTCAAGCAATCAGGAAACCATGGTCTGTTTGTGTCAAACAGACAGGATGCAGGTGAAAAATAATTCAGTAATTTTATATGGCTTACTTTTCTTAAAAGGTAATTAAATATCCATAATATAATTACAATACAAACAAATGCATTGCATATGTCTGTAGTCCAAAGTAACTGTACATGAATGTGGTACAACCCAACATCTGGACACAAAGCCCAAACTATTACGCACAGATGACATGGCAATTACATGGTTATTATGGTTATTACATTCAGTCTGTCACAACTTCCTTGTTGTCAGTAGAAGAGGATAAGAGGGATTTGTTGCACAAAGGGCCATAGACACAGCACATAAACGATTACTTCCACCCAGTTAGACCATAGACTGCACTGTCTGAGTCTGACCTAGTGATGTATGATCTGGCTGTGCAGTCACCAAAGTGCTTTAACAGCATTTAGGACACCGAGCCACACAGAAGGTTTCCAAACTACATCTTCTGCCTTTTCAAAGAAGCATTGTGCTTCAATAAGCAATGGAGAAATTTAACACACTTAACGAATGGGCGAAAGCCAGAATTCAAATCCATCAGCCACACAAACTGGGGATAAGGCCAGAAAAAGGCTTAAAGAGCATTTCATGTCTTCATAATATAAACAAGTTGCGAAAAGCTTATTCAAACATGTCTTGTTTACAGTCCAGGACAAGTCCGACGCACTTTAGATTTGGAACTTGAATCATGAACCAAAAGCAAATATTGATCTCCACAGCAACTGGATTCTTGATTGCTGTCCCACCCACTTCTCTGGCCAAACCTCGCTCTTGCACACTGCCATGGGCTTCTGGGGGCCAGGCCAAAGACATGCAGCAGGTCTGGGTACAATTAGCTCTGGTAAACCATTCAAGCATCAGATGATACAGTTCAGACAAATTAACCACCATTTGCATTTTTCCAAACTTCGGTCATTTCTGTACCAAAACACAAGAAGCATCCAATAGATGGATGATTTTCCTCTGTTAAACATGCATTTAGATTACATTTGGAAACTTCACTGAACTCCTTGACGTGTTTAGTGAATGCAGTATTGTGAGCCCATAACTTTTAAGCAGTGGCCTTCTTAGCAACCTAAGGCAATTCATCATCATCGTCTGCTAAATATTTGAGATATACCTTTTGGTGTGTTGGCTCTGCAATTTGGAATTTGAGCATTTTTACATCGCTCCAACTGCAAAGAAAAATGTGGGATCAGTGTATGTTATTTAATCGGAAATCCCTGGTATGATTGTCGATCAAGCTAAAGCCAGTTGACTGAGAAACTGTGTTCTTTTGCAGTGAAGCTAAGCTGGTAAGGGCAACAGATATCCAAAAACGTGCTTCCACAACACTACTTAATGACAGCAGGATTAACTTTTCCTTTGGGTTCTAGCTCCGGTGCCACCCATCTCACTGTGTGAAATCATATCAGTGCCTGGCACAAGTTGGCAACTGACACAAGCTGGCTCCAAGTGATAGAAAGAGAGCTTCATCTTGTAAAATAAAGAATGCAACATGCCACTCTGCCAACTAATGAAGCACCAAGATGATACCTCTACCTGCACAACAGGCACAAACATGAGCCTTCTGAGGATATATGAGATACTCACGTTTTATCTTTATATAGAAACATCTTGCCATGGTACACTTGTAAAATCAATACATTCCTATGTGAGACACATGATTAATTGGAGATTCCATTTACTTTTTTTTTTTTTCAAAATTTAATCTTGACAATAAAATGGACTTTAATTAAGGGTGTTTGATGTAATTTTTCTGAGTTTTTCATCCAATTATTGAACACCAAAATGAGGTCAAAGTACATTTACTGTCTTTCTGCCTTTAATGGCAAACAGAGGAAATATGCAATAAAGACGCTCATAAGTGACAACACATTTTGGAGAGGTCAAGTGGGACACGAGTTGGAGCATTTGGGAGTTTGTGTGGGAAATAGCTGCACAAACGGGACACACTGGCTTCCCCTCTCTGGCACCAGCTTTGTCCCAGTTAATCCGCCCCAAAGAGCCAGAGAGGAACAGCCCGCAACGCACCATACTACCAGCAGTAACAGCACATGACAGCCTGACATAAATGCCATAGGTCAAAGTATTACCTCTGCACATTGTTATCTGTATCTACTACTGCACTGATAATAATCATATCAATAATCATAATAGGATTTCATCTGATCTGAGAGTCCAGGGTAGAAAAATGCACATTTAATTTAAAATTAAATGGTAGACGGAATTACAGCATTGGGACAGTTTGAAGATGGGTGTAGAGATAAAGACTGCAAGAGAGATTTGTTGATTTACCAGATACAGATTACATGTAGATTATATGTACAATTGTGCTACAAAGCAAAAGTACTACTTAACCAGGTTCCTGTACTTCATATGAAAAGTGTTGACATTTTAAAACATCCGCACAAACACAGATTAGAGCACTTTGAAACCATTTTACAAGATGAAAAGGAATATGAACAGAAACTGTACTGCACTCTTGCAACTCTCCCCACATTTAGAACTGCTCTTATCTCGCTGCCTCATCCTTGTGAAGTTGAAAATCAACACCACCAACATCAAAGACAGAGATGTCTGAAAAAATAACTACAAAAACTTAATAGTGAAAACCAGAATAAATGTGTTTTTTATGGTTTTAACAACTAAGTGGCAAATGATACAGAAAAATTTGCAAAAAAAGTAGAGGTACAATTTTAATTTAAAAAACATTGCGTTATAAGTCAACTGTATTTGCTCAAATGTGTTTACAGAACAGCAGTGTGAAGTTGAAAGAAGTACTTACTTGTCATACTCTGCATTGTCTTTGTCACAGCGGGCGTCCTTGTGCTTCTGCCAGTCTTTGCCATGTTTACACGTAGTGAGCAGCACCACATCTTCAGAGTTATGGACATGATATAAAGCATTCCTAGTGTCTGAGCCTATTCCAGTCAAATACCTCTTGCCCTTAAAAACGAGCATGTACTTCCTAAAAGGGGGGATAGTGTTGTGTTTAAGATAGCCCCTCTCTCCACCTGTCCTTGGGTGGTCTTTGGAGAAAAGGGGGATAGAAACGTCAAAATTAGGCCTAAAGTTTTCAGTGCTGATGCTGGCTTTGGCCAACATGGCATAGCCTATGTCGAAACCTAGGTCCTCCGTGTAGTCTGGCCATGTGCCTGAGTACAAGTTAAAAATAATGTGGTTCCTGCCTTCATTCCACAGAGGAAGGCTTTGAACTTTTGCCCGCAGGTTGTGGATATACTGCGGTGAGAGCTGGTCCCTGTCCAGAGTGTCCAAACTCAGGACAAATAGACAGGCCTGTGATGGGTCCGCTGTATAGAACCTGGACCCTTCAATTGATGACAAAATGTTCTGATAACTCTCCGACATCTTCTCTCCTTTCTGAGCGGGGTAGACATATACTTTAAAGCCATTCTTCTTGCACAGGGAGAAATCAAAGCAGGAGTCCATTCTACAGCGTTTGTCTGTGTAAACGCCCAGGTTGGCTTCTCTTTTTTGCCTCGGTGATATATGTCCATTGTAGTCATCGCTGCGCTCGGGTTGCCAGGAGCTAAATGTCTGGAGAGGCCCCAAGAAGCGACGCCACCGCTGCCCCGGGTGAGACCCCGAGAGGCTGCGGTCATCACGCCTGCTGTGACCCCGCCTGGACAACACAGGAACTTGCAAGCCCCCCAAACAAAAGAGCAGGATGAGACACGTACCAGTGGAGAGCAGGAATAGGTAGCGTTTTTTGGCCTGCATGTGTCCAACAATCTGAGCGTAGATTTGTCGTGATAAATCCGTGGAGTCTGCAAGTTTTGATCTCAGCTCCTACTGTGGGATCTCTCCGCCATCTTCCCCCGGGCTGCAAGGGCTGTGAGCTCGCGTCTCCCACCTTCTGCTTCAAAAACCTTTCACAAGTCCGGGAACTGAGCCAGTGCATGTGGGCGACTTTTAATGTTCATCCACCTCGTCTCCTCGTCAATAGTTGTATGGACTGAACTTGAAATGCTCCTCCTGGGAGTTACAACATTGCTCACTGAAATCTAGGTATCCAACTCCTTCCCTGCTTCTCGGTTACCCTGCCCTTAACATTTGACTCGCTTGACCCTTCCAACTATCCACTAACATACAATGAAACTAGTCTAAACTTGAATAAGCAACAGACTGCCCGAAGAGTTAACTATTGTCCCCGTAGAAAACTAGCCCTGGAGCGGATACCGGTGTGTGGGATTAGCCATTCTTACACACGGTATAATAAAATCAAAGCTGCATTTTATAATAAAGTGACTGTGTCCGGGTTTGGTATGTGTTAACACTCAAATTAGTGGAGTGGATCTATCTGGCTAACGGGCTAACTACCTGGCTAGTTTCTATAAACATTGAGTTAGCTTGTTAGCAAAGCGGCGAGGCATCAAAGTAGCTCTCAGGCTGCTCGGAAAGTGATCCCACAGCGAGGCATTTTATCTTCGTCCTCAGGAAAAAAATCTTCGGAAATCGTTAACTTATCCAGCGCTCTGTCAGAGTAGAAACAGCCGGCATACTTCCCCGTGTTCGGCTTCAGTCGTGGTAAGTGGTGAAGTGGTGCCTCACACTCAGGATCAGAAGGAGCTGTGTGGACGAGAGACACACAAGCTCAGCGTACGTCAGTCCAACACGGCGGCTCATGACGACATCACGTTACGCTGCGTTGTCATTGGGCGCCGTCACGGTACAGGGGGGTGGGACTGTAAGGGAATTGAATAGCAAAGATTTACTGGAAGTTAAACTTTCGGCCAGGTCTACAAATGTAAAATTCAGAAGTGTTCCCTAACTTTACTTGTTTTAAAAATTAACTCAAATTTACCATAAAATCTCTGAAATATGAATGGACCTAAAGCTCCAAAAGTGTATTCCTACATATGTGAAATTCCCTTGAACTCTTAATTATGCAAATACACTTTTTATGCTGTTTTATGACTATTTGTTGTGTTTATGTTCCCTCATTCAGACATGTAATGACACACACCCATGTTTGTTCTATCACTTTCACGCACCCAGTTGTGTGTAATTTATTTAATTTTTTTTTTTTTTTTATTACCCATTTTTTATCCATATTTACAAATTTACCTGGGACAGTCTCAGTTTTGAGCCCTATGTCCCCTGTCCCAGCAGATTTAACCAAAGCCATTAAAAAGAAATGTCCCAGGTATCCCTTTTTTTGACTAATTTTATACCTTCCAACTGTAAAGAAAGGCATACATTGTAATTTGTTTTGGTATATATATATATATATATATATATATATATATATATATATATATATATATATATATATATATATATATATATATATATATATATATATATATATATATATATATATATATATATATATATATATATATATATATATATATATATATATAAAAGCAGCTTTAAAACAAGAAGGAAATGTGACTTTACTGACTCACATGTTAGTCATGAATGGGCCAAGTGCAGAACAGTTCTCTGTAATTACGCATGTGTTTCACAATTTTGTTATAACCAACCACTCCAAAACCAAGAGTGTCCCAGTTTTTGATTTCGAAATTCTGATCACACTAACTCTGGGAAGAGTAATGATGAGTCAATAATGTATTTAAGGCATAATCACACCTGTAGAGTTTCCAACAGTGTATTCTTCTTCAGAGTAATGCTTACACAATGGAAACGTTTAGTCATTCATTTATGTCCCACTTTTTTTTTCTATTTTGTATCACAGCCCAGGACATGCCAGGGAACATCTGACAGGATAATGGTACCACAGTGCATCGGCCTGATCTTTTCTGGCATCTCTTTAAGCAGTGATGTGTTTTCACAGCTGCCACAGCCTAAAAGACTTAAAGTGACTTCTCACAAGTAGGGAAAAGTCCACAGAGGAATGTGAAGAAGCATTTCAGTCTCAGTATCTGCAACGCTCCGGTTCCCCATGGACCACTGATCAAAGACTAGAAGGATATTGCCACCACCTCCTTCTGTTGCTCTGCCCTGTCTCTCTCACTTTCTCCTGTCCCCCGTCTGCACTCACTTCTGTTATGTATGCCAACTGACCTCTTTCATCCTATATAACTGATTTATGAAGGAAATGAGGTTTGTGACTGACGCAAATAAATGGAAGTGCATCTTTCCCTCACCAGTGATCAAGTGCACTTTGTGTATGTGACTGGATTCAGGTACCTTAAAAATAACTTTTGTAAACTGTGTTGTCTGACATTCGCTTGAGCATATTTATCCAAGCTTATAAAAACTTCATAACAGTGTGATGACAAAACATCTCATCATTGCAAGAATAGAAAGACGCTGTGTTGTTTTGTGGATGCATTGTGACTGTTGAGCAGAGCACCAGATTTAGAGCAGTGGGGTGACTGAGCCAGGGCTGCACTCCCACTGCGTGATAATCGCAGCCGTGCCAATATCTCATTTGGATGCACCCAGGTCGGCATCAGTGTTTCTGAACCAGCCAGACAAACAACTAAACAGCCAAACTAACATTCATCATTTTCACATTTCTCACTCATTAGTTAGTGCAGACCAATAAACTGCAAGCAAAATTTATTCTGACTCTGAATTGGTGCAACAATAACCCCAATATACCCCTCCTTGAACCGTCACCTTATCGTGGTGGAGGGGTTTGAGTGCCCGAATGATCCCGGGAGCTATGTTGTCGGGGGCTTCGTGCCCTGGTAGGGTCACCCAAGGCAAACAGGTCCGGGGAGACGGGTCAGACGAAGAACGGTTCAGAAGCCCCTATGATGAGTGCAACACAGAGGCCAGTTACGTCGCCCGGATTGGCGTCACCGGGGCCTCACCCTGGAGCCAGGCCTGGGGTGGGTGCTCGCCAGCGAGTGCCTGGTGGCCGAGCCTCCCCCACGGGGCTCGGCCGGGCTCAGCCCGAAGGAGCGACGTGGGGCCGTCCTCACGTGGGCCCACCACCCGCAGGAGGATCCATATGGGGCCGGTGCAGAGAGATCTGGGCAGCAGTCGACGGCGGGGGCCTCGGCGACCAGATCTCCGGACATGGAGACTAGCTCTGGGGACATGGAATGTCACCTCGCTGGGGGGAAGGAGCCTGAGCTTGTGCGGGAGGTTGAGCGTTACCGACTAGATATAGTCGGCCTCACCTCCACGCACAGTTTGGGCTCTGGAACCCAACTCCTTGAGAGGGGCTGGACTCTCCATTTCTCTGGCGTTGGCCGCGGGGAGCGGCGGCGGGCTGGTGTGGGCCTGCTCATTGCCCCACAGCTCAGTCGCTGTGTGTTGGAGTTCACCCCGGTGAACGAGAGGGTCGCGTCCCTGCGCCTTCGGGTCGGGGACAGGTCTCTCACTGTGGTGTCGGCCTACGGGCCGAACAGCAGTGCTGAGTACCCGGCCTTCTTGGAGTCCTTGGGAGGGGTACTAGACAGTGCACCGACCGGGGACTCCGTTGTTCTCCTGGGGGACTTCAACGCCCACGTGGGCAACGACAGTGACACTTGGAGAGGGGTGATTGGGAGGAACGGCCTCCCCGATCTGAACCCGAGCGGTGTTTTGTTATTGGACTTCTGTGCTAGTCACAGTTTGTCCATAACGAACACCATGTTCGAGCACAAGGGTGTCCATAAGTGCACGTGGCACCAGGACACCCTAGGCCGGAGGTCGATGATCGACTTTGTCGTCGTGTCATCTGACCTCCGGCCGCGTGTCTTAGACACTCGGGTGAAGAGAGGGGCTGAGCTGTCAACTGATCACCACCTGGTTGTGAGTTGGGTTCGCTGGCGGAGGAGGAAGCCGGAAAGACCTGGCAGGCCCAAGCGTGTAGTAGTGAGGGTCTGTTGGGAACGTCTGGCGGAGCCCTCTGTCAGAGGGACTTTCAACTCGCACCTCCGGGAGGACTTCTCCCGGATTCCGGGGGAGGCCGGAGATATGGAGTCTGAGTGGGCTTCATTCTCGGCCTCTATTGTCAATGCGGCTGCTCGGAGCTGTGGGCGTAAGGTCTGTGGTGCCTGTCTCGGCGGCAATCCCCGAACCCGGTGGTGGACACCGGAAGTAAGGGATGCTGTCAAGCTGAAGAAGGAGTCCTATCGGGCCTTGCTGGCTCGGGGGACTCCTGAGGCAGCTGACGGGTACCGGCGGGCCAAGCGTGCTGCAGCCCGTGTGGTCGCGGAGGCAAAAACTCGGAGCTGGGACGAGTTCGGGGAGGCCATGGAGAAGGACTATCGGACGGCCTCAAAGAGATTCTGGCAAACCGTCCGGCGCCTCAGGAGGGGAAGCAGTTCTTCACCAACACTGTTTACAGTGCGGGGGGAGAGCTGTTGACCTCTCGACTGGGGACGTTGTCCGGCGGTGGAAGGAATACTTTGAGGATCTCCTCAATCCCACCGTCACGTCCTCCGAGGAGGAGGCCGAGGCTGGGGACTCGGAGGCGGACTCATCCATCACCCTGGCCGAAGTCACTGAGGTGGTTGGCAAGCTCCTTGGTGGCAAGGCTCCGGGTTTGGATGAGATCCGTCCTGAGTACCTGAAGTCTCTGGATGTTGCAGGACTGTCTTGGCTGACACGCCTCTTCAACATTGCGTGGCGGTCGGGAACAGTACCTCTGGACTGGCAAACCGGGGTGGTGGTCCCTCTGTATAAGAAGGGGGACCGGAGGGTGTGTTCCAACTATAGGGGGATCACACTTCTCAGCCTTCCCGGAGGGGGTCCGGTTTGGGGACCACAACTTTCATCTCTGCTGTTTGCGGACGATGTTGTCCTGTTGGCTTTCATCGAGCCAGGACCTTGCAGTGTCAGACCTGTTCCCACTGGGGCGGTTTTGCAGCCGAGTGTGAAGCGGCTGGGATGAAGATCAGCTCTTCCAAGTCCGAGGCCATGGTTCTCGACCGGAAAAAAGGTGGCTTGCCCTCTCCGGGTGGGTGGGGAGTCTTTGCCTCAAGTGGAGGAGTTCAAGTATCTCGGGGTCTTGTTCACGAGTGAGGGAAGGACGGAACGTGAGATTGACAGGCGGATCGGTGCAGCTTCGGCAGTGATGCGGTCGCTGTATCGGACCGTTATGGTGAAGAGGGAGCTGAGTCGAAAGGCGAAGCTCTCGATTTACCGGTCAGTCTTCGTTCCTACTCTCACCTATGGTCATGAGCTCTGGGTAGTGACCGAAAAGGACGAGATCGCGGATACAAGCGCTCGAAATGAGTTTCCTCCGCAGGGTGGCTGGGCGCTCCCTTAGAGATAGGGTGAGGAGCTCAGTCACACGGGAGGAGCTCGGAGTAGAGCCGCTGCTCCTCCACGTCGAGAGGAGCCAGTTGAGGTGGCTCGAGCATCTGTTTCGGATGCCTCCTGGGCGCCTCCCTCGGGAGGTGTTCCGGGCATGTCCTCCGGGAGGAGGCCCCGGGGAAGACCCAGGACACGCTGGAGGGACTATGTCTCTCGGCTGGCCTGGGAACGCCTCGGGGTCCCCCCGGAGGAGCTGGAGGACGTGTCTGGGGTGAAGGAAGTCTGGGAGTCCCTGCTTAGGCTGCTCCCCCCGCGACCCGGCCCCGGATAAGCGGACGAAAATGGATGGATGGATGTATATATATATATATATATATATATATATATATGTGTGTGTGTGTATATATATGTGTGTGTGTGTGTGTGTGTGTATATATATATATATATATATATATATATATATATATACTGACCCACTCAATACCCATTCAAACATTTTTGTACATTTACAGTAATTGCAATGCTGTGAGTGTGATATAAAAATCACAATTAGATTTTTGGCCTTTTTAAAAAGAAAAATGTTATTTGAAATCGATGTTATCTTGTTAATAAATGCATGTGAGAAATATAAAACATAAAACCATGTACAATTTTCATTTTCAAACAGTTTTAGACAATAACATCCAACATTTTGGCATAAACAAATGAGTTGTTGCTGTTATCCTATACAGACACATGCATGACTACACCCACACAGTTATATGCGGTTGAGTAAATGCTATGTGTGTGTGCTTGTCTTTTATGTAGAGCACAGCCTTGGATGTGATAATTTAATGTCCCTTCTTGACAGAGACTGACAGCTTTTGCAGAGCACTCCCCATCCATCTGGGCCTCGATGCCACAATGCACAAATCACATCTAAGTATATCAGGACGAACGGCGCGATGAAGGCTTTATGTGACAAATGGAAGTGGCTCTGTCTCACTGCAAGCTGGGCCCGGAGGAGCTCTGTGACGGGTGTAAATTGAGCTGATGCGCTCTATGTTACGGCAGCAGATTTCCAGTGGGGGAGAGGTGGAACAAGACGCATATTTTCTCAAGCCCATGGTTTACTTTGAATCACTGTTGTCGTGTTGAGGTCATCGGAGGTCATGGGGACATCACAGTTAAATTAAGTAACTGGAGATGTATTTCTCCATGAAAATATGTATCCAGTTATGCTGTGCATCTGCATGGTTTAAGCAGACTCACAGTATATAAATCAATATTTATCTGTGAAGTGCACCCTGCTATGAGGAGCCATTCATTTGATGTGTTACTGTCACATATTCATGTCTCATTAACTTGAGTGACAGTCTCAAGGTGCTTCAACCTTGTTATGACCCCACTGACATTCTGTGTGTAACTGTACACAAACCTATGCTTATGTTTGGACAAAAACTTAGAAAAAATATAATGAAAACTGTGTACAATGGTACAACCCCAAATTGATTCCAAAGTAAATGTACACAAATGGTTCTATGGTTGAAATATCTTTAACATTTAATTCTGACCAGTGATAGTTGTCTGTTTTGTTTGATAAAAATATATATATTCAATCAAAAATATATATTTTAGAATAATTATTCAACTAAAAATGTTATGTAGACCTACCATTTTTTTCTGTTTAAATTAACAAATTACCAGAATAAATATGCATCTTACAGATCTAGCCCAGGTTTAATGCGAGATGAAGTCCTCATCTTGGAAACTGAATTGTTAATGTGTTGTTTTGTCTATTTATTTTTGTAATTCATTTCCTTTATCCTAGTGTTGCAGAACTTTTAACCACGTAATCTGATTCATTCACTTACCAAAGTATTGAGAAAAGTTCATTTCATCCTCTTTGTTTGTGATCAGTTCAATCCTTTCCTAACCTTGTGCACTTTGAACATCTCAATCACAGAGTGAAGATCAGGTTCAATTACACATGCAATAACTTTTAGGTCTCCACAGGCCTAGAAACCATTTATATGCTAATAAGTATGACAGCAGTAATGAGTTGCAATAAAAAGACATCTGCTGCTTGATCAAAGCTGATATTAGAGCATTACCACCATCGGCCTCTGCTATTTGTCCTGAAAGCACTTGTTAGTTTCAGAACTACTTGTTGGAAGTGCTTTGACATCTTTTACCCAAGAAAGAATATCCCTTCATTCGGCCTTTTATTGCCTCACAGTTTAACAAAGAAAATTGTTTGAGCTTCAGCTTGCAGGGGTAGGCCATAGTTTGTTTGTTAGTTTGATAAAGTGCAATATGAATAGGCCGATATGACTCCTGTTGCATCGACTTTTCAGAACTTTCTTTTTGCTACTTTAAAGGTTAATCCCCCGTCCTCATTCTGTGCTTTGCATCTCCATTCTCTCATTTATGCTGACATAGAGTCCTCTTTCAATAATATATACATTTTTCTTCTTCCATTCTCTTGCTGCTTGAATGTCAACACCCATGCATAAACTATGAAAAGTGAGCTCCCTCTTGCATGGATTTGAGTTTTATGGCAGAGGTCACTTCTACAACTTTTCAATATAACTCATCATGAATCCAAATGAAATAGCCTTTTACATTATATTAAAGAACAATGATGAAGTAATCTTACTTTTGCAAATACACCAGCAACATAGTTCACTTTGTTGCAAATTTAGCATCTAGGACAAACAGCATATTATGCATCCTGTCTATAGGGATGAGCCGGAGAGTGCAGCTTTCACTTCAAGGGCCTGCAGAAAGATCAATGCGTAAGAATAGCTGTGGGACCTGACTACAAATTGAGCAGCCTTTAATCACCTCACACAGTTCACAGCGGTGCGAGAGTTCCCACCATGAAAAGGTTTAATCACTCGCCAAGCTGAATAAAGTCAACTAGCTGCTAATAAAAAGGGCATAGCTGACCTGAGGGTATAGCCACGTACACCGGTGTGCATTTGGGACATGCATCATCGGGCTTTCATACAAGGGCAATGGGCTGGGCCTGTTCAGATATAAACAATTGTTGTGAAACTTCAGGGTCACCACTTCAAATCAATATGTTCAGCATGAAAGATTTTAGAGTTATATTTCTGACAGATGCGTTTGCATTAATAATCCCCATTCAAGATCGAATAATAATTCATAAAACTATGGTAAGATTGAGTAAATTAAAGGCTATTATATTTAATAACCCAAGTCATTAATTTCAAATGATTTAACATATAGCTCCCAGGAGCGAACTGTCCTTGCACAAGCTTTACTGACAAATGATAATGGCTTCACCTATAAGCGTCAAAAAACAAATGAGATATAAATTAACTTTAGAGGAGAGGGCCATTCAGGAACCACTAAAGCCAGAGGTATGAAGTAGCCTACTTCAATTCAGTGGTCATTGAATATTTTATTTGCTGTAATCCTGTAGCAATGTTTACAGACCACCACCAATCCCTCACACAGATCACATTCATACAAGCAAACTGATTCAAGTGTATTGCCCAATAACACAATGGCACACACAGTAACATATGCACTGGCTGGAAATGGGCTCAAAGTCTCATTCCTCCTGTTATAAGAGGACCATCTGGACCACTCTCCACTGTACTTTATGTAAAGAAAATACAAAACATGAAAACCTCTATATAACTGCTATTAATTATTTTACACCACTGAGACAATAATACCCTATGCTGTCTTGTGCACTTGAACCAAGACAGCATTTGTTTATTAGATATATTTGAGAGCCTCATAGCAGTAGAATTCTTAATAAAAGGTGTGATGTTCTGAGCTCATTAGTAAATGCTTTCTTGATGCATCGAAGCACACGGAGCTAACCAGGCAGCGTTCAGACTGTGACCTTGTGTGATGGTAAATGGGTTATAAATCCTGTGGTGGCCACAGGGACCAAGTGTGTAGTTTGTAGACAACTGGGTCAATGAGAAGGCAAGCTATGAATCTAAAGTGCACCTGTTTCTGCTCTATCCCTAATATAAAATGCATTGGAATAATCATAGTTGTCCACTGAGATGACAGAATGTTTGCTGCTGTAGAGGTTAAATGCATTGCTCTTTGCTCCATGTGACATACCCCATTGGCCTTGTGTATTCCTGTCACACATGACTTTATAGCCAATGAACAAACCATCGAGGTCAGTGTCCTACACACAAGTTTCTCTGTTAATAAAGTGGAGGATCTAATACAACACACCAAATGTTTTATGCCTGTATAGGGTTTCCTAATCTCAATAATCCATCAATGGAATTGTCAATCTCTCACAGGTGTCAGGTAAAAAAAAAAAACATATAGGAAATGTACCCAGTGTATTATTATTATTATTATTATTATTATTATGATAATAATAATAATAATAATAATAATAATAATAATAATAATAATAATAATAATAATAATAATAATAATAATAATAATAATAATTTGGTTTCTGTAACCTTTGAAATCAAATTTTTGTAGAAATACCTACAGAATATAATTTGGGCACTCCAAATGAGCCTATTTCAAAACACATTTCTTTCGACTCTAGGAGAGATGCAAATTTAGGTTATATTTCTCAAATGCATGCTGTTAATGGGTTGTTGCAATCATTTCAAGATAGGAGAGCCTTTAATATGCAAGTGAAAGACGCTCTCGACTACTGGTGTTGTGGATCTTTATCGCCATCTACGGGTTTAAAAGTGAACTATAATCTATTTATGAAAAGGAGACATGTTTTGGTTAATTCCCCATTTTGTCAGTTAACCGATTAGATGGTCTATAGATAGTCTATATAATGTTGTTTTTGTATATATTTTTATATTTTATTATAAGCCTGTAAGAGTGTAGCAAAAATAAAAAAAATACTTAGTTACTAAACGGTGTACGCGGTGTGAGGAATCGAAGGCACCCGCACCAAAGTCATGTGATCGTCATGAGGAAGTAAACAGCTACAGCAGAGAGTATTTTAGTTCACAAATGCTTCGAATTAAAAGCAAATTAACAATCACATTTTAGGAGCAGGGTGCGTATAAGGCATGCATTTGACTGTCTGTTATTTAATTTTGTCTGTGCGAAGATTACGGGGGCTAACTGTAAATGCTTGACCGTGTAAATATATCAGTTTGGGATTCTTTTAATTTTGTGCCATTCATCGTCCAGCCCAGGTAAAAGTACTGCGATACCATGTACATGTGGTTTTGCTGCTTACTGTTCTTTCAAGTTGCTTGTTGAAGTAACCCCGCTTAGGTTAAACTTGTTGCTTATTGTATGTGCTGTGTTTTAACAGGCTGTTCAATTTGAGACGCATTTAATTATTTGATATCAGTAGGCCATACGCTTTAGATCTTATTGAACCTAGATTCACATATATACATAACAGGTGTAGACCACGGTGAGCAGTCTGAACACTGGGGATAGCAGCTCACACCTAACATTCATATTCATATCTGTCCACACTGTTATATGTAAATAACAGATATATCTCTCATGTTTTATGCAGAGCTGAAACATCATGGTGGACTTTTTAGCAGAAAACAACCTGTGTGGCCAGGCCATCCTCAGGATTGTGTCAAGGGGAAATGCTATCATAGCAGAGCTTCTTCGACTTTCTGACTTCATCCCACCAGTTTTTAGGCTCAAAGACAAAAGTGACCAACAGAAATATGGAGATATTATTTGTGATTTTAGCTACTTCAAGGTAAATTTTTACAGCTTACATATTTTCTAACATTTTCAACAAAAGTAGTTATAGAATGATTTGAATATGATGTGATCTGTCTAGGGCCCAGAGTACTATGAGGGGAAACTTGAAGCCAAACCTGAGCTCCAGGATCTGGATGAAGAGTTTAGAGAAAATAACATTGAAATTTTGTCTAGATTTTATCTGGCATTTGAGAGTGTACATAAATACATAGTAGACTTGAACAGGTAAACTCCTTTTGGTATTTCTGCTACATTCCATATGTCTGCAATATTATTAACATTAGCAAATATATATGTTATTATAGGTGTAGTTTAGATTTCAGACATCTTAATACAACAATACAACATCGACACAAGCCTTGTTTTGTGCTCTCTGCAGATATTTGGATGACCTACATGAGGGTGTTTATATTCAGCAGACGCTTGAGACTGTACTGCTCAATGAGGATGGAAAACAACTCTTAGTAAGAAGCATCATGCTGAAATTACTTTTTATTACTCAAGTACACCACATTTTCAAGTGAGGTTATAACATTGACATTTTTTAAGGCATGTCTTTTTTTCTCATTTTAGTGTGAAGCACTTTACCTTTATGGAGTCATGTTGCTTGTTATTGACCAGAAGATTGAAGGAGAAGTTCGAGAGAGGATGCTTGTTTCTTACTATAGATACAGGTGCTTTGTGATAGACTTCATAACCAGTTATTTTCATCTTTCCATTAGTATAACATGACATGATTAACATTATGCAATTTTGGGACAAGCACTATGAAAATTATCTTGAGTATAAGATAACCTGAACCTGAATAGAACACATCTTAGTGACACATATTTAATTAACCAGGAAAAATATATTTGTACAATATAGCTACCTCAACATAAACATCATGTGTTGTTAGTGCTACCCGTTCATCAGCTGACTCCAACCTGGATGACATCTGTAAACTGCTGCGTAGCACTGGCTACTCCAGTCAAACAGGAGCTAAGCGGCCTGCAAACTACCCAGAGAGCTACTTTCAGAGGGTACCCATCAGCACCACTTTTATAAGCATGGTGATAGGAAGACTGCGCTCTGATGACATCTATAATCAGGTCAGTAATAAGTGTATAAAACCCCATGTTTTTCCAATATATTCATGCTGTATGTTATTTTTGATTGTTTAATCATTATTTGGTTCTTCAGGTTTCTGCCTATCCTCTCCCAGAGCATCGAAGTACAGCTCTGGCCAACCAGGCAGCTATGCTGTATGTTTGCCTTTACTTCAGCCCCTCCATTCTCCACACACAACAGGCCAAGATGAGAGAAATAGTGGACAAATATTTTCCTGACAATTGGGTAAGTATACTCTTTATTGCTCTGTAAATATTTTACATGAAATACATCAAACATGATTGTTATTAGGTTTGCTTTTTGATGTCAGTTTTGATGTTTTGCCACTGCAGGTGATCAGTATTTACATGGGAATCACAGTCAATCTGGTGGAGGCCTGGGAACCTTACAAAGCCGCCAAAACAGCATTAAATTACACTCTGGACTCAGCCAACATTAAAGAGCAGGTATAAAACTGAAAGTTTTAATCAATATTTAATTAGTAGTCCAACTGTTTAGACCATAATTGTTTTGAAGGGCTGATAACCGTATGGAAGCTGTTATCTGTGTTTGCAGAATCCATAATGAGAACATGAGGGGTTATATTAAAAATGTGTGAATATAAATTACAACTTTAGAAAGAAAAGTTTCAAGAAAAAGTTTAGAAACTTACAATAGCCAAAGCCTGGGGAGCTATAAAAATGCAATGCTCATTCTAACAGCATAACAGGGACTAAATGCCTTGTTTAGTCTGTTGTACAGATGGTGCCTAATGCTTGTTTTTGCCAGCTGGGAGGAATACATTACTTTAACACTATCACCATGGTTTTGATGTAGGCCACTCGCTATGCAGCCAGCATCGAGAGCCTGAGACCCCAAGTGCAACAGCTGCTAAAGGAAGGCTTCTTACGGGAGGAGATCATCCTGGACAACATCCCCAAACTGCTCAACTGTCTGAGAGACTGTAATGTAGCCATCCGCTGGCTCATGCTGCACTCTGCTGAGTCAGGTGAGGAATGCAATTTGTTTAAGTCATGTTTTATTTTTTACTTTTGTAAATATAATTTTGAATTTCAGCCTACGACCCAAATAACAAGCGACTTCGTCAGATAAAAGACCAAGTATTGAATGACTCCAAGCATAATCCAAAGATCCTTTTCCAGTTGCTCCTTGACACAGCACAGTTTGAGTTTACACTTAAAGAGGTGAGTGTTATTTGTGGAATTTTCATCAAATTAAAGGTTCACTATGCTTGTCTACATGGACATGTTACTGAATTGTTCCACGTAATGGCATTAAACTTGTATGTCTTGCTTTATATTACAGATGTTTATTGCCAAAAAAATGCCTAATTATCTAAACTGTGGAAAATTCCACAAAAAGTTTCCATGTTCATAAATTTAAAAAAAAAGTATATATTTTTAAATCAAAATCAAGTATGAACACACTAGGATACACCTCCAAAGCCGTTATACACCATGTATACATGGCCAAACAATAAGAATTATTGTAGGTATTGCATATTAGTGTGTTGATGTAGCATATGGCTAGCCAATTTATCATTATGTGTGGACACCGAATTAAAGTTCTCATTAGCCATCCATTCGCCCAATCCTTCCTCATTGACTCAGCAGCTGTGTGGTTCCTCTTCCAGATGTTCAAGCAGATGCTCTCAGAGAAGCAGCTCAAATGGGAGAGTTACAAGAAAGAAGGATCTGAACGAATGACGGAGCTGGCTGAAGTCTTCTCTGGAGTCAAACCTCTGACGCGGGTGGAGAAAAATGGTCAGTGAACCACAACAGCAGAAAGTCAGAATAAAATCAAAATGTATTTTATTCTGTTCTTCCCTTTTTAAATATAAATCCATTTAAATTATCTGATTCGGCCATGTCCTTCTTTTCACAGAGAACTTGCAAGCTTGGTTCAGAGAAATCTCCAAGCAAATTGAATCTTTAAACTATGAAGACTCCACAGCAGCTGGGAGGAAAACCGTTCAGCTCATACAGGCTCTTGTTGAGGTAATAATTATTACAAACCTGTCTGCTCATTTTGAAAATTATTAAATATATGCTTATGTTTTCAAGTCAATCATGTGTATCTATTGCATCATTAGTTCTGATTGAATGGCTTTATTTTCATACAAACTACATTAAGTGAAACGTATTATGCTCGAGGGAAGAAACACACTATAAAATGCAAATGGTTAGATGAGCAGATGAGATGACTGTCCATAAAGTAAGGGAACCGTGATGTCACAGCTTATAAAATTGGAAATAAAAGAGAATCCAGGAACATTGAATTTGATTAGATTGATATATATTACCCTGGAGTGCTTTGCATAATTGTCTTGTGATTTTGAACATGCTAAAACACAAGTTGGAATTGAATTAATGATAAGGCAGAGTCAAGTGTGTGATTTGGTTTATTTCAACAACATTTTTTTCCTGTTGTTTAGGTTCAAGAGTTTCATCAGCTGGAGTCTAACCTGCAGGTGTGTCAGTTTTTAGCCGACACCAGAAAATTTCTGCATCAAATGATCCGCACCATCAATATCAAGGAGGAGGTCCTCATTACAATGCAGATTGTTGGGGATCTGTCTTATGCTTGGCAGATAATTGACAGGTTGGTACCACTTCATATTCACATATTTATTACGTATTTGGTAAATATTTGGAGATTATTAGATTTGCAATGACGTGTTCTAACAGATTATTTGGAATTGTAATTTTAGCTTCACAGCAATTATGCAGGAGAGCATCAGAGCCAACCCGTCCATGGTTACAAAACTGAGAGCTACATTTCTTAAGGTATAATGAAGAATATAATCAAATACATAGTGTTCTGTTTCTTGGTAATTCACCTCTCATTACTTTGCCTTGTGTATAGCTTGCATCGGCGTTAGATCTTCCATTACTGCGCATCAACCAGGCCAACAGCGCTGACCTCCTGAGTGTCTCGCAGTTTTACTCTGGAGAGTTGGTGGCCTATGTCAGAAAGGTACTGGTCACGACCTATAACGTTGGCTTACAAAGGCTTTCTAACTGATTTGCCTTGTAATATTTTAAATCAATTAATAAAATGTGTTAATAATGGTAAAATGTCAAGATGATGAGCACGTCAGTGTATTTTCTAAAGAAGCTGTGATCGCTGCGAAGTGAAAGGATACTCATGAGATTAGTAAAGCCATCTGTTCGCTAAAAATCTGCAAATAGCTGCTTTATGGATGTGTGCAATAATATTGAAATACCTTCTGGTGTTATCTATCACTGCCAGAGAGACTTTAAGTTTGAGAAATCACTCTGTTTTTATGCCACCTGCCTTAGAAATCAAATTGTCTAAACCCCTTAAACATACAGTAGAGGTTTTCCCTCAGTGACATTTTGCTTCCTTCTTGTTTCCAGGTGCTGCAGATTATCCCAGAAAGTATGTTCACCTCCCTGGCTAAAATCATCAAGCTCCAAATTCATGACATCATGGAGGTGCCCACACGCCTTGATAAGGACAAGCTGAAGGACTATTCACAGCTTGGAGCTCGCTATGAAGTAGTTATTTCTTTTAATATTTATGCAGCTTTCATTTCACAGTGGACTGAAAATGATTTAAATGAAGGCAGAAATCTTAAGATATGAAGAAAAATCAAAGACTGAGTTGTAAGATGTGAAAGGCAGCGAATTATGTTTAGATGAGGCAAACATAACTGGTGCCACAGTGATTTCAGAAATAACATTTTGATGTGAAATACAAATTGAAAAGGGGAGCAAACTATTCGTGTTGACCTATTTGATATGTACACATTTTCTTTTCAAAATGAAATGTACTGAATATCTTTTCATTTTATGTGCTATGTTTAAATAATATGTGTCAAAGATTATTAGTAATGTTTAATATTGTTTTATGTAGGTGGCAAAACTCACCCATGACATATCCATTTTCACTGAGGGGATACTGATGATGAAAACCACTTTAGTTGGTATCATAAAGGTAAGTTTTTCAATCAATCACTTACTCTTAATTGACATACATTAAAGGTGCACTATGTAACTTCTAATGTGGAAGGTCTACTATTTGCTTGTTTCCGTGGAGGTGTTATTTATTTGCTGGGAATGTTCCACAGTAGGGCTTTAAATATACAGTATCTCCCTTGCATTTGGTCATTTACAGTTGTTTTGTAACAATTAAGGTAAAACAGTAATATTTCCATGGAGACAAGCAGGTGGTGGACCCATGACCAGAAAAGTTACCGTGTTTTGCTAACTTTTCAACTTTGTTTAGGTGGACCCTAAGCAACTTTTAGAAGATGGCATCAGGAAGGAGCTGGTGAAGAGAGTGGCTTATGCTCTGCACAAAGGATTGATTTTCAACCCCAAAGCAAAGGTTCCACATCATTTTAATCAATTTGTGCCACTGCCCTGTCCGCTTTTAAAACACATTCATCATCCTCCTAATCTTGCAGCCCAGTGAGTTGATGCCCAAGTTAAACGAAATGGCCGCAACTATGGATGGCTTTTACCGGTCGTTTGAATACATCCAGGACTATGTCAGCATATATGGGCTCAAAATTTGGCAAGAAGAGGTATCCCGTATCATCAATTACAATGTGGAACAGGAATGCAACAGCTTTCTCAGGACCAAGGTCAGACTTTGTACACTAACGCATGCTTTTAGTCTTCCTGGTCACACCTGAAAATAGTGCACTAACATTAGTCCATCGCTGTGTAATCAATAAGACATGCTCTGGTTGCTCCCCTGTTCATTTAACAGACATTGATAGATTCTTTCTCTCTACCATTCAGATACAAGACTGGCAGAGTGTGTATCAGTCCAGCCACATTCCCATCCCAACCTTCCCCTCTGTGGATGAGTCTGCCACTTTTATAGGTCGTCTCTGCAGAGAAATCCTCCGAATCACTGATCCTAAGTATGACAGATTTATCAAAATAAGATGCAGATTATCACTAAATGTTTACTGACCCATCTCCCAATTTCAAATACTTTTCTAGGATAACATGCTACATTGATCAGATGAACACCTGGTATGATCTGAGGAACCACCAGGAAGTGACCAACAACCGACTATTCTCAGAAATCCAAAACACACTTGGTACCTTTGGACTCAATGGGCTGGACCGCTTGCTCTGCTTTATGATTGTGAAAGAGTTGCAGGTGATTTTGATTGTATTGGTTGGCTAAATTTCTACATAAATTCCTATATAATTAACTTGCATATTTTCTCAATCAACAGAACTTCTTGATGTTACTTCAGAAAACTATACTCAAGGACAAAACTGTGGTGGATATATTTAGAGTGATGCTTGGGACTGTTAACCCAGTTCAGGGTATTGTTGGTACGTGCTTGTCTGTAAAAATTATAAATATATTAGATGTTTTCTGTTGTAATTATTCCTCTGCTGTAGGTAATGCCAGCAAGGTGTATGCCAGTGCAGTTGCCAAAACTCAGAAGATCTGGGGCCCATATCAGGAAGCCATTATGAAGGTAAACACCTTTAAAAAAAAAAAGCTGTTTTAAGAAGGACAGCTGCAGTTGGCACATATAGACTAGTTTGTAAATGATCCCATACAAACTATCGGAATGCTTTTTACAGGTTGGTCAGATGCAGATTCTCAGACAGCAGATTGCAAATGAGTTGAATTACTCATGCAAATTTGACTCGAAACACCTGGCTGCAGCTTTGGAAAACCTCAACAAGTCAGTGTATGATTCTCACCCCACACTAAATGCTTCATTGCATAGTTTAACATTTTGTCTTTGTTTCCTGTTCAATTTTCAGGTCACTACTAGCTGACATTGAAGCTCACTACCAGGATCCGTCTCTGCCCTATCCCAAAGAGGATAACACCTTGCTTTATGAAATTACGGCATATCTAGAGGGTGCTGGCATTCACAACCCACTCAACAAAGTACAGACACTGCACATATCTTATTCTCTTGAAATCAATCCTAAATTTATTGTCATCTTTTATTATTATTATTATTATTTTATTATTATTATTATTATTTTTTTTTTACAGATTTACATCACCACAAAGCGCCTCCCTTACTTCCCCATTATAAACTTCTTATTCATTATCAGTCAGCTGCCTAAACTTCAGTACAACAAAAACCAAGGTATGTTTTAGTTTGTCTAGTTTTATAATGCTGAATTGCCAAAATAGAATTTTAAAAGTTATGCTTCCGCTAAGGCATGACCTGCAGAAAAGCCACAGACCCTGTTGACTGGGTCCCCCTGGTTCTTGGGCTGCTGACCCTGCTCAAACAGTTTCACTCAAGATACACACAACAGTTCTTGGCTCTTATTGGCCAGTTTATCCGATCTATCATGGAGCAGTGCACAAGGTAACATTTTACTAATTTGAAATTAATCAGCTCAGCAAAAGCCTTTAAATATAAATGAATGAAGTTATTGATTTTTATTATAGTCAAAAGATTCCTGACATGCCATCGGATGTGGTGGGAGCACTGATGTTCTTAGAGGACTATGTCAAATATACAAAACTCTCTCGCAAGGCACATCAATTTTTTTCTTTAAAATAAAACATTGAATTTATTAGAGATAATTGTAATGAACTGTATATTTTTTCTCCCCAGGTGGCTGAAGCTCATGTGCCCAGTTTCATCTTTGATGAGTTTAGAACTATATTATGAATCTGTCATAATGTGATAGAAAAAAACTTAACATTAACATAAGATTTGCCAATAATTTTAGTCCTAACCAAACCATTTCATCCTGCTTTGCACTTACAAATGCATTCCTTTGCCATCATGTGCCAAAATGACTTACTATAGGCTCATTAAATATTGTATGTTAATAAAATCTTATAAAATGCTTTAAATGTTCATTATTATATTAACTGAAACTGCCTATAAAAAAATAAAGATCGTTTGAAACTTTATTTTGAAATATCAGCGTCACCGGAAGTGATACTTTTAGCTTTCGCGGGCAGATCGGGCTAATCACTTCGTTTGGTGCACGGATCGGTGTTGCTGTTTAGTGTTTAAAAGTGTTAATGAGTGTCCAGCGACCAAGTATCGGTAATATTATTTCATTTAGTTTCTACAATGTCTCTAAGTGCTGTTCACGGGACACTGTCAAGTCTGAAATCGTGTCAAAATGACATAAACACGGGGATGGATATTGTGACGGATGTGGCGATGGACTTGGCTGAAACTCAGGGTAAAACTAATCTAACACTACTAATAAAAACGCTTACCTCTCACACTAGTGTTAATTAATCAAACTGTGTTGCAGATAATGTAAACGGGAACAATAGCCTTAAGGAGCTGCAGGACGTGACGCTTGAGTGTGCCAAACTGGACAGAGACATAAACCACTTTGTAAACGTGGTGCAACAAGTTACGTCTGATGTGAGGGCACACATGGCATATTATTCACATCACACCACACCACACCACATACTTTGCTCTTTAATGTTAATCCTGATTCAGAATTTGTAACAGGTGACGTCCCAGCAGCCAGAGGCCATGTTTTCCCTCTCTGAAACTGTGAAGAGGCAATTTGAGTTGAATTTGTCCCAACTTTCAGATGCTGAACTGCATCATCATCCGAAGGTTCTTGCCTTCAAAGAGGGCATAAGAAACTGTCAAGACCAAGGTATTTTCTAAAGGAAGGGAAACATAATGAAATGTAACATGCACAATAAGCATAAACATATCTGGAGGTGATTGGTCACTGCCCCTGAGTCCTGACATGTTTCTGCAGCATCAAATGAAAGATAAAACTGGTCAACTGCAGAGGACACGTTTCTGTTTATTGTCAGTGGTAACACAAGTAATTTTGTAACTGGTTAATATGTTTATAATTAAGCGTGAATACAATTGTATTGCCTCATGTAAAATGATGTATGCATTTTAATGTTAGTAATACATTTCTAATGTGTCTCCAGCTGGACAAGAGACCGCGGGAAACCTACAGGAGCTTGATGAGGACATTGCTGTAACCCAAAGTCAAATGAACTTCACCTGTCCCCTCACAACGGCAGGCACTTTCTTCATATTGAATCATAATGTTGTACCCCAACCTGTTTTTCATTATTAAAACTTTATTTATAGGTTGAGATGGTCAATCCTGTTAAGAATAAGAAGTGTAATCACCACTATGATGAAGAGGCCATTGTCAACCTGATCAGAAACAGACATTCCCAAAGAAAAAAATGCCGGTAAGATGTACTGTAGTATATGTGCTGATGCTGGCCAAAAGAGGAAAAAAGGGTTATTGTAGGCTAGTTCAGAAGGTAGCTCTCCTATCTCCTATCAGACCGCAGAAAGGTAAATTGAGGTAGTAAGGTTCTGTGAGGTTCTGGGCTGATCTAGCTCATTTTGTACCCGACTGGGCACACCTGGCCAATCTTTGCTCAGCTAGAACTCTGCTTCCACGGCGGTAAGAGACCTCTGTACAGCAGTCCTGTGGCTCCTCTTCCCAACTCGAATGCCAGAGAGAAACACAGGAGGCTTCTGTCGCCCGCGGTGAGGAATGCAATTGGCTGAGACCACGCTGTGTGTGCGTAGTGTGGCACGTGTCTTGACGTATAGGTAAAATGTCAAAATATATATATTTTATGCAGTTTGCACATTTTATAGCCTGGGTTACAGTACATTTTTTCATTAAACTTCCAGGGAATTTATATAGTTCTGCTAATTACTAGAATTCATCTATTGCTGGTGTTACAATTTTTTTTTATTTTGTTAATTTAATTAGTTAGTATTGCAACAGTATCATTTTCTGAAAATAATAAATAAATGATATCTAATCTAATAATTTTTAAGACCATAAAAATCGAATTATAGGATAAAAAGTGCTACCCTGGTAAAGATTAATTATCTTTTAAATTGTCGCTTTGTGCAGGCCATTCAGTTGTGTTTTTAAATAGCTAGGGTTGTGGAAATAAATCTACACCCAGAAACTACTTTGACTGACAAGTATCACATAAATGGGACTATTACGAACTATATTTTTATAATATTGTATATAAAAGAGTATTAACTATCATGTGCTAAAAAAATTGGTCTTTCATAACAAGCTTCAAGCTGTGTTGTTAATTTCTGTGTCAAAGCCAAGATGTTTTTTTTGGTTTTTTTTTGAAGCGTCCAACTAGAGGCATTTGATGCAAATGTGACGCTGGGGTCTGAACGTCCATCCATCCATCCATTTTCGTCCGCTTACCCGGGGCCGGGTCGCGGGGGCAGCAGCCTAAGCAGGGACTCCCAGACTTCCTTCACCCCAGACACGTCCTCCAGCTCCTCCGGGGGGACCCCGAGGCGTTCCCAGGCCAGCCGAGAGACATAGTCCCTCCAGCGTGTTCTGGGTCTTCCCCGTGGCCTCCTCCCGGTGGGACATGCCCGGAACACCTCCCGAGGGAGGCGCCCAGGAGGCATCCGGAACAGATGCCCGAGCCACCTCAACTGGCTCCTCTCGATGTGGAGGAGCAGCGGCTCTACTCCGAGCTCCTCCCGTGTGACTGAGCTCCTCACCCTATCTCTAAGGGAGCGCCCAGCCACCCTACGGAGGAAACTCATTTCGAGCGCTTGTATCCGCGATCTCGTCCTTTCGGTCACTACCCAGAGCTCATGACCATAGGTGAGAGTAGGAACAACGACTGACCGGTAAATCGAGAGCTTCTCCTTTCGGCTCAGCTCCCTCTTCACCACAACGGTCCGATACAGCGACCGCATCACTGCCGAAGCTGCACCGATCCGCCTGTCAATCTCACGTTCCGTCCTTCCCTCACTCGTGAACAAGACCCCGAGATACTTGAACTCCTCCACTTGAGGCAAAGACTCCCCACCCACCCGGAGAGGGCAAGCCACCTTTTTCCGGTCGAGAACCATGGCCTCAGACTTAGAAGAGCTGATCCTCATCCCAGCCGCTTCACACTCGGCTGCAAACCGCCCCAGTGCACATTGCAGGTCCTGGTTCGATGAAGCCAACAGGACAACATCATCCGCAAACAGCAGAGATGAGATCCTGTGGTCCCCAAACCGGACCCCCTCCGGCCCCTGACTGCGCCTAGAAATTCTGTCCATAAATACAATGAACAGAACCGGTGACAAAGGGCAGCCCTGGCGGAGTCCAACATGCACCGGGAACAGGTCTGACTTACTGCCGGCAATGCGAACACAGCTCCTGCTCCGGTCATACAGGGACCGGACAGCCCTTAGCAAAGGGCCCCGGACCCCATACTCCCAGAGCACCCCCCACAGGACACCACGAGGGACACGGTCGAATGCCTTCTCCAAGTCCACAAAACACATGTGGACTGGTTGGGCAAACTCCCATGAACCCTCGAGCACCCGATGGAGAGTGTAGAGCTGGTCCAGTGTTCCACGGCCAGGACGAAAACCACACTGCTCTTCCTGGATCTGAGGTTCGACTATCGGCCGGATTCTCCTCTCCAGTACCCTGACATAGACCTTACCGGGAAGGCTGAGGAGTGTGATCCCCCTATAGTTGGAACACACCCTCCGGTCCCCCTTCTTATACAGAGGGACCACCACCCCGGTTTGCCAGTCCAGAGGTACTGTCCCCGACCGCCACGCAATGTTGAAGAGGCGTGTCAGCCAAGACAGCCCCACAACATCCAGAGACTTAAGGTACTCAGGACGGATCTCATCCAATCCCGGAGCCTTGCCACCAAGGAGCTTGCCAACCACCTCAGTGACTTCGGCCAGGGTGATGGATGAGTCCGCCTCCGAGTCCCCAGCCTCGGCCTCCTCCTCGGAAGACGTGACGGTGGGATTGAGGAGATCCTCAAAGTATTCCTTCCACCGCCGGACAACGTCCCCAGTCGAGGTCAGCAGCTCTCCCCCCGCAATGGAAACAGTGTTGGCGAAGAACTTCTTCCCCCTCCTGAGGCGGTTTGCCAGAATCTCTTTGAGGCCGTCCGATAGTCCTTCTCCATGGCCTCCCCGAACTCCTCCCAGCTCCGAGTTTTTGCCTCCGCAACCGCACGGGCTGCAGCACGCTTGGCCCGCCGGTACCCGTCAGCTGCTTCAGGAGTCCCCCGAGCCAGCAAGGCCCAGTAGGACTCCTTCTTCAGCTTGACAGGCATCCCTTACTTCCGGTGTTCACCACCGGGTTCGGGGATTGCCGCCGCGACAGGCACCACAGACCTTACGCCCACAGCTCCGAGCAGCCGCATTGACAATAGAGGCCGAGAATGAAGCCCACTCAGACTCCATATCTCCAGCCTCCCCCGGAATCCGGGAGAAGTCCTCCCGGAGGTGCGAGTTGAAAGTCCCTCTGACAGAGGGCTCCGCCAGACGTTCCCAACAGACCCTCACTACACGCTTGGGCCTGCCAGGTCTTTCCGGCTTCCTCCTCCACCAGCGAACCCAACTCACAACCAGGTGGTGATCAGTTGACAGCTCAGCCCCTCTCTTCACCCGAGTGTCCAAGACACGCGGCCGGAGGTCAGATGACACGACTACAAAGTCGATCATCGACCTCCGGCCTAGGGTGTCCTGGTGCCACGTGCACTTATGGACACCCTTGTGCTCGAACATGGTGTTTGTTATGGACAAACCGTGACTAGCACAGAAGTCCAATAACAGAACACCGCTCGGGTTCAGATCGGGGAGGCCGTTCCTCCCAATCACCCCTCTCCAAGTGTCACTGTCGTTGCCCACGTGGGCGTTGAAGTCCCCCAGGAGAACAACGGAGTCCCCGGTCGGTGCACTGTCTAGTACTCCTCCCAAGGACTCCAAGAAGGCCGGGTACTCAGCACTGCTGTTCGGCCCGTAGGCCGACACCACAGTGAGAGACCTGTCCCCGACCCGAAGGCGCAGGGACGCGACCCTCTCGTTCACCGGGGTGAACTCCAACACACGGCGGCGGCTGAGCTGTGGGGCAATGAGCAGGCCCACACCAGCCCGCCGCCGCTCCCCGCGGCCAACGCCAGAGAAATGGAGAGTCCAGCCCCTCTCAAGGAGTTGGGTTCCAGAGCCCAAACTGTGCGTGGAGGTGAGGCCGACTATATCTAGTCGGTAACGCTCAACCTCCCGCACAAGCTCAGGCTCCTTCCCCCCCAGCGAGGTGACATTCCATGTCCCCAGAGCTAGTCTCCATGTCCGGAGATCCGGTCGTCGAGGCCCCCGCCGTCGACTGCCGCCCAGATCTCTCTGCACCGGCCCCATATGGCTCCTCCCGCGGGTGGTGGGCCCACGTGAGGACGGCCCCACGTCGCTCCTTCGGGCTAAGCCCGGCCGGGCCCCGTGGGGGAAGGCCCGGCCACCAGGCGCTCGCTGACGAGCACCCACCCCAGGCCTGGCTCCAGGGTGAGGCCCCGGTGACGCCAATCCGGGCGACGTAACTGGCCTCTGTGTTGCACTCATCATAAGGGGCTTCTGAACCGTTCTTCGTCTGACCCGTCCCCCCGGACCTGTTTGCCTTGGGTGACCCTACCAGGGGCATGAAGCCCCCGACAACATAGCTCCCGGGATCATTCGGGCACTCAAACCCCTCCACCACGATAAGGTGACGGTTCAAGGAGGGGTCTGAACGTATCCAAATAAAATTTGGGTATCGTAGCAACACTAGCCACAAGTCAGACAGTTTAAAGAGGTTAGAAGTTAAACAGTTAAGGAAACTTGTGTTTTCTCCTAATAAGACAAATTGTAAAATAGCTAAATTGCTATTTTACCTTAACTTTAGCAACTAAGGGAATTCCTTCTGTAGCTGATGGTAGTGATCAAAGCCAACAGTATTTCAGTTGGTTATCTACATTAATTAATTTACATTTGTTTATCTCAAACCTGTAGGTGTCCTGTGGTGGGCTGTGCTAACTCAGATGTGAAAGAGTCAGACCTGGTTCCAGACCAAGTGCTCAGAAGAAGAATCCAGAACCAGAAGAGAAACAGCAACAAGATATAGTTCCCACTGGCACCACAATTCATTTTTGATAATTATTTAATAGTAACCTGATTCAGGGTGTACAGTTGTTAGTTTTAACATTTTAACATTTTGTTATTGTTATATTACATTTATGGAAATGTTGAATATAATTTAAAGGCATTCATAAATTCATAACACTGCAGTGTGTTAAAACAACCACAAGAGGGAGGCCTTACCATGGTGGCAGCACTTAACCTGGGCCCAACGACCCAAACATGTTCTGATGTAGACATTTTTCTGTTAATTAAATAAGGCTATTGCAGTACTCAACCATCTTTGAATCTGTTTTTTTTCTATATGGACCAGAAACTGAACCAAACCAGGCTGAGAAAAAGACTAAACACTTATTTGAGAGCATCTCCTGGAATGCACTTTGAGTGATTAAATCTCCCTTTCCTTCCTGCCCCTGCCTCTGTGAGAGGCCTTTGTTTGAAAAAGAAACAAACAAAAGCTGTGTTGAGATGAAACTAGGTGAAGCTAATCTTTTAATAACGGAGTATTAGGCATTTTTCACATGTCTTATTGCTCCTTTCCTCCAAAGACTGCATCACACCACTCTCCCTGAACGTATTAAGAGGCAACAAATGATGTATGCTGTGTTGACTTGATTGTTTCTTCACTCTACTACATTTTGAATTACCCTGCATCATTCTAACCTTATTTGCCATGCTTCATGTTACGTCGCAGGTAATTTATACATGATTTGTGAAAGCAAACACTCAAACAGAAGCAATGTTAGCTGCAAAGTAAGAAAAATGAAATGGTTTCCATACCTTCAACACCTTTGCTGTCCTTTGAAAGTCCAATCACAACATGATCATGGAGCTACATAAAAATCAAATATCATCTGATGTTTGTTTTTTGCTCAATGTTTGATCTATAATTCCCATTCATCTCACTGCCTTATGAAACCCTCCTAAAGTGGTGTCGTAGCTTCCTAAGACAGTAATTACAGTATCTGGCTTGTTCATGCTTGACTTATGGACACGTCTCTCTCCTAACACTCTGGTCTTAGCAGGCCAGTGCAGAGATGGCTGCAGAGCCCAGAGCCTGGCACTATGTACTAGGTCCAGGTGTCTTGCTTAAAGAGTTTGGCATCAACACATTTTGATTTCACTGTGAGGAGCGTAACTAGTTTCAGGGCCACACTGAGAACGTGAAGAGACTCGGTAGCTGTGCAAATGTGCCGTGTAATTCTACTTGCATAATTGCATAGATGTGGGATTAAATGTGATTGATGCTGTCTGTGAAATGTCCATGCAGAGTTTCTGTAGCACCAAATAGGGTGTGAATGTACACAAATACTGTTGATTACATTTGGCCCTGTGACTCTAATCACTGACTCATTTGTCTGCGTCTGTTTATGAAGTGTTTAGTTTAAATTATTAGGTGACTCTCTTCCACGCTTTAATATTTGGCATTCAACGCACATTCAGTACTTATGAAAAGTTTATCTGTATATTCCAAGCCAGTATTTTTAACAATTGTTTGAAGGATTGAATTACATCGACTTTTTATCATTAAAAGTGGGAAAAATATAAATTAAATAAAGTTTTGACTCAATATTTTAAGACTAATGCAGCATTTTATTACATTCATTAAAAGTGTGTGTGCAGACGCTGAACGCTAAAGATCGTTTTTAATGAAAACAAGCAAAACTGTATGCTATAGACTATAGACTGTTAATGAGGGAAAGGTGCACTGTCGCTTTAAGTGTCAACGCCTCCCCGCACTTATTCTGGCAGACGGAGTTTCGTTGCAACAAATACTGTGGTTCACACTACAGACAGCAGTATACAGAAGAGCAAACCACATCCTCCCAGCACACCACACGGGCTGAGGCACACCGGAAAAGCGCAGCTGACAGCCCGGTGTCCATTCCTGTTTATGTCCCGCATGTTTCCAGCAGTGAGAGAAGGAGCAACTCAAGTGGACCACCGGTGAGTCCTTTCTTTCTCTGTGCCAAATTGTGGATCTGAAATTTGCATGTGCCATAGGTGCTTTGTAGCCAAATGAGATTCTAAAGATGTTTGTAAATGGGATAACATGAGTTTCTCTGAAGCTGAGCCAACAGGTGTGTCAGGTCGCACCAGTTTGGAATACAAAGTAGTTCCACTTTGTTTGAGGCTGTCGTTTACTAACGAAGTATCTGTTTGTTTTCTTTCAGCTCGGTTCAAGTCGGAGCATTGGTTGGACATATGTTGTTGGATATGGATTATTGGCGTCCTTGCTGCCGCTTTGGATTTAGTTGATAGGTTCGTGCTGTCGTCCTGAAGTGAGCACAGAGAACAGGTGGATCCTGTTTCCCCTTGGCTCGCCGGCTGCGTAATCTACTTAAACCTTTATGGGGAACCAGGTGGAGAAACTCACTCATCTCAATTACGCCGAGGTGCCCACGTCGGACCCGAATGGCTTCGATCCGGACGATGATGGACCACGAATTGGCGTTTCCTATATTTTCTCTAACGATGATGACGATGACCAGGACGACCGTTTCGATAACTTCTCCACAGAGAGCGCCCGGGTAAACCACGAGGAGAAGCCGTTTGACCCGAGGGACGAACTGGAGTGCGCGGTCTTTTACAGAGACGATTGTTTGTATGAGAGGAAGAGCGGTGAAGCCACGTACTCCGCAGAGAGCCTGCTGAACAAGTGCAGAGCGGGGGACCTGTTGGAGTTTGTTGCTACCGGACAGTATCCGCACTGGGCCGTGTATGTGGGGGACTTCCAGGTGGTCCATCTGCATCGGGCTGAGATCAAGAACAGCTTTCTGACGGACGTGAGTCAGGGGAAACAGGGAAGGATAGTGAACGGATTATACCGGTACCGCGCGCTGCCACCTGAAGTCATCGTGCGTAACGCCATGAACCACGTGGGCTCCAGAGACGGAGAGCTGTACTGGAGGAACTCTGAGTGCTTTGCAGCTTGGTGCCGCTTTGGAAAGCGTGAGTTCAAGATTGGGGGTGAGATCAGGATAGGCAAGCAGCCATACAAGTTAAAGTTAATGTTTTCTGACAAAAAGAGCCACGTACTGGAGTTTCAGAGCCTAGAGGATGTGGTGATGGAGAAGAGGAGAAACGATCACATAGGCAGAGACTCTGTGATGCAGGAGCTTGCCAATCACTTGAACACCACACACGAAATTAAAGATGGCAGTTTTGGAGAGTGATTGGAGCTTCTCTGGTCATTACACACATCTCTCCAGCTTTTGGATCTGGCTCCTATGCCATCCTCTAATAATGACCAATGAGAAGCCTTGAGAGTCTGTAAACACAGCCCGTGCGTTTCGGTGTTTGCCTCAAAATGAGCCCCATGGGGTCAGTATCACAGTCTGCATTTTAAGTATAATGGTCAGTTCAACCAAAGCAGTAGCAATTGTGTTGCAATGGTAAATTTGGCATCTTAAAAATTAACTAATTTTAGTATATTTCATTCACAGCTACATGAAAATGTTTTTTTTCTTAATGTTTAACAGTTCAACCTTGATACTCGATTACTTAATTTTTGTCATAATAAAGGGACACTGTGTGAGTGATGGACCAAGAGTAAAACTGGGAGGTTAATATTATGAAAACTTTATGACTATATAAATGACTTGCATTTTGTACTTGTTCATCATAAGGTATTAAAATACTCTCCACAACTGTGATTTCCTCCTCTACCTGACTCCTGGACAACTTTGGCCTTTTAAGGGGTCTTTAGAGTTGTATTTTAACCTGATACATTTTTGCACAAGGAGCGTTCTTGTACAGTATTTGTGACTGCTGCTCCCAATGACTCAGGTGTGACTTATCCTTCAGAGTGACAGAGACCGTGTTTGTCATATGAACTTTTGCTTTACACACAGCTTTACCCACTCCACTTTAGTGTGGACACAGCTATGATGACTGCACTTTTATTAATGATTCGCCCAAATCAGCTGTTTATTTTTGGATAAAGATGTTTGTATGAAGAAATTTACAATAAATCTATATTTGGCCACTAAAAATGTTTTTGTCAATGTATTTTCGTTCTGCAATGTTCACATCTGTATATGTACTTTTTTTAAGTGCAGCCATTAACTATAACATGAAATAACATCATGAAACCTAATGGCTTCCTCACTGAGTGCCATATAATGTCCATCTTTAGTGATATTTGCAGAGAGATAATATAGTGTTTAATTTGCAGGCAGGACTACGCTCCCTTCTGCCTCGAGTATGGATCATCATAACTGAGACCAAACTGAAAAGCAGCCACATTAGCATTGCATAGCATAGACTGTATGAAAAAGTAATGCATATTAATGATAACCGGTCATATATTTTTGAAAGCCAACTAAACGCAGACAGCATTTGGGAAGCACAGAGGTTTGCCTGGCACAGTGGGAATGTTAAACAGTGTGGCTTTGGGCACCAGTTAAAAAAAGTCCTCATCAAGCACTACAGACCTCGTCTGGTCTAACAAGTCTAAGAACTATTCCGAGTCATTTCATTACTATGGTAACCACCACTGTCACTGCAAATGTCAATATTCAGTCCATAAATCCTGAAATGGATAGTTAATATTATTAGTTAGGAAACAATGTATCAAATTATATAACTCTCTCTCTCTCTAAATATAAATATATATGCATGAGCCATGGTGTTCATGAACATTACAAGCTCTACATTTCTTATTTGCTGACTTAACATGCTCCAAGGTAACGTTTTTCTCATGACACACAAAATTGAATTTTACATGTGCCCAAGAGCCTCTACTCTGTACAGCCATTATAAAGCTCAATAACACGTCCTTAATCTAAAATTCAACACACACTTCACTTTAACTGGGTGTAAATCCAGTGAGAGCGCTTATTTTGAGGCTCTGGCTTGTCCATTGGCCACTGCACCTGTGACACTTCATAAGAAGAGCTGGAAAAGGGCCAGTTTCCTTCAGGCTAAACTGGCAATGTTTTCAAAGTTAGGGATATGCCAGTTCAGAAAAGCTAACTCATTCTATGTTTATAAAATGTTAAAATGCAAAACTTTGGTGAGCCTCAGAGGATCTTATCTGTGAGGCCTATGGGAAAAAGGGTGGACTGGAGCTTGAGATTGATATCAGAGTGGGACAAACATTAGCCTGAAGATGAGGCAGTTTGGGAAGATGCCTACTCACTGGGCAATACTTCAAAGCTAATCATTAATCTGCAACTTAAATAGTGAAATGGTCCAATTACTGTTAAAAGTACTAGTACAGCTACAATTTAATCATACAGTTATGTAGGATTAATGCCCAAGATCTAAAGTACAACAAGTTATATAAGCAGGATTAATTCAATTCTATTACCACTTTTGCCATAAAGTTACAAGAACTATTAGATCTTGTATTCATTAATTTAAAACATGTTTCTGCCAATCAAAGTGAATTCATTAAAGGGCCCATATTACACTATTTTCTGAAATAATGTTTCCTCATCAAAAACTTACCTGGAGTAATTTTTTGTTTCACTGACACATGTTAAACCCACAAGCCCACTCTGTCCGACCTTGTGATATCATGTGGGAATACAGAAAGTGCTCCACTGTGTTTTTAAATACCATATACCTTTATTAGAATCATTTGGATAAATTCAGCTCTCATAATGCCAATCTTTACTAAACTAAAGGTAAAAGGTAGCTGTTAATTTGAAAACTACTGCTTCATAAGGTGGAACAGAGAGCTTTGGAGATGTAGACAGACTAATAATAAAGGTGTGAATGAAACAAAACACATCTCTAAGTATGTTTTTGATGAGGTAGCAACATCATAACATGGCTTAAAGCTCACACAAGTCATTTTTACCACACAGATTTTGACCTTTAATGAGGTAGGAATAACTAAATTCTACTTCCACTTTTACCATAAAGTTACAAGAAGTATCAGATTTTGTATTTGTTCAATTAAAACATCTTCAAAGTGAATTCATTAATGTGCTGATAACAATTTTCAGTTTTTGAGAGCACAAATCATAGTACTCTATACATTGAACCTTACCTCAAAAGTTTAGTTGTGTGAGTTGTGTTACTTACCCAAGACTTACCCCACTTCACTTGACTCAGTAACAAATGTCCCTGTAATGACAACATAAGGCAGTTGAGTTGGATTATACCAGCCTTTTATAAACGTGTTCAATGTTTCAATCACCAGTGGAGCATGCGTTTAAACACACCTTATATTTCCCTTCTAACATTAATTTGTCTTCACCTACACAATGTATCATCAAGAGACTGAAGATTGTGTTTTCCCTTTGTTCGTTCACCTGAATCATGTTAACAATTATGTGTGAGGTAGCTCATTTACTGTAATTTAAAACCCCTGGAAACTTTTAAATTACTTACACTTAATATTCAATACTTATAATTGGTCTGAGGCACAGCCAATAAACTTGAACTTTTACTTTGTGCACATCCAACTTTTTCTAGTTAATAATTGATACAGGACTTTACTCTTTGCTTTCTGTTGGAGACTGCTGCTGTGTACACTACCCAAGGTTCTGCCTGCTCTGTGTCTATGTCTGTGCATGGTTTTAACACGTATTTTAGTTTGAATGTCACCTATGCAGCTGGAAAAACAAGATTTACTTTGCTTTAACAAGACAAGAGTTTTGAATACACAGCATAAGTAAAATGCCACTAACATTAAAGAAGAAAAACTAAAGTAACAGAATAAGAACATAGATTTCATTGTTCAAATTTTGGAGATGCATTATTCTTAGGCCATTTGCTCAACTCATTGCTGCTGTCCATTCCTGCTTTAATGACACTGAGGGAAACAATTTGTTTTTCTACAATTTGTAAAATTTTACTTAAATTTAAATGTGCACTATGTGGCTTTTCTGATGGAACTACCATCTCTTGTTTCTTGGAGATGTTACGGCTTTGCCTAAAATGTTCCAAAGTATGACCTTGCGTTTACTTCTGATGTCACCTCTCCACAGATTGGACCTGTAACTTGGCATGATGGTGTGCTGGCTTGACTCATGGAGATAGATTCATTGCCATACTATGGAGTATTCTAGGTATACAAAATCTCCATGGAGACTAGCAGATGAGCCCTCCACATGAAAGTAACACAGAGTACCCTCACGATTCGATATGATGCACAATACATGGATCACAATATTATCATAATATGGCGATAAATGTTATTATCAATATATTACACATGGTACTCTGCACTATATTGCTGTTTTTTATGAACCAAATACATTTTACAAAAAGTACAGCTCCACTACAGCTCCTCCAAAACTCTGCAGCATGACTGCTGACAAGGACTAGGAAAAGAGAGCACATCACCCCAATACTGAAGTCTCTGCACTGGCTTCCTGTGAGCTTCAGGATAGATTTTAAAGTTCTTTTATTGGTTTATAAAGCTCTTAATGGTTTTAGTCCTATTTATTTATCTGATCTGCTTTTATCATATGAGCCTCTCGGACTCTCAGGTCCTCAGGTAGTCGTCTCTTAACTGTCCCAAGAGTTCAAACTAAAACTCACGGTGAGGCGTCTTTTAGCTTTTACGGCCCCCATTTGTGGAACAGTTGACCTGAGGATCTGAGGTCCGCTGCGAGTGTTCATACTTTTAAAAGTAAACTTAAAACATATCTTTTTAATTTAGCTTTTAACTGAAACTTTTACCTGTTTTAACTTAAACTATCATTATTATTGTTATTATTATGGTTGTTTTAAATAAAATTATCATTACTATTTTACTTAGTCTCCATCTGATCTTAGCTATACATTTTCATTTTTACTATAACGGGGGGAGGGGTTAATTAATGTATTGAAATTTTTCTGTTGCATGTGAAGCACTTTGTGCTACATTTCAAATGTATGAAAAGTGCTATGCAAATAAAGTTTGATTGATTGATTGATTTTAGCAACAACATTTCTTTGTTAAACCACAATGTGCAAAGTTAATATGAAATACATCTCGTGTAATCAACAGTCAATGTCAAGTGTATTGCATAAACAAGTTTCCTTCCAGTAAAGCCACAAAATTGTCTTGCAGTCACAAATAAAATTGCTAAAAGGTACCAAAAAGTACTCTTAACAATATAGCAATACAACAGCCCGCAATAATGATACTGTATCATCATATTTAGTATTTAGTGTCCACAGTAGAACAAAAGCAACAGGACAGAATACTACACCCACTTACATTGTTACATTATTATTTTATTTATCACTTTAAATAAAATTTGTATTTATTAGTGATCAAAATTCTGCACCTGCCCAAGTGTCCAGCAAACACATGAAGAGAAAGTGTGTGTCACAATATTTTTTGCCAAACTCGAAAAGGGCAAATGCCATGGTCGGGTCGGATGAAGTTCCAAGTCATTGTAGAAACTGCTCTGTAAAAAAGCATTGATTTGATGGCTTCATGGAGCGAGAGTGGGACTTCTCAGACGAGTGATGAGAGGCACTTTGGAGGAAGAATCAGGTCCTTTTCTTGTAGTGAAGTATTCATTGGACTGGAGTCTGTGACTATAGAAGACGCCAGACAAAGTGAGTTGCCTTCATGATAGCTGTAATAAACTAACCCTGTTTTCCTGGGCAATAACGCATAAATGAATTTGAAAGTATGAAAAGAAAGAGTTCTGACATATAAGCCAAAGTAGCTCAGATCACAGACATTGGTGCTGGGGAGAGAGCAGGACTTGGCTGATGATTGGCTGCCCTCGAGCGGCCTGACCTGTTTGTCGGTTCAATTATTTATGGCGTGCTGATTCAAAAGCGATCATCATTTATCTTCTTCCGAGTCGTCCCAGGATTTCCTCTTCTTCATCTGCACTTGCGCCGACAAGGGCTGGCAGTGAATGGTAAAATCAGAGTTCAAATAGGGTAGTACAAATGACGGAGGATCAATTTTTAAGTAGACTTTTAAGAAATACACCCTGGCATCTTGTATGAAAGCCAACTCGAAAAGCAGACCAATTCTAGCTACGAGTGTAAATTAAGTTACCTGAATCTGAACCATTATGTGTTTGCAAGTGAAATAGGCATAATTGTAGTGAAATGTATGAAATCATAATTGCCCCGTTTGAAGGATGGGTTGGGTAAGACAGTATGAGATTAAAGAGAACAATTTGTCTCTCTTTGTTTATGGTCCAATATTATGTGAAATTGACTCTTGTGAACTTAAAGCCATGTTATAATGTTGTTACCTCTTCTTACACATACCTTGTTTCATTCACACATGTTTGAGTAACTTTTTATTATTTGTCTGTCTACATCTCCAAAGCTTAAAATGCTCTGGTCCACCTTCTGATGTCATGAAGTCGTAGTTTTCAAGTTAACTGCTACCTTTTAGGCTTTGTTTGGTAGAGATTAGCAATTCCAGGGTTGAAATTATCCAGATGACTGTAGTGAAAGTATATGGAGTTTAAAAACACAGGGGAGCACTTCCTGTATTATTACAGGACACCACTGTGTTTTCTGTTTGAGAGAAGAACTATACATGCAGGGTTTGTGTGTTAAACATGTGTGAATGAAACAAAACAGAACTCAGGGTACGTTTGTGATGAGGAAACAACATTATAACATAGATCAGAAAATAGCGCAATATGACGTATATATAATATATACATTAGGTATAGGGAAGTATGTTAAACAAAGTGTAGTGACACTACAATGTGTGATGAACCAGTAATAAATAAAAACAAATATGCTCAAACAAATGAGCTGTAGGTTATGTACTGTACATTCAGTTAAGTACATTTTGTCTGTATTAGACAGGCAGTCATAATGAGATGGCTGGTGTGTGTATATCCATAGGATTTTATAATTAAAGTGGACATATTATGGGGAATCCACTTTGATTAACCACGTTCTAATGGTGTTTCTTCATTAGCTCACTCGGAGTTGTATTTGGATTGACTCATACATGTTTGAGTAATCCAATATTTGAGGCATTTGTGCTTATAAAATGTCAGTTTTCACCTACCCCTTATCTCCACCCATTACTCTGCAATCTTTTTGAGTCATAATCATATGTACATGGAAACACCTAAATGAAATTCCACTAGTTTCCTACTGTGAAAAGCCAAGCTCAGGCAAAATGTGATGTTATCTACATAACAGATCTTGTTTTAGGCACAACTACTCAATAACTCAAATGACTACATAAATTATGGGCTGAAGTGTCAGTGGTTTGGTGTGGAGCTGCTGCACCTGGAGCTCAGTCCAATCCCCAGAGATTCTCCTTTTGTGCAATTAGTGAAGGCAGAGTCTCCCCTTCCAGCGCTCTTTCAAACCTCACCCTGCACATCGCACTGAATCAAATTGGACCTTATCAACATTCAGGCTCTCCTTTAATTTTAATTTCATCCATGCTTGTGTCTTAGTGAATAGAATATAAAAACTGGCAAGTCATTTTTTGTTCCTGTTTTTGGGTGATAATGTGGTGTACCACAGCGAATTTCATATTCAGGTAGTAGTTTTGCAAGCATTTACAAATGCAGAAGTTTCAAAATATGAGTCTGATCCGTGTTAAATGACATAAATTGTTTGTGCAAAACAAAGTTAAAATTGTAGAAAGTTTGTGACATTTAGAAACAGCTATCCTACTATACTGATTGAATTCTGTCCAGTTAATAGTTTTTTTTGCTATGAACCCTACCTGGACAACTGAGGGATTACACAGAAATTGAGCCAGTGAAATCTTTTAACTTACAACTTACCTAAAAGTGTCAACTATGAACTGTAAGAATATCATGTTTATTTCTTCAGACCTGGGCCTGCCCTCCTTTTTGCTCTTGAGGTTTCCTGTTTGAGTGTTTTGTGCGACTATGAATAAACCATGCATGTTTGACTTGTATCCGCCATGGTTTTGATTGTGAGCGGTGAAGCTGAATGTGGAAAAAGGTCTGTCTGCTGTAGAGAAAAGGTTATGCACTGCGTGACATTTGTGCCATACGATCGCGTATGTGTAATAAAGCTGCTATTATTTCCTGCTGTGCTCAAGAAAAAAGTTGAGACTGGAAGCATTTATAAAAGTCAGGGGTATTTACTTTATGGCAAATAGAAATGTCTGTACTGTATCTCCCGCTGAACAGAATCCCATTACGCTTTGCAGGTGTCTTGCTATAAATGTATGTGTGCTCAATGGCAAAGTGGACATCCAGCCGACTTAATCAAACTAATTTAAATGGCATAATAGACTACTCAGTGCCTTCGTCTTAGCTTGTGCATGTTATTTTGGTGTATATAGGACATAGTGGGTGGTGGAGTAGCTGTGGTTTGGCCCTGCAGGCAGTAGACGCTGTTGCTGATAATGTGCTCGCGCTCAGGTCTAATGGAGGGAAAGCCAATTTGGACTCAGAGCAGTTTGTCTGATATCGCCAAGGCACTGACTGGACTTTAAGATGAGCTGTTGTGCATCAGTAGTACAAGGAGAGGGATTCCCAGAGTACCAGAAAGTCAGAATAAAATGTACAGGCGGACAATAATGTACATGCAACAATAAGAAATGACCTAACAGGATAAGAAAGCATATGTATGTAAGTATATGAATAATGCATGGAATGTGAAATGACTTTGAGTGTCTCGTAAAGCACTGTAGAATATTTATTTATTTTTACTTGAACATTTATATAATTATGCCTTACTGACACCAGTCTCTTACTATTTATTATTATTTGTCATTACCATTTATATTTTTGCTCTGTGTTATTATAATATATTGTGATGTGTGAGCTACTGTGTCCAAATAATGTCCCTTGTGGATCAATAAAGTATGAAATTATTATTATAACTATATTAAACAAGACTTACAGTATTGAATAACATGAAATAGTTATGTTATGTTAAAATTAAAACATGTTAGGTTAAAAAGAGCTGATAATTTAAGATACTAATAACAAACCAAAGTAGTATTAAATTCCCTGGTGAATTTTAAATTGAGCTTATATCTGTCATGTTGAAAAATGGACTATGAAAAACAACTCTGGACAAAGACAAAGTTTTCAGTATTTAAAAAATTCAGATTTCAGGATTTTTACATTTTGTCCTTCTGTAGGAATTGCACTAACAGTTGTTTCTGTAATGAATGACCAGACTCCAAAATGAATCTAATTGTAGTTTGCTGAAACAAGCCCCACGCAGACTGTTTCTCATGACTAAATATGTGCTGTGGATTTTAACCAGAGCCGCAAAGCAAACATTTGTCACAAGAGCGCGTCTTCACAGGGTAATTGCAGTATCCCAGAGATGGATCAGTCTCCCATGTGTACTGCAGTTTATTGCCTTATAATTGTGAGACTAATTATGAAGATGTATTACAAACCACAGTGTACTTGTGTGTCTACTTGTGCACACGCATCAGTCAGAAATGGCGTATACGTGATTAAAATCTCCACAGAGCTGTAATGACTACTCGGCTGCCATCTTCAACACGCTGTTTGTGAGATTTATTGGCAGCAGATTTCATTATTAACCAAATGCGAGGACAACAAAGAAGCAATTAAGATGTGTTCACATTTTCTCACCAAGCTCATATGACTTTCCAAGGAAGGACTTGCTCTCAATAATCAAGTATATTGCAAATGTTCAGCCTGATGAGATGCTAAAGTGAGCTATTGACCTGGTCCTAAATGGCTTTACACCCTATGGCGACAAGTTCATTCATTACTGTTCGTGAAGGAATATCTGTTTGAAAAGTAAATTACCAAAGAGACAGTGTGGTGTGACCTTTTGCACCCTGGTTTAGTTCATGATATTTTCTTTCTTTCTTTTTTTTACTACAATATCTATGCTTTTCAGTTTCACTTTCAGTTTTGACTAATTACAGTACATAGTCTTGTTATGGCATGTTTTGTAATGTTTTGATCACTCTTCTAAACTTTTATTTCAATATAGTACTGTTTGTGTTCAAGTCAAACCTACCACAACATTTATATCAGATACCACCAAGTAACTAAATGAAAAAAAATATATAGTTTGTGTAGTTTCTTTGCCTGTTAGTATAGAATTTTATCTCTGTATTGTTTTTTTTAATTTTTTTATAAAGTATTGGTAGTGTGTATTCTGAACCCCAGGCAAGTAGTTTCTTTAGAAATGTTACACTTTCAAATTTCAAATGGACTGTTCAAATTAACTCACTTGAGACCAAATGAAACTCCAACACAATTACAGCAGACTACTTCTCCAAAAGAAGTTATGCACCTGTCACATTGAGCACAGTGATGCATGGGGCAGCTACGACAAAGAATAAGACCCTGAATAATTGCAACAAGGTACCAGCATGTAGCATCAATCAGCATACACGAAATACAGTCAGTTATTACAAGCCCAACATAGAGAGTGCTGCAGTAATGTCCTAAAGCGACAGATTATACGGACTCTTTGTGGCTGTGGCAGGACAAAGAAGGTCCCATGTGTGTGCTGAGACCTTCGGCGTAGTTCTCAGAGGATGTCCCGGGACAATGGTGGGATACTGTACACAAGGATGAGGTGTGGCCCCTAATGCAGCAGGGCTCTGTAGTTTTATGTGTTTGTTCACAGCAGGACACTGTGACTCAAGTACACACTGAACATCAAATTCTTAGAAGTGCAGTACAGTGGCACTGCCCTGCTGAGCACTGTAAAACTATCAAAACAACAACATGTGAAGTGTTTAGTCAACAAATATCTGGCAGATTATGCAGTAGTACACTATTTACACTTTCTATTCGGTAAAGTAAATCTTTAGCTTCCTACAGAGAGCAGTAATAGTGGTGTAGTGGGCGTAGTCTATATGGTTTTACACTTGTTCTGACACAGCTCAAGATCATCCTAAATCTATTCAGGAAAGGTCCATTTCTGTCATGTGGATGTGACTTTTTTTGTTTCGATACCTGCTCAATTGAGTATCTAGTTTCGATACAGCTTTTAGCATCGATTAGTATCAGATTTTTGATGACAACAACGATATAGTGCAATGAATGGTATTTTGTAGGATCATTGACAAGGCTTGGAACTTCAAAGATTATATTAGTCTTAGTGTTGTTATTATTGCAGAAAGACTACATACAGTATACACAGATTTAAGATGTAATTACTTTTTATTATGCCCAAGGGTAAATTCTTTTCATTACAGACCAGTATTGTTGACCAGTGGAAGGAATGCTATTACAAAATTAAACATTTATATTTTTTTTATTTTTGGGTAAGTTGCACATAGCAGCTTAAAGTTGTTAAAGATCTTGTAATACAAAGTACATATGTTGTAATTTGCATATTGATTGAGCCTGTTTAACATGCTGGGTGCCCTGTCTGATGCAATCGTCTCATTTATCCTTTACCTTGGGATCAACATAAAGTGTAGAGTGACCCTGCATAACACTAATGATATTCTAGTATATTGAGCCCAAAGCTGTCTTTTGATCAGTATGTTCATATGACAAAACATGACACTGTCATTAAATTCAGTTAATATCTCACACTGTCTGTTTGCACCTGGACTGTCCCCACAGACCTAAAGAATCCACTCTGCAGCTCACTTGCAAAACTCACTTTCATTTAACTCTGAAGTTCATCAAAGAGCGTTCGGCCCCTTTAGCTAACTCACTCTCTTGATCTGTGGCAATGAAGTCTGTCCTGATAAGCAGTTAACTCTTTCATGATAAAGACCGCATTAGCGCTTTGGGGGACGAGGCAGGAGCAGACGATAACTGTGTGTTCCTAAACAACAAGTAGACTTATCTCACTGTGGCTTCCTGTCCAGGATGTCCCATTTGGCACAGAGACAGTGCTGGAAACATGAAACAAGAGTAGACAGGAGACAGATTATGTCAAGTTCAAAACGTTTCAGGGGGTGTAAATAGAATTATAATTACACACTGGGACTATTAAATATTAATTTCTAAAGCTGCACTATGTGACATTTCACGTGGCATTAAACGTATCTACCCCCCCCCCTTTATACTTTTATTAGGTAAAATTAAAGTACAAGTTACAAAAAAACGGAAAAAAAACAAAGCAGTGTCCAGTTCACCGTAATCCAATTTCCTTCAGCTCTAGAGAAAATGATTAGCTTGCAGAGTTTATATTAAGTTTGTGTACCCAGACACCAACTGGGGTTATCTGGTACAAATCACTACAGTATTGCATAGGGAGCCGAAGTGGGCTTGTCTCTATCTCTTTGTTTACAAGACTGAACCCAGCAATTTCCTTTTTATAAAACAACCCCCACCTGAGTCACCCCCCATATCACTTATACATAAACAAAATATAGCCTGTACTCCCGAAAGCATGCATACTACTATCCTGTTGTTTCAGTATCACACAAAAGGGGAAAATATTGTAATGTATGTTTGGCATTTTCAGCATGACTTGTAGATGAATAATTCAGGGGTACTGTGGCATGGGTGAGCGTGTTTGAACCAGTGGGCAAACATCTGTGTCTGTTCTCATCAGAGCCGTGTCCTGTGATCAACACCCCAGCCGCCACTCATTGACTTTTAATGCCTGTACATGTGTGATCATTAAGGACCTCAAAGCTCATGTGCAGGGGTTAGGGGGGAGCCGCTAGTAACAGGGAGACCCCAGTTCATTCATCACAGATAACATGTGCTTGTAGTAGTCAGATACCTTTACTATGAAAGGTGTAAAATAAACTATAATTATTAGGCATTTGATTTTGAACATAATTTTGAGATGAGGATTCTAAAACCATGGCAGAGCTATTTTATGTAGTTTTAAAATATGTTTTGAAAAGGTGAACATAACTATAAATGTGTTTCTTGTGCCTAACTTAAATATATTTCAGCTGTACAAACACACATTTTCTGTTAATTGGCGCCCTCATTAAGTGGCACACTTGGATCTAACTACTTTGACAGAAAAATATAAATAATCACCCAACTTTATCTCTAGTGGAGAGAATTTCCACATAAAGCTGTTATTTTACTTGGCCAATTGTGAGAATTACTTCTATTACAAATAGTTTGAGGACACAGCAGGGCAGGCTTAATACAAAGGCTTACAGCCCAGGGCCCTCCAGAGTGAGAGGGCCTTTCACTTAGCGTCTCTCCAAACTCTTTTGAATGACTTCTTCATAGCACTTTCCCATAGCTATGCAGAACTATTTACATTTACGGTAGTTAAAGTAAATTAATACCAAATTGCTTTGCTTTGTTGCTATTTGAATTAACCATAATGTATTGTGTCTCTATGTAATGACATATATCTTAGGTCAGGAATAGTTGAGAGGTTTTAATATTTATTTTTCAAGCTTTATGAAACCTCTTTGAGGGTGGCCTCCGGCATCTCTCAGCCTCAGGGTCTACTGATACCTTAAATTGGCCCTAGATAACAGTATTCCTCTTTGAGTACCATAGCTACTCTATTACTGCTTTCAATATACAGTGTAAAGTATGATCATTATAGGCTTCTCCTTGTGTCCACAGGGGGTCACGCTTGGTGAATTTAAAACCCCACCTCATTCATTTCAGATACCCCTGCTCCATGAGGCGTCCAGCACTGTTAGAGTGAAGTAATGGTCCTAATCCCAGTGTAGCCTTTTGTTCTCATCCCACTGAGCCAGATACTGAAGACGATTTAATCCCCTGTTGGCATCATATGTTTGTGCGAGCCCCAGCTGCCACCTCCCCTGCTGTGCACCTCCTCGCCAGGCTAATTTGTGGCCCTGCATGAGTTGTCGTTGGTGTCACCGTGGCCCTGTCTCGCCTAATAACTGTGCTTTACTAATTTTCTCTCTGGTTTCCTTCCTTTGTCCTGGCTGATGATGAAACTCCCAACCGGCACAGAGGCAACGTTCGTTCTGTCTCTCATTTTAAAAGTCCATGTCCTTCTCCACTCCGTGCATCACAGAGCAGCCCTCTTCCCAGCTGATGTTGATGGCTATGCAGCGGAGGAGGTGAAGATAAATCTAGCATGGAGGGCAGTTTGGCTGGAGCAGCTGAGAGCACTCAGACTGAGTAGTTGAATAATGGTACATTAAAGATCCTCAAGTTCAATTAAGAGTGCTTAACAAAGTAGCAGTGTGAGGCCCAGCCCTGACAGACTTATTTTAATGAGAGGAAAGGGGAGAGGGTGTGGGCAGTGATTAGCGCTGTTTTCTTTCCCTCAGAGTTTGCAGCTCAATGAAGAGTGCAGCTGATTTTGGACACAGTGGTGTGGCGCTCCTAGACTAATGCCACCCGCCCAGACTTTAGACACACACAGAGGAGACATGTTGTCAATTAAAATGGTTTTCAAGGTCAAGTTGTTATCACTTTGCAATTCTTACTTTGTTCAGGCCACATTCACACTTTTTTTTAACTAAATGACCACTTTTTAAATCATTTAATTGTCAAACATGATTAAACCAACCTGCTTCCTCCCCTGCACTCAAACAAGTATTCTGTTTACCTTTGTATTTGCAAGTAAAATCACAAACAAATTACCTTTTGTAATGAAGGTAACCAATTCAGGGATATTCAAAACAGATACGATTAACACTGAGAAAACTAGTGAAACTGTATATTGTAATATAGCCTTAACTAGCCTTAACTGGTATTGTACATCAGCGCCGATACTGAAAAATTAGATGGATCAGGTATCAGCTTCCAAATATCAATTCAGTCAATATCCTGGTTGGACATAGTAATTGGTCGTAGTCGTAGTTGTTCTGTGGTTACTTAATAATTAACAGGTATGTAACACATCTGGATCTGTTTTGTCTTATTTTATTGTTTCAGTCTCTGATCTGAGCTGATATGTATGAGCTGATATTGGGTATCGGCAGATATTTAAAGCCATAGTATCAAAAGCAAGTATTGGAACTGAAGAAGCTGGATTGGTGCCTCCATAACATTAATTAATATATTTACAATAATAAATATAATATAATAAATATACATATAAATACAGATAATTATTAAATTTATAGCTCAAGAATTGTAATCTTTTTTCATTTATCACTGTTAAAACCATGACAAAGTGACAGGTGAAGATAACTAAATAATACTAAATGGGATTGTTATTGCCAGGGGAAACAGGGGGATATTATTAAACGATAATTGAGAGAAGGAATTGAAAGTGGAGAAAGTGTAAGCCTGCAGCATTAACAGTGGCTTTGTTGTTGATGTGAGGCCGGCCCTGTTCTTAACTTCCCCTGGTGAAATCTCATTGATGTGACGTGCATTACCATCTCAGCTTTGGGCCTCCAGCTTCACTGCTCTGCTACTCTCCACCATCATAGCATCCTCCTAACATGCACATCACTGCTCTCTTTGCTCTGTCATCCCTTTTCCTGGCCACACGCAGACAAACAAGAAAAGCAAAGTCACCAAGAGTTTTCCAACAATCAGTCTCTCACAAAGGATTTCACTGCAGTTTCTACGCTGTGGGTTGAAGCCGTGGGATTATCTCTGGTGGAGTTTGGATATATATGGGGTCAAGGCCAGCATTCAGATACAGCGTGCCCAGAGTGTTTAAAAAACCATCACTGTGTAAAACAATATGTGGGAAAGGAAACAATAAGTAACAGTTACATTTATAGATAGTGAGAAGAACAACTTGCCACCACTATCAAAGGAAAGGTTTACTGGAGTCTGCTTATATTATGAGAGTAGAATAAGAGTCGAAGTTCAACAAGTTCACTGGTCAATACTGAAAACATGTTAATTATTGTAATACAAGCATTATAAATACATTTCCCAAATACTTAATCTACATTTAAAATGGACTGTTTTGTTACCTAGCTTTTACTGGTTGTTAGGTCAGCAAACAATGTAAGTGGTGTTGAAAAAAATGAAAGGTTTTGCCTTTAGGCTTCACACATCTGCATAATGATATGGTAAATATTTAGACTCTTAGGACTCTCAACCTTTAGTTTTATCTTTGAACTGGCATGAAAAGTTCATTGTGACATCTGGGGCTGATTTATAAATATTGTATCATATTCTCTAAAACCATGTGGTGATTTCTTATCCAGACATGCAGGTAATAACACTAAGCTTAACTCTAATAGAAATGTGAAACTTGTTTATTTAAAAGGATTAGAGAGATTTGTACATTTTTGCAGCAAAAATAGCAGTTAAAAACAGAAGGAGTTTTTGAGATAGCGAAGAGGAGCAGAGAAAGCATTAGCACAGACAGTATCTGAGGACGCTGGTGGACTAAGAATGAGACAATGTGACAGAAGGAAATTGACACGGTAAAGTGGACACTGCTGGAGCACTCTTCTCTCCACAGAGAATCTGAGCTCCTGGAGGAAAGTCACCAAACCATGGACTGAGGATTTCAAACCTGTTTTGTGACACTAACAAATACCATTTAGATAAGAACAAGACCTTTTGGGCTGTGTAGCTTGATTATTTATGATGACACATGCTCTAAAGACACACCATAGTGTACTCCTTGTAGCAGAGGTTGTTTCCTACCTCAGGAGAGAAGGGAACATTCTGTTTAAGGGGAAAATGTAATATTTGCAGGGCAACAGTGTTTTTGGCTCCTCAAACTCTGGAGAGGGAGGTATCTTGTGGCTTTGACATGATTCAGACCTCACAGATACAGACTGAAAAACCCAGCATGAAAACAGAACCTGAGATGTTTGTCCCAAATGTAGCGTGCATTTATGGGCTTGTTGCAGATTCGGCAGTGTGCTATTGTTCCACATGCTATTGACTCCTGAATGAAGGCATTATGCACAGCAGAGTTCACACAAAGTTTGCACTGGAGATTATGGAGAGTCACAGAGCGGCACAGCACAAGGTTATGAGCTAATTCCTCAATGACTGGGAGACCATTAAATGCTGTTGGTGCCATGCAAAACCATATGCTCAAAAGGCATTGGGTTTTAAGACCACAATATTACTCATCAGATAGTGAGATCAACAAAGAAATCACTATATGAGATACATGCATTTATAGATTAGGTCACTGTTTAACAGTAATTACCTTTCAAGTTGATGATTTCAAGTTGAAGTTGACATGATCGCTGGTGATGGAGACACCAACCACACGTCTTCATGAAGATGGAAAGATAAAATCAAACTTCAGAGCAACTTTCTATGGAAAATCCAGGCAAAGCAATAACATCTCCATGGAGCATAAGGTCTGCCGCCCACCCAGCCAAGTTAGAAATCAGGTCTGTGGAGATCAGGACCTTTGAGATGCTCACTGACATTAAGGATGCACACTTTTCAAGGTTGTTTAGTGCATTAAAACCCTGTAATACATGCTTTTATCTTATTTTATTTATTTATTTATTTTATTATTATATTATTTATTTTGAGTGAAATGTTATGCGGTAGGGTAAATTTATTTAATTGAGAAAAAATTTAATTGGAATTTGCCTTTCTCCCTACATCAAAACATCTTAATCTTCCTTGTTAAATTATTGCTCATCTCCATGACCTTGAGTGCATCTTCTTTATGAGGGGCCCCTGACTCCGCACTGATTCCACTCCCACCTGGACTGGGCCTATAGTTCATTTGGATCATGTTCTGCTGCTCTAGTTTACAGTGGGGGAAGAGGGAAATGAAGAGGGAAATGAGCAGTACAGAATATACACATACATTTCCATCAGTGATAGCAGTTAGCTAAATGGAGAAATTCAACACATAAAAAATAGAATGAAATTAATAAAAAAAAAAAGAATAATAAAGTAACTTTCATTCTATATAAAGTACATAATGAAACAGTTTTTATCTTAGTGAGTGCAGTACCATTTATATTCATGTAATGTCTTGCACACCAGCTTTTATTATTTTATTTAATTAGCCTTTTTGATTAACTTTGGCTTTGCAAAAATGTAATCATAGTTGTTTACTCTGAATTTTTAGGGAAATATTAAATGAAAAGATAAAAGATTATGTGTATGCATTTTAATGACTATCATTTCACTTCTGACTGTGGTGGGGAATACAACAGTGTTTTTGCTGGTGCTGCTCTGAAGCCTGAGAGTGGTCTATCTTCAACTGAAGGGACTCCACAGACCCACCGAGCTGTAGGCTGCAGTTATGTGGCTCTATAATCTGACTGATTGTTTTTAATAATCCTCTTCCCCGCAATTTGTTTCTTCACATTTAACAAGGGAGAGTTTCCACTGGACTGGTGTGTAATAAAAAATAAAAGGTACAAATTATAGACAATATTTGTGATATAAGGAAGTTTAGGGCATTTTAACATAAAATTCCTGAACTGTTTAACTCATGTCAATAAGAACTAAACTGATTTCCATTACCAGTCTATTAAGGTTAAGGTACACTTTATTGTTCCCTTAGGGAAGTCATCTGCATTTGTATTACATATAAAAAGTCCTTGGTTTACATATTTTCATAAAAAGCAGAATGGAGCTTTCCAATCCATCAGCAACCGTGAACCCAGCAATGACATACACTCATTTACAAGAATATGCCAAGACATTCAGTGAACCCTAACTTGTGCTGGCCATTCGATTTAACACAATTCAAAACTATCCTGAATCCAAGCATTCAATTGCAACTGCTTGGTTTGATTTGGTTTGGATTGTACTGTTGTAACTATCAAAGGTCAATAAGAGAAATATTGTGAACAAGTAAAGGCTTGTTCCATTACATAACCGTAAACCTCTTACTTCTTGTACTTAGCTTTCGATGCGATTGCAAACTCAGTACAAATACATTGATTATAAGCATAACAAGTACTTAATCTAAAGTGTGTGCATAAACATAAACCCAAGGTAACTGGAGATCTGTTTTAACTTAAGACTGCATTTTCTGTTCTCTCATATTCTACCATCAACAGAGGGGATTTGAGGCAACATTAAATGGAGTCTGACCTACACCGCTCAGTGAGGGAAATATATGAAAAAACCCATAAAGTCGGAAAAATAACCTGAAAAAGTTCCATTATATAGAGATGTGAGCAGCCTAAAAAGATATAAACTATTTGAACTAGTAGGAGGGATGGAAAAAAACATTTGTAGCATTTCTCCAACCTGATAAGGCCTCAGTGCTACTGAAGGCACAAGTACAGGATGGTGCTGCTGTAACACAATATCACAATCTTGGACAAGGTCAGTAAACACATCATCCCACAGCTGCATTATCAGTCATGAGGAGTGCAATCAGTGTTGGTAAATGAGAAAGACAGGGAGGAGTGGAGGAGGACAGGCCAGGCTGTTCTACTGTCTGAAAGAGTGAGGGAGGAGGGTGGTGCAACAAGAGTACAACAAGTGATACAAAATGTGAACAGAAAGAGCAGATGCAGACTGCAAGAGAGAGAAAAGAAAATTATAGGAAACACACGAAGATTCAAAATTTCACTTGTCCGAATGCTGGAGGTTCAATCCTAGCTCAAACAGGTGCATGCTGCCAGTGTGTCCTTCAGCAAAACACGATATGTGTTTGTGATATGTGACTCCTCTGGGGTCTGTGTATGCTGGTGTATGAATGAGAGTAGGTTTGTGAAAGCGAATGCGGGATAACAAATACAAATTAGCCCATGGCTACAGTTCGGCTTGTTTAGATGGATACCTCATGTATATTAATTAACATGCAATGTCCCGACCAAATAAATAATAATAACCTGATGCACAAATAGTCATTATCAAGAAGTTGTCATGCCTAAAGCTGTTAGTTACAGGAGTAGGCTTTATTCCTGGAACTCATATAACATAAGTAAATACAAGACATAACTGCACTTACCACTGCAAAAAGACATTACTTATTTACTTTTAATTATTGGGACAATTATTAACTATTAATTATTCTATTAGTATGTATGTACTGAAAAGTTTGAGAGACTGCTTGTTTATTCACCTGTCTCTTGTTCAAGTGACATACACATCATGTTGTTAACCTCAAAAGAGTTATGTATTAGCTGTCAGCCTTCATCATTGTTCACTAAACTAGCAGGAGATTTTGTTTCACAAATTTAAGTTTTCACATAAACAATGACACAAAGCAAACACACTGTCAACAGGGACCATATAGTATGAATTCTGAACAATAAAATTGCTACCGTGAATGAATATAACCATATAAACAGCATACTCATTAATCTATTGTAACTGATTTAAAGTACATGTAGTTGGCAATCTTTTTAACCTCACTTTTAACCCCATTGGGGTATATTGATTAACTACATATACATGGTTGTCTTTACAGATGTTCATAGTACAAGAGAGAAGAAAGAATTCCAATTCTTAAATTCCTAACTCATAATGTTTCGAGTTTTTCTGTTTTAAATGTTTTGGACATCTGTGCTGCCTTCTGCCTATCTCAACATCAACACCACTATCTAAGTATTTTTCAGTTCATTTTTAGCTTTATTTTATAAGCAGCCCTCTCTCTCTCTTGCTTGCTCCCTTGAGTCATTTCAGGACTGCCCTTGTTACTGCTCCTTGGGTATACCTGGCTGCCCGAACACCTCAGATACGGCAGTTTCTTCCTGCTGCAAGCTGAATATCAATGTCAATGTCAACAGCTCTCTCCACAAAATACAGCACATTCGCAATGTTGACGAATGTATTAGAGCAACCACAATGACCGCTATATAGAGAAACAGGACCTTGGGAGAGCATCAATAAAAGCCATGCAGGACACAATAAACAAATGTAAAGAATTGTGTGTCTTCACTGCCATATTTCTATTCCTATACAAAGCAGTTTTATTCCTTAACAAATAATATGTAGTCTTGCATGTGCTGGTTACATCAGAGGAATTTTAAGTAGATAAATGTAAGCCTGCTAAGACCATGCAAGCATGTGTGCAAGAGAAAGGGCCTTCATGGAAATACACCATTACCTTCCCATCACTAAAGCAGGTCTGGTTTTGGTCTCAAAAGAATTCCCCTCAAAATCTCTCTGTCTCTTCCTCTCTCTCCAATCTCTCCTGTCTCTCTCTCTTATGTGAATGTCTCTCCATCAAAGCTAGATTAGGTTCACTGCATTGCTCATCATGGATTTCCTTAGGCCTGGGAGATATGCCCCACAGCACACAAACGACTCCTGAGGTTACAGTTCTCACTCTGTCTAAACGTTTTGTTGAACTTTTACATCAAATAAGTAAATCTATTCACTATCTCTCATTCTTCTCTTTTTTATTTATGATACAACATAACATAAATGAATAAAGTTAGTTAAAATAGTTTCATATTTGACTTCTTTTTCCATATTTTTAGATGTTGGGAGGAATTCAGAACACAAAATTTCAACAATCCTCAATGGTTTTGTAACAGCAATAAGCCAATTGACAATACCAAAACATCTTTATTTATTCTCCTCCTGAAAAGTTCTTGACCCTGGCCACTCTGACATTTGCATAACGTTGGCCTGACACCTAGTGGATACAATTGAAATATTCACAAATAATTAATACAACCAGCAATTAGTTTAATCAATAAAACACAATTAAAACTATTGTTCATTTAATTCTAAATGCACCTTTATATAAAAGGTCCTCTTGAGTATTCCCGTGAAGTGAATAGAAAAATCAATCTATTTGGTTTTGTTTATCCAAAGTATTGAATTTACAACGTGATCTCATTCATTGATCCGACTCTGCATCTAGATACTGACCACACACATTCAGTAAGACATGGCCATACTGTACATCCACATACAAGTTCAATTCAGATTCAAGAATGCCTTTTAATGGAGTAAACCCCATAGATAGCCACTCCTTGTGCACCCCACAAATGCTAAATACTAATGTTTTTATCATGCACACATACCAAAGTTCAGGCCACATAATACTACTCTGCCCATCCACAGAAAAGACAATTGGTTTGATTGCGGTTTTAGAGCAACTCATCTCAGTAATCTCCAGCTTATTGCTCTTTTACTTTGGCCTAATGCACTGAGATGGAGCTGACCATGGCTAAACAGAGCCGGCCTATGGTCTCCTTCCTCCTCCAATTTGATTTTAATAAAGACGCCCTCATTGTACAAACACAGATGGAAAGGACTCATTATCTGGGTTTGAACAAGGGATGAAAAGCTCCCTATCTCCTCATAACAATCATTGTGTTTTGTTTTCTCTCCCAGATGCATCCAACTTTCTCAAATTATTGCTCTATTCACATATCGTAATACAAAGGTTGTGCGTTAGATATGAAACAAAATAGCAGCAAAAAAAAAAAAAAAAAAAACTGAGCAAAAATTTATCAACAACCTGCCTTCCCAAAAATTATAGCATATAGGCACCATTATGCCGAATGAGAGGATAAATAATTTGTTGATATGAAAAGTACACACAGATGAAGGCAGTGGGAGGCAACCGTATTACTGCTGCTTGGTAACACAAGTCTGAGATTTAACCTTTCAAAATAATAAAATAAAAAAGTTGCTTTAGGCATACAATTTCCACAAAATACTTCGTGGACATTATGCTGCTGCTGCTCCAGTCAAGTCAGGCAATTTTATGTCAGAGTATTTACTATTAGTCTTACGCTACACAACCCTGTCTGGTAGGTGCACAGAGGTTGACTTTTCTTTTAAAAGCCTCACCTTAATTTATAATGTATGCCAGTTTGGGAAATGCAAAACAAATTATCAGACCAAACCATGCAATGACTTCTGTAGGTCTATTTGATATAAGAATTAAAACATAGCATCCATTGTCCTATTTTTATCATGAATTTTTGACTTATCATCGTTTTAAAAACGATATATTATATTTAAATATTACTTAAAGGTGCACTGTGTAACTTTTCAGATAGAGGGTCTGCCATCTGCTTGTTTCCATGCTGATGTTATTACGTTGCCTTAAATGCTCCACAGTATGGCATTAAACTTATATATCTTGTATTTATACAATTACATGTGTGTTCATGCTGAAAAAATACATTGAAAAACGTGCATTCTTACTGTCAGTGGGGTTGCAGACAGATCTTACCTGTAACTTTGCGTAGTTGCGTCATCTGCTTGTCTCCATGGATATACTGTAGACAAGTTTACCATACTGTGGAACTTTCAAGGCAAACCAATAACATCTCCATGGAGACAATCAAGTTGTGAAGCCT